>NC_135543.1:16668636-16973444 GCF_045843805.1 Urocitellus parryii
TCAGTACAGCTCAAGGGGGCACTACATTGACTCTCCTTCCCATTCCCCTACTTCCTAAGTGAGGGCATCCCTCATTTCACCCTGTTCCCAACCCTGTTTTCTACTTAGCCATCTTATAGCCTATCCAGTCACCCTACATATCACCCTCCATCCTGTACTCTGGATTGACATTACATTTTTATGACTGGTCTTTTTCTTTTTCTTTTTTGTACCAGGGATTGAGCCCAGGATGCTTAACCACTAAGCCACATATCCAGCCCTTTTTATAATTTATTTATTTATTTGGTACCAGGAATTGAACTCAGGGGCACTTGACCTCTGAGCCACATATCCAGCCCTGTTCTGTATTTTATTTAGAGTCAGGGTCTCATTGAGTTTCTTAGAGCCTCGCTTTTTGCTGAGGCTGGCTTTGAACTCACAATCCTCCTGCCTCAGCCTTCTGAGCCGCTGGGATTACAACTATGTGCCACCACACCCGGCTTTATATTTTATTTTGAGACAGAGTCTCACCAAGTTGCTCAGGACCTTGATAGATTGCTGAGGCTGGCTTTGAACTCACAATTCTGCCTCAGCCTCCTGAGTGGAGGCTTAAAGGCATTCACCACCATGCCTGGCTGCTTACTGGTCTTTTTCTGCTCTCAATCAAATGTTAATATTTTTGCTACATAATTTTCATTTATGTTCTGGTGCATAATGGTATAGTAGGAAATACATGATCTTTAATTCAAATCTTGATACTTTCACTTATCAGTGGTGTGATCTTAGATGGTTACTTAAACTCTCTAAGCTTAAAGTTTTATGTCTGTAAAAAGCAGAAGATAATAGTACCCCAGCATATAGTGTTGGAGAAAAGCAGGGCAGTATATATAGCCACACTTTGCTTATGGTTGGGGATATGTTCTGAAAAATGCATTGTTAGGTGATTTCATCATTATGTGAGCATCAGAGTGTTCTGGATGGGCTGGATGTGACATGTCTGGGCAATATGATCTTATGGGACCACATTGGTATATGGTATATTGACTAACATTTTGTTATGTGGCATATGCCTACATCAGTACTCTAAAAATTGCACATTAATTATGGAAACAATATAATCAGTAATTCAGCTTCCTTTTCCTGTCAATTATGTATATATAAAGACAGGAGAAAAGTTGAGAGTATGGATCTGATTTTTAAGTGTCCCTTAGAAGTTAATGCATATAGATAATATCCTTGGGAGTTCTTTTTCATTTAGTTAAAAGTGATATAGATCTTTATAAATCCAGACAATTTGCAGGAAGCTCATGGTTTCATTCTGTGGAACTTTACTGATGTAATCTTCAAAACACTCAACAGATGTGGAAGTTGACTCATAGTTTTTTTTCCCTTTATACAATATGACTGTAGATGGTCTCCAACTAAAAATGGCAGAATGATATATAGTATAGAATACCTGTGGGTCCTTGGATCTGTTTACAACTGAGAAAAGGAAACAGGAGTTATGTGTTCACTGTCTCCCATCTCTTATGCCATGCCTGGAACCCTTGGTGACCTCTCTGACTCAGCTCCTGTATTGGGGCCACTCAGGCAGCCCTCAGACAAGACTTGCCTTGCCACATCCCCTGTAGCCTGTTCTTGCTAACATTTCTGAAAGGATTAGGGGAATTTCCTCAACTCAATTTTAATTTTGGAATAGAGGCCAAGAGTTACACTAGTATTCCACACCCTACTTTCAGGATGAATCATCCAGACCTAAATACTTGATGTTGACCATGGCAAAGACTATATTTACTTGTCTAACTGTATTATTTCATTAAATTATTAACAGATATGTACTGCGTGTGCCTATTTTGTGCCAGGCTGAAGGCCAAATGATGTTAAAGGATGGTTTTGAAAAAGAAACTTAAAATCATGATTCCCAAGAAGTACACAATGAACACGTGTTAGAGGCTTTAATTCATTGAGTTACAACCACTTCAGAGGAGAACCCAAAGACTTATTAAATATGTAATTTTGTCAAAAATGCCAAAATATGTTTGATTCGTAGGTACAAATCTGGCTTCTTTCTCATCAGAGGAGGGAGAGCAATTGCACTGCCACTTTACAATTATTTATAAACAAGAATGATATGTACTACTAACAGTTTTCTACAAGTCAGCTTCTATTTCACCGAGTTGTAAAACAGCCTAGTCAAACACAACGCAAGGGAAAGATCAGCAGGTCTTTTGACCAAATGAGCTGGTCAAGATGCCCAGTATATTTCAGCCTTCTAGCAGTGTTTTGTTTGAGTACAATGTTGGCAAAATCCAAGGACAGGGAGTGGAGAGTACTCTGCTGATGGCAAAGGAAGTGTAAAAATGCTGAGGAGGGTCCTTCCATCCACATGAGCAGATGAGAAGAGATGCGTGGAGAGAAGGACTAGAAAGAAGAGCTATGTAATGACCACAAAACATCATGGCAAGTTGGTGACCTGCAGTTGGTTCAGGAGAGCTGGCAACACACACGAGAAAAGGGCAAGGACCAAAACCAAGAAGGCAGTGAAGATCGGATTGGGTCAGGCCAAAGGACCAGGTTTTTACCTTATAAGGTCTGTGCCTTCCAGAGGATCATTTGTACCTCTTTGTTGATACAAGATACTTTGGAATAGCACATGGATGTTTTTGTCTTCATAGTTATCCACTTATTTATACAGAAAAGAAAAAAAATCTGCCAAAGTTGCCATTTCTCTGATAGTATTGATTAGGATGAGGCCAACTTTAAGTTAAAGTGTGATTTCATTTAAAGGAAAAGGAATCTATTAAATTTCCAAGACTACAGGTGAAACGTGAATATGTCAAAACTTCGAAAGCAGGTAAATGTTTAAAGTTTGAGAAATTCTGCTTTAAGTAAGTGATGGGGAGTAATGGAAAAATTTTAAAACTCACTTTGGCAGCATTGTAGGGAGGGACAAATCTGGAGATTCAAGAAGTATTACAATAATGGCCTCTGCCATGATTCTGGGCATGAAAACAGGGGACAGAGTGAAGAAATGTTGGGGGTTACTTTTTGCCAGTCCAGGGTAGTATTAGGCTGTATGAATCACTATGCTTTAAAGAATTTTTAGTTTAAACTTTCATAGCTTGTTTTAGCCAGCAGGAAATGAAACAAAACATTTCTAGTGTGTGGAATGTTGTAAAAGTACAATAGAGAGGGCAAAGGTATTAGAAGGTCCTGTCCTGTTGTTTTCCATTTTATTTATTAACTTCCTTTTTTCCCATGCTGGAGATTGAATCTAGGGCCTCACACATGTTAGGCCTTGTCTAACTGTATTATTTCATTAAATTATTAACAGATATGTACGGCGTGTGCCTACTTTGTGTCAGGCTGAAGGCCTGCCACAGTGCTACACTCCAGCCCTAGCCCTGTTGTTGAATGAAGAAACTGGAAAGGTAGAGAAGATGAATTATTCCCAAGAGGAGAATTGTGTATATATGTATCATCAGCAGGTTCTGTGTGATAATAAGATTTAATACAGTGGGATTTAAATAACTGGTTATTCATAAGTATTATAATAAGTAACCAGCAAACGCTTCCTGTAGGCAGTTTAGAGTTCGATCTTGAAGGCAGGGATGAAAATGCTCCATGTGGGGAAATAAAGGCCAGAGGGATGGAGGTGGACTTCAGCATTCAAGGGTTGGAATATACATTGTCTTGGAGAGAGAAGTGGATAGTAAAGGGAAATGAGAGCTGTGAAGGGCTGTGGTTGACAGCAGGTTTTGGATACCAAGAAGAGTGAGTAGGGTTTGAAGGGCCAGGCATACACTGGAGCACTGGAGTCAGAAGCAGCTACTTCTCTGGCTCTAGGACAACATTTGCTTAGGGATTCTTTAGGTTTTAGTGCCTTTACTACTTGAAATCAGCTGTGACGTCACTAGTCCCTCAGTGTGCTCAGGGGATTGATTCCAGGCTACCCTTCCCCACAGCTACCAAAATCCTCAGGTGCTCAAGTCCCTTATACAAAGCGGTGTATTTGCTTATATACTATGCAAATACATAGGTATATTTGTATATATTCTATGTACATCCTCCTGTGTATGTAATAATCTCTGGATTTACTTATGATACCACATGTAAATGCTGTGTAAATATTTGTTACACTATATCATTTAGAGAAGCATGACAAGAAAAAAGCCCATACATGTTCAGAACAGATGCAAGTTTTTCCCAAATATTTTCAATCCTTGATTGGTAGAATCAGTGAATGTGGAACCTACATATAAGGAAAGCTGACTGTCCAGCATTTATCCAAACATATCTGCTTATTGGGCCTAGTTTTACTAAATATATCCCAAAACTAGTGTTCTAGAGATATCCACAAGAACCCAGAACCACCTAGAACCACCCAGATCTGAAGACACACAGCTGCTACATCTCCTCTCAACTGAGTGTCCAGGGAGCACTGAAGTGCCACTGCTCTTCCTGCCCCACTCAATGACCATAGTGGATGACCTGGAACACTGTCCTTATCCTCACATTCAGTAGTGATTGTCCAAATTCAAACACGTTTTCAAAAATGATAAAACAAGACTCCTCTCCCCCGAAAAAAGAGATAGAGTAATTTATTTGAGAATGGCAAGTCTTGAGGCCTTCACTCATTATTCCTTAGACCTGTTGTCCACATTTTCTTTCTCAGAGTTCACTGTGGGATTTCTGTTTTTACCCATGTTATGCATGTATACTTTCTTATGGACTTGTAACCTGTATACATTGAGGTCTGGGATTAAAAACTATGGGGAACCTACAGATATTTCCATCTCCCGCCATCCAGAATCCCAGTTGATTCCTTCATGGAAACAGAACCTGCAAATTCAAAGAAATAGTCCAATCTGCAGACAGGGTATCAAAGCATTCCAAAAGGTAGTTGATATTTCAGAATAGACACCTGTTGGGGAGGAAGGACATATAATTGTGCAGTAAAGTATCCTGGCAGTTCATTTTTAGGTACACATTTTTGTGCCTGATAGAAAAGAATCATTTAGCAATGCTTTATGAGATGGAAGACGTGCACAGGAGCAACATCCCTCCAAGGATATTACCATCTTATCTTTCCTCTTTAAAATAACTTATCTGAGCATGAGTTTTATGACATGAGCAATATTAGGCATTATGATAGAATTGCCATTATAATAGGAAAAATAGTGAATCTGATTGAATTTATTATCTACAAAGGAAAATGTCAGACATTTGGATACTTAAATTACCATAAGAGATACATTTCAACTGCAGGTAGGAATTATAATTGAGGTGTTATTTCTATTGAAAATTAGACACTTTCTTGGGATTTTCAACAGGGTAATAACCACATTAGTCCACACAACAGGTTTTTGAATTTATGACAATAACAAATGCAGTAGGTTACAGTGCAAATGGAATCTCTGAAGAAATTATTTCAACAATAAATTCATTCTTTAGTACCAACTACCAATCAGTATACTCACTTTAGTTTTAAGAGTGATGCTGCCCATACCAATGTTCCTCAAACTTGGCTACACATTAGAATCAAATGAGGGAGCATGGTGGCACATACCTATAATACTAGTTTCTTGGGAAGCTGAGGCAGGAGGGCCACAAGTTCAAAGCCAGCCTCAGCAACTTAGTGAAGCCCTAAGCAATTTATTAAGACCCTAAATTTATTTTTAATAAAAAAATGAAAAAAAGGGATGGGGATGTGGGTTAGTGGTTAAGCACCTTTAGGTTTAATCCCTAGTACCACCTCCTCCAAAAAAGGAGAATCACATGAGGGTATGTTAGTTCCTCAAAAAATTAAACATGGAATTGGCATACAATCCAACAATTCCTCTGCTAGGTATAAACCCCAAAGAATAGAAAGCAGAGACTTGGACTCCTGCTTAGGGTAAACATATCCCTCATGTATATGTTTAGAGTCGCATATTCATAAAAGCCAAAAGATGGAAACAATTCAAACATTCAGCTACTGATGAGTGGATAAACAAAAGGTGGTTCATATACACTATTGGAATGCTAGTTAGCCTTAAATAAGAATGACATCCTGATACATGCTATATCATGAGTGAATGTAGGGGGCTTTGGGCTAAGTGAAATAAGCCAGACAGAAAAAGACAAATATTGTATAATTTCACTTATGTGAAGTATGTGGAGTAGTTACATTCAAAGGGACTGAAAACAGAATGGTGGTTTCTAGGGGATGTGGGAGGAGAGAATGGAGGAGGACTTATTGTTTATTGGGTACAGAATTTCTGTTTGCGATGATGAAGATGTTCTGGGAATGGGTAGTGGTGATTTTTGCACAAAATCATGAATTTACTTAATGCTACTGACTTAGATACAAAAATGGTAAGTTTTATGTTATACTGTTTCTCTCTCTCTCTCTCTCTCTCTCACACACACACACACACACACACACACACACACACTCACACACATTCATCTGAAGAACCCTGAAACAGTACTCCATACCTGGGCCTCAATCCCCAGAGACTTAATAGGTCTGGGGAGGGGTGTTTTTAAAACCTTCTTAGTTATCTAAGATTCAGGCTGGCCTAAGAAGAGATGCATAATCTCCAGGGCAGTGGTGTTCAGTCTTGACTTGGAAATTTTCAAGTATACCAATGTCTGGATTTTATATGGTCCTGGGCCAACAGTATCTCTATCTTTGGGGAACTTTGAGAAATGCAGATTCTCCGTCCTCAACTCAGACTGTTTGAATCAGAACATCTGGGGACAGATCCAACAGTATGTGGCTTCACAAGCCCTGCAGGTTATTCTGAGCTTGCTAGTGCTCCCCCAACACCTCAGCTTCAAAATATCTTGGGGCAGTAACTTCTCTTAGATGGCTTTCAGTCACAGAGAGAATTACTTCCTGTTTTATGTCTAAATTTATCTCCCTAAAGCTTTGAAGAGGAGAGCACAGTCTTCAAAAGTATAGATATTTTTCTCACGTTCCTTTGTAGGTATCATCAGAAAAGGAACCAAGCCGAAGGAGGAGATGAAGGCAGAACCGGCGCTGGGCAGGAACGTGGGGAAAACAGGGCTGATTTTTGCCACTTCTTTCCAACCATTGTTCGATAACTGGATACCTCAAGATCCACTCCAAAGAGGAGCATGGCATAGTCTGGCATGAGTCATGGGTACTTAAGATTAATAACACTAGTCAAAGGACTTGGGGAGAAACTTTGGAGCTATGTAGTGGAGATGATGAGAATCTCACATAATGGCTGACATTACTTCAGAAATTGTCTGAATAAAGCAATATAGAATAGAGAAGGGCAGAGCCTTCTGGGTGCTGAGCACAGAGAGGGAAAAATATGGCCCCAGATGACTGGTTGTGACGTAGAATGCGATGTTTATTTCAAGGAATTCAGGGAAAATTTCATTTTAGCATCCCATTACTTGTATCTTCTGTTATGGTTTGGACCTTAAATGTCTTCCCAAACTCATGTGTTGAAGGCTTGATTCCCAGTGCAGCAGTGTCCCTTGGGGAGGTGATTTGATCATGCTGGTTCCGACTTCATGAATGGATAAATCTGTTAATGGACTATCAGGAGCTGGTAGAAGCTTTCGGAGCTGGGGTCTAGTTGGAGGAAGTAGGTCATTGGGGGTATGCTCTTGAAGGGTATATTTTGTCTCCAGCCCCTTACCCTCTCTCTGTGACTCTCTCTCTCTCTCCCGGACCCCTTTCCAGCCATCATGCAGTGAACATCTTTGCTTTACCATACGTTCCCTGCCATGATGTTCTGCCTTGTCATAGGCCCAGAAACAAAGCCATGTGACCAAGGACCAATCCTCTGAAGCTGTGAGCCAAACTAAATCTTTCCTCCTTACAAGTTGATTATCTCAAGCATTTTGCTCTAGTGACAGAAAGCTGACTAACACATCTTTCTTAACTTGGCATTTCCCCAGCATCATTGATACACTAACTGGTAAATTTTAAAGCTCACACATCTTTACCACATATAACAATACTCTTGGAAGGACTACTACCTTCTTCCCTTGAGAAGCATATTCTGTTGTGCTCCCTTCACTTCCTGTCATCAAGCCAGTGCCTAGCTGGGCATGGTGGTACATGCCTGTAGTCCTAGCTGCTCTGGAGACTGAAGCAAGAGGGTCCTTTGAGTTCAGGAGTTTGAGACCAGCCAGGGTAACATAACAAGACTCCAACTCAAAGCAAACAAACACCACCAAGCAGATGCCTGAACCTTTCTTCACATGTTTTAATCCTATGTGTTTAGAAAAGTTGGGGGTTTGGGGGGCTTGTTTTTTTGGTGGTTCTTGGGGATAAAACTCAGGGCTTTGTGCATGCTAGGCAAATGCTCTACCAATGAGCTATGTTCTTAAGTGCAAAATTTGCATTTTATGTAGAACTTTTGATAAAGAATTTTATCACTATAAGTAATTTATGTCCCCTAATTTGCATAATATTATTCAATTATGCCTTCCTTTCTCTGGGTACCATGTTATTATTCACTTTGTGGATTGTTTGTGCATTTAGATTTCCCTATTTTTATTACAGATTCCTAGAAGTATTATTGGCAGTTTGACAGCTTCAAGCTCAGTGGTCACCTGTAACACCAGTTTGACTGATGGTCACTCAGTTTCATCTTCAGTGAATACAGCCCAGTATTTATTCTGGTGACTTAAAAAAACTGAGTTTTCAACAACTCTTTTTAAATGAATGCTTCAAAACTATTTGCTTCAGGGCTGGGGATGTGGCTCAAGTGGTAGCGTGCTCACCTGGCATGTGTGCGGCCCGGGTTTGATCCTCAGCACCACATACAAAGATGTTGTGTCCGCTGAAAACTAAAAAATAAATATTAAAAAATTCTCTCTCTCTCTCTTTCTCTCTCTCTCTTAAAAACAAACAAACAAACAAATCCTTCCCATCTCCTTTAAAAAAAAAAAAACTATTTGCTTCAAAAGACACTTGGGACAAGACTATTTCTAGAATAGAGAGCAAAGACGAAAGCAAAGAAAGTGTGCCCGTGCTGATCCTCTCCTTCCTGAATGCACATTTGCTCTGCATTAATCTACACAGACGGCAGCAACATGGACTATGCTTTGGTTGTAAACTTTTGGTTTCACCTTGTTAGGTCTCCTCCCTTTGTGGTTAGCCACTTGGGAGGGGATTTCCGGAGATGCAGGCTCTACAGATGGTTTCCCAAAATATTTTGCATTGTTTTGGGTGACAGAGTGGGTTGCCTACCCCATGATACCTAGGTCTTAGAGAGCTAATATGATTTATAAAGCATAGTCACTTGATCATAATTTATCCCACTGGTGAAGGAGGGTGTCTCTGTCAAAACATGTTCTTTTATAAGAAAACTTAAAAAAATTTTTTTTAAATTGTGGTCAAATATAAACAACATAAAATTGGCCACTTAAACATTTTTAAGTGTATGATTCAGTGGTATTAAGTTCACAACGTTGTAAACCTTACCACTATCCATTCCTAAAACTTTTTCATCATCCCATACAAAACCCCTGGTCCCATTAAACGATAACTCCCTATTGTCCCTCTGTCCAGTCTCTGGTAATTTCAATTCTACTTTCTATCTCTATGAATTTGACCATTCATAAGGCCTTATAAGTGAAATCACACAACATTTGTCTTTTGTATCTGGCCTATTCCCATAGCACAAAGATTTCTAGGTTCATCCATGTTGTAGCATGTATCAGAATGTCATTCCTTTTTAAGACCGAATAATATTCCATTGTGCATGTGTGTGTATGTATAATCACACCAAAACACAAATTCCAAGCTTATAAAATAGTTTTTAATCCATTCATTCATTGATGGACATTTGAGATATTTCTACCTTTTGGCTTTTGTGAATATGCTGTATTGTGTACAAGGATCTTTGGCATGTATACCTAGCACTGGAATTATTGAATTGTATGGTAATTCTGTTTAACTCTTAGAGGAACTGAAGAAGGACAACTTTTGAAGTATATGTTTTCTTCACTGACCACCAGTTGACTTCCCAGGCTCCAAATGTGATATGAAAGAATATTTCAGAATATGCTGTTGCCATTTAGAATCATGGAATTTGGGCCTGTCATCTTCCCTAGAAGCTGGTTTGGTGTTCCTGACAAAGAGCATGTTGGGTAAGGCAGTTCAGTCTAGGGTATCTTATCTGGACCCCATGATATTTCTATACAGAAAAGATCCAGGTCTTTTCCCAGGAGGATACTGATTTTTAGGGCAATTCTAAAAGTAAGCCTGCATCCTGAATGAAGCAAACTAGAGCTTTTATAGAACTGGACTAATCCTAGCATTGATTCAGGTAAGACTAACACTTTCATTTCCTAAACTGCCTAATCATATTCATCCACGTTCTGACAAGTTCATTGCTACATTCTACTTTACTCCATTTCTACTGCTGCAATCTGGTCTAATTTACCTTCAATTTCCTTGTGATCCCCTTTAGTAGTATATCTTTGGCATGTACTATTGTACTTCATACTGTAGCTAAAATGATTCTTTTGAAATCCTAATCTGATCATATTGCAATAGGATTTTGTTGCGGGGCGGGGGGGGGGACCAAACAAGATAACTATAAAATTCATATAGAAAAGTAAACAGGTAATAATTAAGAAGTTTTTGAAAAACAAGAGTAAGAAGAAGGGACTAGCCCCATCAAAAATCAAAATAGATGATAAAAGCCATAAGTACTAAAATGGTTTCTCATCAGTACATAGACAAATCAGTGGAACAGAATACAGAGCTATAAATGAGACCTGAGACCCAAAACAGATTTAATGAATTTAAATTATAATAAAGATACCATTTTGAATCAGTGGGGATTTTTTTTTTGGGGGGGGTACTAAGTATTTAATGCAGGGACAATTTACCACTGAGGTACATCCCCAGCACTTTTTATTTTTTGAGACAAGGTCTCACTAAGTTGCTTAGGGCCTTGCTAAATTGCTGAGGCTGGCGTTAAACTTGGAATCCTCCCGTCTCAACCTTCTGAATTGCTGAGATTACAGGCAAGCGCCACTACTCAGCTGGTAGGGAGATTTGGATTTTACATAATTAGGTATTGAGAGAATTAGAAAAAAATTTCCTTAATTAATGCATCACACCAAAACAATTCCAAGAATATGAAATATTTGTGGGTGTGTGTTGCTGGGATCCCAACCCATGACCTTACACATGCTAGGCAAATATGCTACCACTCAGCTAGCTCCTCTAAATACATGAAAGATTTAAATAATATATATTAAAAATTAAAATATGAAAAACAAGAAGAGAATTCAGGAAAATATCTTTATATTCAGAGTATAAAGGGTTTTTTGAAAATGGAAAGTCTCGTCGGGCTGGGGATGTGGCTCAAGTGGCAGCGCGCTCGCCTGGCATGCGTGCGACCTGGGTTCGATCCTCAGCACCACATACCAACAAAGATGTTGTGTCCGCCGAGAACTAAAAAATAAATATTAAAAATTCTCTCTCTCTTTCTCTTAAAAAAAAATGGAAAGTCTCAAAGGCCTTCAAGAAATGATTCACAAATTATTCTACATACAAATTAAGCTTTTAAAAAAATATTATAGGTTAGGTAAAAATGTATGTGACAAATTGGCAAGTATGTTAAGGACAAGCAGTAACATACTTTTCTTTTTTTAAATATTTATTTTTTAGTTGTAGTTGAACACAATACCTTTATTTTATTTATTTATATGTGGTGCTGAGGATTGAACCCAGGGCCTTGTACTTGCTAGGTGAGCACTCTACTGCTGAGCCACAACTCCAGCCCAAGGAGTAACATAAGGTACTCTTACAAGTCCATATAAAATCAGTTATCAAAGAGAAGATGGGGGACTGGGGATGTGGCTCAAGCGGTAGCACGCTCACCTGGCATGCGTGGGGCGCTGGGTTCAATCCCCAGCACCACATAAAAATAAAATAAAGATGTTGTGTCCACTGAAAACTAAAAATTAAATATTAAAAAATTCTCTCTCTCTCTCTCTCTCTAAAAAAAAAAAAAAGAAGATGGGCAAAGAACATGAACAGGCAGTTTGTGGACAAAAATCATTCAAATGGCTTTTGAAAATATACTTAGATTCCTTTTAAATAACAGAAATGTAAGTAAATAATATGATAATACTAATTCCATTTATCAAATTGGCAAAAAAAATTCTGATATATTGTATCAGCAAGAGTGTTTCAAATTCAGTATCTCAAATGTTAAGAATTTAAATTAGTATTATTCTTTAAAGGCAATTTAACAATAACTATCAAAATCAAAATGCATTTACTGTTTAACCTAGCAATTGCATTTCTAGGAAAATTTTTCTGAATTTTTTTCTTGCCAGGGGCCTAAGCCATGATAATAGATTATTAAACCTACACTTGAAATAGCATTGTATAGATAAACCTAAGGAAACAGACTTCTCTACCCAGGTAATTAACAGTTTCTTTATTTGATGGGTACAAGGCATGTTTGCATATTAAGGAGGGTATCTTCTTACTTTCCCCCCTCCCATTGCTCTGATTTTCATCAATGATAGTGATATCTTCAAATTAACCCTTTGGGTTTTTTTGCTTTGAGGTAAACATTGCTTTCTTTGGGCATTCTATTTGAAGTACAAATATTCTCCAAAGTTAAGGCATGAAGTTTATTAAGGCATTAATGTCATAGTCAGTATGAGTTTAATTCAGACAAATATTACCAGCCTACTGTGGGGTGGAAAAAATACTAGGTGAAACTGATGATGCAATTGGTGAAAAGTGGTTGATAGTTGATAAATGTCTGAAAGTAGTGATTCCATTGTGTTGTTCACTAGCTGCTTGCTCTCAGAGAGCTTGTTGAAAATGCAGATTTCTGGCCTTGATAGCACTGCATCAGACACTAGAAAGGCAATATGTCAATCAATGGAAGGGTAACTGATGTGATGCAGCAATCTGTATACGGGATAAAATTGGGAGTTCATAACTCATTTGAATCAAACTGTGAAATATGATGTATGAGGAACTATGTAATGTTTTGAACGACCAACAATAAAAAAAAATAAAAATAAAAAAAAAATAAAAATAAAGAATCTCTGGGTACCTAAAATCTGTATTAAACAAGAGTCCCAGGTAATTCTGATGCATACATAGGAAAAGTTCAAAACTAACTGGCTTAAAAGTCATTTAAACTTCAAATAAAATCAGATGAAAATATCTTAGAGCCTATATTTTGTTTTTATCTCTACTTTCAAATTGATGTTAAAATTGGGGAGTGGAGTTCCATAACATTGCACGGTCAGAGAAGAAGGAAAACTGATGAGAGGGGTGAAGGACAGATAGTTGATTATCAAAGAAAAGGAAATGGGTAGATAGCACTAAGTTGCTAACAACCTCCAGGGGAAGGGAAGGATACAACTTTCCAACACAAGCAATCACCCCCTGGAAGGAAACCTAAAATCTATAAAGGGTCAAGACATCCCCACTCCCCTTGGGTACCGCTCTGGGTTCTCTCCTCTCTGAAGTCCTTCTCCTCCCCTTCTGTTCTATCCCTTAAATAAAAACTTATTTTCTTGCCTTGGCATTTCTCAGATATTTAATCTTCAACACCAGGGGAACGAGGACCAGATCCTAATTTTCAAGACCCATATTAATGAGATGGGGAGAAGATGGAGTGTAAAGAACAGGCCTGGGAAATGATGTTTCCAAAATTCCATCTTTCCTGCTGAGGTTGAGACTGGCCTGCTGAGGCTCCTCTGAATAACTACAATTGATTTTACCTTCCACTTTAATGAGTGCCATTTCATAAATTAGTTTTTTGAGAGTGAATGAGGAATGTACTGTTATGAGAAGACTATATGTTTAAGATCCTGCCATTCATTCACTGATTTGAGCCCGTTCCAGCCAGACAGTATGTTAGGAAAGAAAGAGTGAGCAGTGTATCTCATAAAGCTTACAGACTGGCTGCGGAGAGAGGTAACAAGAAAATGAAATCAATATTGACATTTGTTTCAAAACAAGTTTCTATGCTAATAGTAAAAACGGCAAGCTATCTTTGTTATTTTGTTCTACTGTATGAGGAAAAGCTAAAATGGGAAAATCCATAGTGCTTAGAGGCTTTATTTATTTTTTTTTAAATTTGTAATGAAAGAGCTATCCAAACAAAAGTTAATAAAGCACCGTGGCACAAGCAGTGATTTCAACAGCAATATAAATGCATCTCTCACCATCAGGAAATAATTTGTTTTCATGGGGTGGTTTTCAGAATTACTGTCTGCTCTCTGCTGCCACCAGATCTTTGGGTTTGTCTGAATCTGTCAGATGGTCAAAATGAAGAAATTGGATTAGGTAATTGTGAAAGGACCTTGAAATTGTACTTGTTCTTCCAGAAAAGAGATTTCCTCCACTCCTTTAAACTGGAAATGGAAATGGAGTGGGTTAAAAAAAGATCCAAGCTGTATCTTGGTTAAGTCTGGACAGATGTATCCAGATGAGGAATATCCACAAAAATGCCCATTACAGGCATGATACTGTGCTAACCTGGGTCGGAAACCCAAAGAATGAAAACAGGTCGGCAGCATGTAGGACTTAACAAATACAGCTGAGAATATTGTACATACCAAGTGATGTTCCTCTGTAGTCAGAGGAAACAACTAAATGTATTTGGTTGTGGCTGCTTTGTCTCCTCCTCTTGGCCAAGGGAGGAGGTAAGCTCCATCTTGCACTGTCTTCCCACCACCAAGAATCTAGGGAACTCAAAGTGTCAAAATAAATGGGAGACAGATGAGTTCAGAGAAGGGGGATGCAGGAGTGGGGAACTGGAGCTACTTGGAAGGGCACCCCTTGAGCTGACCTGTGAAGGAGGTTGGAGGAGTGTGGTGCAGAGGTTAACGTAGGGAGCTTGGTCACAGGGAAGAGGTGGGCCTGGTTGATACAGAGTGCTGGGGAGTGGAGAACAGAGTTCAGTGGAAGCAATTCTACCTAGGGCTCAATGTATCATGGTCCTGGGAATGAGCCTCAGATGGTCCAGCTTCACATTAGCTTAATGCCAGTATAAAATATGTTCTCTGAAAGATCTCCGAGGTGCTAATGATAAATACCACAGACAATTTGTCATGGACTAAATTCTGATCCATATGTATTACCAATCCACTGAGGCGATAATATGGCTGACAATTGATACAGAAGTTGAGGAAATGAGGTAGGGAGAATGCCCCCACACTCCCTATGGGAGAGCAGACTACAGAATCTGGGCTGCAGTAATTGATTCTTTGTTGACTTGACTGGGCCAGGGGGTGGCCAGATTGAACATTATTTCTGGAAGTGTCTATGGGGGCATTTCCAGATGAGATTAGCATTTGAATCAGTGGACTCAGTAAAGCAGATGCCCCTCCCCAAAGTGGGTGTCCAGGGCTGAAATAGAACAAAAGGTGAAAACAGAAGTAATTTACCCTTTCTGCTTCCTGCCTGCCTGCTTGAGCAGGGTCACTGGTCTTCTGTCTTGAACTAGGATTTACGCCATTGGTTGCCCTTGTTCTCAGGTCTTTAGACTTGGCCTAGAATTACCCCACCAGCTTCCGGGGTCTCCAGCTTGTAAGTGGAAAAACATGGGCCTTCTCCACCTCCGTAATCACGTGTGCCAACTCCTCACAACAAATCTCTTCATATGTTTCCTATTGATTCTGTTTCTCTGGAGAACCCTGAGTACTACAAGGACCTACTTTTTTTTTTTTTTTTTCAATTCATTTCTGGGTCAGCTTTATCACAGGACAATAGAGGACTCAAGAATGTTGGTCCAAGAGGTCTTAGATTTATGTCAAGCCTCAGGGAAGACTTAACAAAAAGTGAGAGATATGAAAAACCAGAGAGTTCTAGAGGACTGGCCCGATGGCTGTCTGCAGAGCAGCTGGCAGTGGTGATAGTGGTGGACCTGGACGGAGGAGGGTGGGGGCTACTGATGTGGCCCTGTCTGTGTCAGGTCAGGGTGTTGGATAGGAAAAAAATGGACTCATAACAGGCTCATGAAGCAAATGAGCATGGATGAGTGCACGCGGACCATGCACAGATATTAACTGCTTACATTATTGGTCACATGCAGACGCCTTAACAGGTTGGGGTGATAGCTTTCACTATGGAATGAAGTTCTGTTTATTTATGAGGAAGACAGGTCTGAATTACCTTAAGAGAGAGAGGGCTGTGGAACAGAGAAGGGCCATGTGCTCAACAGGGCAGCCACAGCTTTGCCTCCCAAAGGTGGGAGTTGGCGGGGATGGCAAAACAGCCCAGAACTCAGCCGCCTGAGCATTTTATACCAAGAGAAGTTTGACCAACTTGCACAAAGCCTAGACAATACTTTGGAGTTCCAGAAAGGGCAATTGGGATGAATTGTGCCTCAGAAAGCTATGACTTGGAGTGATTCTCTTTTGTGAAATTTTGCTCCAGGCAAGGAACTTAGACTTTTCCTAACCTTTGTTGTTGTTGTTAGATATTGTTAGATGCCTCCTATCAGGTTGAGAAAATTACCTTTTATTTCTAGTTTGTTGAAATTAAAAAAAAAAATTGAAATGGGGTCCAAGTTGCTCAGGCTGGCCTCAAACTTGTGGTCCTCTGGCTGGGGTAACAGGTGAGTGCCAGTGTTGGCTATTGAGAATGTTTAATCACGATTGGCTGATATGTTTTTTAAAAAATTAATTAATTTATTTATTTTAATTAGATATATATAACAGCAGAAAGCATTTTGATTCATTGTACACAATTGCAGCACAACCTTTCATTCCTCTGGTTGTACATGATGTAGAGTCACACCATATGTGCAGTCATACATGTACCTATGGTAATGAAGTCCATCTCATCCCACCATCTTTCCTGCCCCATGCCTCCTCCGTCCTCTCTCTCCTTTTTGTCCAAAGTTTCTCCCTTTTTCCCACGCCCCCTGCCCCCATTATGGATCAGCATCCACTTATCAGAGAGAACATTTGGCCTTTGGTTGTTGTGTTTTGTCCTACTTTTTCTGTCTCTGTTGAGCGGATGATGTGGTTTTGTCTTTTATTCCATTAACAGAGCATTATATTAATTGAATTTTAGATGTTAAAACATCCTTGCATTCCTAGGATCAATCCCAGTCAGTCATGGTGTATAAATAATCCTTATGATATATTTCTGGATTCAATTTGGTAAATTTCATTAAGGATATTTGTATTTATGTTTCTGAAAGCTATTTTTTTTTAAGTTTCATTTTCTTGCAACATTTTTGTCTTGCTTTGGTAGCAAGGTAATACCAAGAAACAGTTCCTATTGACAGGTTTTTTTTTTCCTCCGTAAAAATATACTTTTCTGTTTCTTTGCATGTATCGTAAATTTTTGTTGCAAACTTGTCATTTTAGATAGTATATGGTGGTAACTCTAAATTACCCTTTCCCTGCCAAAGGTTGATGTTGCTTTTTGGTTTATTTGTTTGCTAGTTTAATAATTTGCCTAGAATAAATCTATAAGATTTGTCTTCCCAAAGTGTGTGAAAATGGATCTCTCTGCTCAGTTATATATATATTAAATCTTGATTTTATTGTTTGTTTTTGTTCTTTGAGATTGTATCTCATTATGTTGCCCAGGTTGGCTTCAAATTCCTGCACTCAACTGATCCTCCTGCCTCAGCTTCTCATGTGCTGGGACTTTAGGTACATGGCACCATGCCTGACATACAAAAAAGCTTGACTTCCTGGGGGTGTCCCCCTTGTATGAATAACTTTGTGGTCAGCTAAGGATTGGACAGAGGTGGTGCCCAAATACCTTGAGCCATTAAAACTTCTATCTTCTGCCAGTGAGTTAGTGTGTGGATAGGGGAGTACATTCAAATATCTACCCTGATGTTTACTTTCTGCTGGGCCTTGTTGAATCTCCTCTGGATATGCTAAGAATGTGTAGATTGCTGGGTTCTCCAATGTGCATGTATGTAGCATCACTCTGTCAGATGTTTGTCTCAACCAAATCTCATCTTTGGCTAGTAGAGCTTTTGGTCCTATTCATTTGTAGCTGCCAAGGTCACATCCATCAGTAACACTGCTGAGCATAAGCATTTTCTAATGCCCCATATACAGTGAGCCTTCTTCGATCATGTCAATGCAAATGCCCATGCTCAGAGCTTGCCTGTAGAACATCTCTGATATCAGAGTAAGAAAAGGGAATGAGAGCTGTTTCATGCAAGAATGTTGTAGATTAATTGTTATTACCCAAAGTCAAAAACTTTTTCAAGCACAAATGCTTCTCAAAATGTTGTATCTTCTGTTGAATTCCAGAGCACCGATATAGTGGTTTGTCTATATTGTCCATTTTATTATTGGTTTTTGGGAAGAGGGTTTTCTGAAATTCTATTTTTAGTGGAGGAAAAATCCCAAGTCCTAACTATTATGTCTGTGTTAATCTGTTAGTTGCAAAAAGTTGAAGGCCCCATAAAAATCAGGGAAAATTGACAATCTTATCCAGGTTGAGAAAAAAGGCACAAACTGATGTAGTATGTTAGCAAATAACATGAAAAAGTGGGGAAAAGGCTTGATTTGAACCTAACCTTTCTCTTTACACCTTATAGCAGTATGACCAAAGAATCTCCTACAGGGCCCAAGTTTAAAAAGTCTCACCACCCCCCAATAGCACCATCCTAGGGATCAAGTCTCCAAACATGAACCTTTGTGAGGGCACACAATTAAACAATATCCAAACTGAAAAAAAAAGCCGATCAAAAAAATTTAAAAAGACAACCCATGTATGAAAAAGGGTCAAAGAACTTTTATAACCTCAATAGTAGTGAAAGAAATGCATATTAAACCAGATACCAATTTTTATTTATATTTTTAGTGCTGAGGATTGAACCCAGGACTTGGCACATAACTTGGCAAGCATTTCACCACTGAGATACACCCCCATAAAGGTGCAAACATTTAAAGGACAGTGATCAGTGCCAAGATTACTTTCTTGGGGATGTGGGCCATCTTATGGTGGTGGAAACATAATGCAGGACAACTGCTAGAGTTTTGTTTGGTAATATGTCTTTAACCTTGAAAATATTATTGGGCAAAGGGGAGGGAGGGGGGAGCATGGGGGCAGGAAAGATGGTGGAATGAGATGGACATCATTACCCTAGGTACATGTGTGACTGCACATGTGGTGCGACTCTACATCATGTACAGCCAGAGGAATGAAAAGTTGTGCTGTAATTGTGTACAATGAATCAAAATGCATTCTGCTAATTTAAATAAATAAATAAATAAATTTAAAAAGATATACCAATTCTGATAAAATTGTATTTTTTATTAATATTTTGCAAGTATTTTAGAACTTCATCTTCTCTTTAAGAATTTTATAGGAATCTATTAACTGGGATGAAAAATGCCACAACAGGACAGAGTATTGCTTATAATATTTTTTTACCATGGTACTTGAGGGGGGAAACTGCCTGTTTACTGGACCTACCTGAGTGACTGGCAGCCATTTTAAATAGGTGAGCTGAATGAAGGTTGCAAATGCATGTTTCAGGTCATGCCCACCCAGGAGAAGCCCTGGACCCTAGAGAAGGATGAATTGTTGGGAGGGAATTCTCTCAGTGCTGGGGGGACCCTGCCCCAAACGTTGCTGCTCTGTGCAGCAAGAGTGACCTGCTTAGTTCCAGCTTGGCCGGAGGACCCTGGCAGGACCTCTCACCTGACATGTGATTGGTGTGTCAGCCAAGAATGTGCTCAGCTGGGAAGGACATGACATCACTTGTGCCATTCTACACCAGCATTTAGGACTTTCTGTGCCAGGCAGACGAAAATGAGCAGATAAACTACTCACGAACCATCCTAACTCAAGTTATAGAAGTGAAAAGCAGCACAAGAAATGAATAAATTTGCTCTAAGAGTTCAGATTACACTAAGGGGTTGGGGATATAACTCACTTGGTAGAGTGCTTGCCTTACATGTACAAGACCCTGGTTTCAATCCTCAGTACCACACACACACACACACACACACACACACACACACACACACACACACAGTGTATATATATCTCACAACAAATTACCCTTAAGAGTCAGGAACTGATTATATTCCTGTCCCCAGCCAAGCCTAAGGTGGCTGTGACTACAGTGGCTCCAATTCATTTGGGAACCCCAAAAAATAATAGTGGGAATTTTGGGGAAGCCCAAAAGGAACTCTCAAGAGTTCTAAGGTCCTTAGAAGGATAATACCTCTACAAATAGTTCTTTTCCCTTTTTTATAGGTTCAGAAAAATAGATTACTTAAAACATGTTTTTTTTTAATACTCCATACTACTTGACTTGGAATTATACTCAAGTTTTTATGTCTTTACATTTAATCACAAACTCATGTATTTTTTGGTGCAATAGAGGTGCACCAACTTAGGACTTCTTTTTTCTCTTCAACATCCTACTCCTTCCATCTCTCCTTTAATAATCACAGAAAATTCAAAGCAAGTGTCCTGAACTAATTGGGTTCAATTTCAATATCTTTGATTTTCTTCTATCCCTGCTCCTAAGATTGAAATAAAAATTCCATGGCTGCAGGCTAACAAGATGATAATGAAGCAAATATGGTCAAATCAGCCAGTTATTCTATCAATCTTCTATTTCTTCTTCTTCTGCTCCTTTATTTTTTTGTGAGATGAATTCTACAAATTGAAGGAGTTAGTTTTTCAACTTGTTTGTGAGAAGGAAAATTAAGTTTCACAGTAAAATACATTCTACTGTCATGTATAACTAAAAAAGAGCAAATAAAATATTTTTTAAAAAGTTTCAATGTTTAGATTAAAGTACTCCCAGGCAACTTGTCTTTCATAACCATACCACATTTGTCCTCTCTTGCTGTGTGTGAAGACGTTTGTTTATTATTTACCATTATTCCTCCTCCTCTCTTTATTCCCACCTTCAAGTTATCTCTCCTTGTCCAGAAAGTCCCTGTGAAACGCTCAGCTTTACAGAAATCCAAAAAATACCCACAGTCACTGATCCTTGGTAACTAGTGCATTCTGTTGCATTGCAAAGGTGTGTTCTCAGGAGACAGGTATTATTTTATTTTATTTTTTATTTTTTTATTAGTTGCTCATGACAATACAATGATCTTGACATATCATACATTTGAATCAAATGGGGTATAATTTCTCATTTTTCCAAGTGTATAGGTTCCAGAATCACATTGGTTATACGGCCATGTATATACATACAGCAATACTAGTGTTTATTTGACAGGTGTTATTTTAGATTCTTAGCGTTCAACGTCTATCTTCCCATAAAAAGATAATATTCAGAAACAAATTGATTCTACAGTACATTTATTCATGTTTAACCATTTTAGATAATTTTTTTTGGTCTACAAAACAACGTTGCTTTTGAGGATTATAGTGCTCATAACAGAGTGAAAACTTATAGTTATGTCCCTTTCAAAGTCACCCACTTGGAGCTGCTAATTTTAGCTGTCTCTGGGTCTCACAAGAGGTTTCTTTCTAAGCTGTCAGTATTCAGGTGCCATGCATTAAAATACTTTTGTCGTGAGACAAAATAGCTACAGAAGTATACCTCTGGATTTTGTTTTTTTTTTCTTGGATTTGGACAAAATTCAACCATAGAAATGCCTACAGTACAAGTTGACTTTGTCAACAGGAAGAGTTTCTGGCAATCTGAAGGAATAGAGCTCATGGTATTTCTTCTGAGACTTTCTTCTGATCTTTGTGTATTCTTTTATTTCTTACTAGTATAGTCAAAATAGGAAGAGGGTGTGGATGTGCATGTGGAGGGGGAGGTGGGGTAGGGAGGGCAGGGGAGAATGGGTCCTGCCTTGTTTCTGTGGCTCAGAGAACTTCCGAGGACGACTATAGTGCCATTTCTAAATGAACAACACATGACTCTTATTTTCACCTCTTCTCTGCCCTCCCTTCAGGTTTCCTATGTACTTTAAGCGCCTGCTCCCTGTGGTACAAAACCCTGGTGTGTGTTACTCCAGCCTCCTGGAGCCGTTTTGCTTTCCTAAGAGAGGAGCCATTAACTCCTGTTTGGTCTGTGTAAGGAGCTGTCAGTGTCCCCACAGCAGCATTCTGTGACAGCTCATCTGGGTTTCATCAGCACTCTGGGGCAGCGTTTCACCAGGCCCCTTTGCCAGAGCCTCCTCGGCGTCAACAAGTGTCGCACCTACTGCAGAAACAGCCCTCAAGTTTCATCACAGTGATGCTCAAAAATATTCTCCAGCTTCGGCAATGACCTAGTTCATTCAAGGGCAGGGGAAAAAATGCCCTTCTTCCAGAACTTGCCCGGGCACAGAGTTTTCCTCTTAGGAAGACAGGACTCCCAATTGTGCTTTGATCAGTTTTTGGAAAAGACCTTGAATTTGAATCCCTGTCCCAGAAACCGCGTCACCCAATCAATGTCTCAGATACAGCCTGGGGAGCCCACCACGGAGCCAGCCCTCCAATAACATCTCTTGGACAAACAGTACTGAAAAGTAAGTATGGAGACTGGTTCTTACTGAAGGGATGGCTGTGCTTTAAATACACAATCGTTTACATTTTCTACAACTAAGAGCAAAGCAGACTGCTTCCTTAAGAACTAAAACAAGATGAAGCAAGGGGTATCTGGGTGGGACGCTGGGGCATACCACAGGTTTAATGTGGCCAAATTCTCTTGGTCTGGTAGTTTAAGTCTACTCTGACCTTTCTTTTCTTTTTCTTTTTCTTTTTTTTTTTTTTGAAAATTATGATTATTTTAAAATGTTTTTTATTTTGGCTTGACAATAATTAAAATAGTTTCTTTCAAACTGTGTCTGTCTTAACAACTAGAAAAAACAGAGGATAACTCAAAGGAATGGTCTGCAGGGGCTTTGCAAAGTAACATGAAAAATTGAGATAGTTATCTGGGTAATTCTGGCCCCAGATACTTATGCCTAATATAAATGAGTATTTTAGTCAAAAAGTTATTCCTCTTCCTTGGATTATCTGAACGATTGAAAATTTGAAAATTTGCCCTTTCTGGAGGACACAGCAGTAGTTTTTCTAATAACAGGTAATGCAAGTTGCTGAAAAGATCTCTGATTATTTCAAAATAGCTCGATGGCTCATGCAAACATTCATCCAGTTGTTAGGTAGGTTTTTTTTTTTTTTTAATGTAAGGCAAAAAGTCAGTAAAAAAAAAAAATGCCTGCTGATAAAAAGGCGCCACCATCATGTTACATTTTAATCAACACATCTAAACTTTAGAGCCACTGATTAAGGGTGTCAGTTACAGACATCTGACAATCATTTAAAAATAGATAAAAGCAAGAACAGCATTTAGAATTGCTTCTGCTTGAATTATTTCCTTTCCTCAACCTTCCCCTTGTGCAAAGGTAGCCCTCATTTTTGAAGAACAATTAATCAGGAATGGTAGTCATTCTTACTGCTCTGAAGGCATACAGTTTATTTCACAAAGAATGGGCTTGTCTGCTCTGAGCCTTCTCAATTGGAACCCAGGATGCTGAGAGCTACCTTCCGAATCAGCAACTCTACAAATCCTGTACTAAAAGGTGCTGATGGCCAATAGACATATTCAGATCTTGGAAACCAGGATTTGAAATCAACGAAATGTCTTTAGGCTCCCAAATAACATTCCTCTTTTAAAGTTTATATAAAACACTTGATCAAAATTTGAGGATACTTTTAGGTAGGGAAGAATTCCTGTTTTTATCACCTGACCCCCCTCACACTCCCCCCAAAAAGAAACATTAGTTTTTTATAGCTCCATGCACACTTACATGTAGCTCTCAGCCTATGTGCAAGGGGAGGGCCATTGTGAATAGTCTCATCTGGATGGAGCTGGGAACGAAGGGAGCCCAGGCATTGCAGTCAAATTCGGAATCAACTTCTGACTCCAGCACAGTTTTTCCAAATGTCTGAACCCCAGTTTTTTTTTTCATCTGTAAAATGAAGAAAATGACATCCACTTTACCAGAATTGATGTGTGATTAGATGAGTAAATATATCTAACATATCTGCCACATCTGAGTTTCTCAGCAAAAGTTAGTTCATCACCTTTGTTCATTCAAAGTTTCTTTCTTTCTCTTTCTTGTTGCTAAGACTTCAGGATATGATCATAATATTAACTCTATGAAGTAACAGAAACTATACCTTAGAGATATTGGTAGGGTGATTAAACAAACAACATGGAAAATTAGACTAAGGAAAATTCTGTATTTGGAAATAGTGCGTTTAGAAATAAAATTATTTTTAAAAAAGAACTATGTTTTGGAATCCATCTAATAAATAAGAAAAACATTTTACAGAAAATCATTGGCCATATGTTTACTATCTAAAAAGAGAGGTAGAGATTTATCAGCTTCATCTTAGACTACCTTTATCTAGCAATACCATATTTAGATATGAGTGTTTGGGAATGGATAGGAATGGAAGATGGAGTCAATCTATATATAAGGTGATGTCCATGATTATTATGGAAACTATGAAAACTGAGGCCCAAGTCCAGATTTTCCTCAAAGATGATAGTTGAGACCTGCATTGATTAGACCTGCTGTGGAGTGGAGTGGATAGAAGTGGCGGTGATGACTCTGAAGAGGATTGTCAGTATGTGGGGGGCTGAGCAGAGATAGTTCCTGGATGGGCCATCTCAGGAGCAGTGCAGTTTCTAGTACTAGGGACCACCCTGTGGGCTGAAATCGCAAGTTTCATGGTGAAAGTTCACAGTGAGCAAGGCGCTCTCTTGTTCTGAAGGCGGTGAGTCAGGCACAGGAAGGGCAGGCGAGAATCACCAGCAGGACTTGTGAGATAGCCCCAGAGAACTTTACAGATGTCATTCTTATTAGCCATTGTTTTTACCATCTTAGTCAAAAGTATCACTCCACAGCTTTCCCCAGACACATCAGGGTGATTTTGATGGATTTTCTGTTTGAGCTACTGACTGGTTCACATGGAAATGCCAAAAAGAAAAACTGGAATTAGAGAAATGTAAAAAACTTGGGAGAGAATGGTGTCATCTAGGGGCTAGCAAAAATGAGGGCATAAATACCCAGCCTACACAAGAGAAAAGAACATTTAAAAAAGTTTAGAGACTTTATTAGGATTTCTGCAGATGTGCACCCTGCTGGCATGGTCTAAAAGCACACAATCAATCAGGGCATTGGACCTCAGATTGAAGAGACAGACAGCAGGTTAATGAGAGGCTCAGTCCTGGAAAGCTCAGGTCTGGACACCCGGCACCTACCTCTCAAGGGCCAAACTCTGCATGGCTCCTAATGACACATCTGGGGTGGCACCAGTCACCTCGATCTTCAATTGATCCTCACCCAGCTCTTAGATAACCAGGCTCATTTTTCCCCCTCAATCCTGGTCTAAGACATTTTCCTGAGTCCAGTTATTCTCACACTTTCAAGTGCATCCATTTAAAGTGATTGTTGTTAAAATACCAGTTGCTGGGCTCCACCCATCAGAGTCTCTGATTCTGAGGACCCCAAGAATTTGCATTTTTTCCTGGTGATGCTGATGGTGAGATGCCCTGCTTCAGACATTTCTTTGGCCTGCAGTTCCTCAAGAAAACCTGCTTATGCTTCTTATTTTCAATCACTGAACTTGCCTTCCTTCTCAGAGACACCCAGGTCACTGATACAATGTGCTAGTGCTGTAGTGAACACAAAAGAAAAATCAATCGGGTATCCTGCAGGCAAACCCATTACAGTATAGCTGTGTATGAGGGATGCTGGGCCTGGGGACCATACACCCTGGTAAGCAGTCCATTACTTGAAGGAGGCTACTTTTTCCAACTGAAGATGTCAGGGAAATCTTTAAAGGAAGCGAGCATTTGAATTTGGGCATTTATTTGAAAACAGGTGGGATTTGAACAGATGGAGGAGGTCCTTTTATGTAAAGGAAACAAGAAAATATGGACAAAAACATGAAGGACAGAAAGATAATGAGTGTGGAGATGGGAGATTAGTTTGGTGGGTCCTGGCCTTTCACAGCTCTCAGCACTTTCTTGGGGGAAGCATTCTTTAATTGAGCCATCTAATCTTAAATCTGTTATTTGTCTGTAACATGTTATAATTGTTATAATTGGAGATCTGAAATGGAGAGCCAACGGTAGGATTTCAGGGCTCAGGTCAGAGGAGGAGAGGGCATAGGCGCTTCACTATGCCCTCCAGAGGTAACCGAAAAATCAACTCTAGCTTAAATAACACGGAGAATTACTGCTCACTCAATGGAAAAGTCCAGGAATTTGGTCAGAACCCCGGTTCTGTTTCCCTGCGTTTTGGGGTCTCGGCCTCTTCCCATTTTGGTTTCAACCTCAAGCCAGCTTTCGCACAGTCCCGAGACAGTCGTCTCTCCAGAGAGGTACCCAGCCTTCTGCAGGCTTTCTTTTTCCTGTCGAGGACCAAGGGAAAGACGTAAGGTTTGCACTGATTGGATCACTGCCACCACTGTCTGAGAGTGCCACGTGATGATTGGCTTAGACTTTGGTTAGTGAACCAATCAGTGGGCAAGAGTGCTTATCAGTTTAGACCAATCAGAGTCCACGGAGCAGAAAGGGCGAGGTCCTGCCTGCTCTAGTCACCAGGCGGCCAAGCAATAGGAGACCCATGGAACTGTTAGGAGGATGCTTTAGAGTTTTAGGATTTTTTTTTTTTTTTTTTTTTTTTTTTTGAGAAAGGTCGCCAAAACTCATACCGTCACCTCCTTTAGTCATAAGGTTATCTATGGGCAGCGGCCATGCTTTAAAGATTTAGGATGAGCCTGCTTTCAAGTTCAGCCCCGACAAATTAAAATATTCTTCCACAAAATAGGTTTACTGTCAACCGAATGAACCTTGGCTCCTAAGAAGCTGTAACTGGCTGAGTTGAAGGATGATAGTAAAAGCTGTGCAGAGGTGACTGCCACCCACCACTACCATATCCCCACACAGCTGATGTGCTTTGAGTCAGTGTACTGAGAGGTGGTTGGTTCAGCATAATGAATTCAGGCTCAGTACGTTCCTCCCAGAGTGGATCTTATTCTTGTGTGCAGGGCAAGGAGTGGGTTAGATAGAAGAGAACCGAAGATTTCCTAGGTTCTCTTCTATATTGCCTGGTTCCTGAAATTCCACATCATTTCATCTCTTGGACCCATTTAAAATAAATGCTCTCTACAGAGTTGCCCTGGGAGTTCTGTTACAGGGGAAAGGAGCTGGAGGACTCTGGGAGTCTGGGCAAACGTGGAGGATGAGAGGAGGAGCCAGAGGAGGAAGTCTTTACTATGTGGTGTTCTTATTGACGGCCCTGCTGGCACATTACCAGATTGCTCACTACAATCAGCCTGGAACATTTAACTTCAAACCAGAATGATATTAATCAGTTAATTCATGAAAGTTGGTCTCATTACACCTCCACGACCTGTGCATTTTTTATCCTTATAAGCTCTCCTCTCATCCCTGTCTTTATTCTGAGAGAGATCAAGGATGAGATGAGCAGGGGACTGTGTCCTTTGAATACAACACACTGAGAATCAGAATCAAGAAACCTAGATTCTGCTACTAACAGGCTGTGTGACCTGCCTGTGTTTCATTTAACCTGCCTGTGTTTCAGATGTGTTTTCAAACTGTAAAATCAGGGAATGGACTAAGCTCTTGCACAGCTTTCATTTAATATCTAGCAATTTGTTTTAGCCTTACCTTAAAGAATTAGAAATTGGCACAGGTTTTAAAGAGAGGAGAAGAGAATCAGTGGGAAGACCCTCCATCCACTTAAAAATTTTTAAAAAGAAAGTTCAAAACAAATCGAGAGAAAGCAGCAGCTACAGCTCAGCCTTTCTCATGTCTCTGTGAGTGTCTGTATCCAGACACACTTGCACATGCAGAGGTGTTCACTATTAATAATGAAAAATTAAATTTCATTTCTTTATTAGCTAACATATATAAAGTTACTATCTTAAGTAATATTCCCCCCCCCCCCGCCCCCACACACACACTGGGGCCCTCTTCCAGGGGCAACCAGATTACAAATTTCTTGTATATTTCTAAAGTTATTATATGTCTAAATAAACATATTAGGATATTCTTTTTGTCTTTTTCCTTTTTTTTTTTTTTTTTTTTTTTGGTTTTGGGGATTAAACCCAGGGGTGCTTTCTCACTAAGCTACATTCCCAGTCCTTTTTATTTTTTGAGACAGATTCTTGCTTAATTGCTGAGGCTGGCCTTGAACTTGCTATCCTCCTGCCTCAGCCTCTCAAGTCACTGGGATTATAGTCCTGCAACTACCTTGCCTAGCAGGATATTCTTATTTTCTAATACAAGGATAGCATACTCTGCACTTCTATACTCTATTTCACTTAACAAAAATATATCTTGGAGATTATTCCATGTCTGTGTGTACAGAACTGCCTTGTTCTTTTTTAATGCCCTCTTCTATTTAAAAAAATCCATTGTTTAGATATACCATAACCATATTCCTAAGAATGAATATTTAATTTTGTTATTACAAGAAATGCTGCAATGAATATTGTAGGTGCCTATTAAGTGCTTGTCTCTTGTGCTAACACAAAATTTAATGTGAGGCATATTTTATGTATCATGTCATTCACCCTTTCTAACTGTTCACTTCAACAACTTTTTAGTTAATTTACCAAATTGCATGACCATTGCTATAGATAAATTTTAGAACAGTTTTGTCTCCTGAAAAAGATACTTATCCTTCATATGGATTTATTAGTGTTCTCTCCACTGTTCATACCTCCAGCAGTCAATAACTTACTTTCTGTCTCTGTTGCTTCTTTTGGTTATTTTGTATAAACCGAATCATACAACATGTGGTCACTTGCGTCTGGTCCTTTTACTCAGTGTAATAAAAGCATTATCGGAGGTTCATCCATGTCATATCATGTACAGTTCCTTTGGCCCTTTTAATCCATCAGTTGTACAGCCATGCCATATTTTGTTTATCTACTCACTAGCTGGAGATTTGAGTTATTTTCAATTTGGGGCTATTCGGAGTAATATTGCAAAGAATGTTTGTGTACAAGTCTTAGTGCAGAAATCTGCTTTTATTTCTCTTGGTAAGATACCTAGGTGTTGAGAGGTTAGGTCATGTGGGAAATTTAGGTTTAACTTCTTTAGAAACTTCTGAATTGGTTTTCAAAATGTCTTTACTATTTTTACATCCCCACTATCAATATAGGAGGATTCTTCCTGTTTTCCACATCCTCACTGTGACATTTGGTATCTATTATAGCCATCCTAGTGGGTATGTAGTGGTATCTCATTATGGTTTTAATTTGCAATTCCATAATGACTAATGATGTTGAGCATCTTTTCTTGTGCTTATTTTATTGCCTCTATTTCTCACGTACCACCCTAAAATTATGCCTAAGAAAGAAGCATAATATCTGTGTTCCAGAAAACCTGGGCTCCTAGCTCAGCTCTGCCACTTGTAGGCCATAAGAAATTAGGCTTGTTATATCAACCCTTTACTTAAGCTTCCAGGTCATTATCTGTGAGATGGGAAAGAATATCCACTTGGGGGTTTCGCTGTGAGGACTCCCTGTGGTCATGTCTATGTGGTGCCCAGCCACGGGACTGACACATGGGAGGCACCAAAATGTGTTAATTGTCTCTTCCTGCATGGTCTGTCTCCATCCCTGCCCCAAATGTCAAGAACCCATCTTTGGGGAGGGTACTTCCCCTAAGTAACATGGGACTGGTATTAAGTGACAGTGGGTGTGGTGTCCAAATGTTCAGTAATTCAGAAGGCAAATTTAGGAACGCCATGGCCATTGGATTAGGCTGGTTAATCAGAACTAATCCCTCCTGTCCCCAGTGGGAAGGCACTCTGACGACCGGCTTTCCTGCCAGCTCCATGGTCTGTGTGTGGGCTGAAGCCTCTTTCCTGATCCCTTCAGCTGACAGCAGCCTTCCTGCTGACAGCAGCCATGCCACTGGTTCTCTGTGTGAGGCAGATTAGCCAAAATGAAACCTGGCATCATTTGAGTGTTTTCAGTGTTCCAAGAAATCCTCTAGCCTCTCACTTGCTCTCCACCAATTTGAGAAAAAAGGCTTTATTTTTGGAATTTTGTTGATGTTCAATCCAAAGCCCCTGATAATAGATAACATTTATACTAGGCTCACGATGCTGTTCAAAAGAGCTTCATTCAGACTGACTCCATTTTCATAGCAGCCAAACGGAGTAGATACTGCTATTGTCTTCGTTTCATAGATGAAGAAACTGAGGCAGAAAGAAGTGGCAGAGCTAAGACTTGAACTGAGGGAGCACCGTGCAGGAATCTGCACTCTTCAACGCTATATCATACTGCCATTCCCCTAAAGGACCTGCTGTTGTAAAAAGACCCAATAAAATGCACATGTGAATACTCTTCCACCTGACGATTCTGTTTCTTGGTATCTATTCTAGAAAACTACATGCACAAGGAAGCATGTGCCAGGATGTTCAAGGAGATAGCATTTGTAAATCTGGAAACCTCCAGCCAAGCTAGGCATCATTATCAGTACACAAGCAGAGAGAGAAAGCCTGGTACTGCCATGCTGTGGGATACCAATATCACCTAACAGTTTTTAAGAAAGGTTGGAGCCCTCTAGGGATTGGATGGATATCGTAAGATTCCTGAAACTTATTATAAAGTAAAATAAGGCAACTGTAAGGAAAGCATACACAATCAGGCTCCATGTAAGTAAAGGCATTTAACATTTTTAAACAAGTGATAAACCTTCCCTGGACTATACAACTGAAATAAAGAGAGAAAGGGAGGAAGGAAGACAGCCCAGTGTTCTTTCCAGTTAACACGCCGTTCCTGTGAGGTCATCTTGAAGCCCACCACGGCCCCTTCTGCTAATACTAGCAATTCCACGTTGACTTGTCATCTCTCGCAGAGAATGATAAATGTGTCCTCATGCATTCTCACCCTTAGAGATGCCGCGAAACATGACCTGTGGCCTGACTTAACTGTCCTCTTTCTTTCCAGAGAACAGTCAGTGCCCTTGCTGAGATGCGTGGTAACTAACCTGCCTGTGTGAGTCAGACGGGTGTGTGCGTGTCAGTGTTTTCACGTGCGGGGTGCCACCGTCAGGAAGGAGCCACTTAGGGAGGAGTCACGGCTGACGCACAGGGTCCTCACCGTGGGCCCAGCTCTTGATGCCTGGGTGTGTCCTTCTTCCCTTCCCATCCACAGCAGTGGTCTCAGGAACAGGAGCTGAAGGAGTCATGCCCTGAAATTACTTTTACAGACAAGGATTACTCTTGGAGACATGTTCACCCACTAATTAGTACATCACTTAAATAACAAATCATTGCGGTAACCCACAGCAGAAAAGGAAACACATGAAACAAGCCAAGTCTTTCCTTAGAGCCTCCTGATTACCAGTATGAAAGCAATTATGTAACAGTTTCTTACACTGAAATTGACATACAATATTCTAGTCCTCAGAACATCATCCCCTTTTACAGAGGAGGAAATAAGCTCAATACCTTGCCCAGGTAAATGGATATAGATTTGTCCCTGCCAGCTTGGATTGTGTCCCCAGGCCTATGATGCCTCCCAGTTAGGAGAGCATTTTCCAGCTATAAGATCCCCCCAATTGCTGGAAAGTCACTTAGGAATGTGGTGAGACAGGGTAGATATCCTCTTGCCCAATAATTGCTCCAAAAAAGTGTTGCAGATTGTCCCAAAAAAAGAACTAAGTACTGATACATGCGACAACATGGACGAGCCTTGAAAACATGCTAAGTGAAAGTTCTATTTATCCAAATGTCCAGAATAGGCAAATCTATACAGACAGGAAGTAGGTTAGTAGTTATCTAGACCAGTGTGTGTGTTGGTACTGGGCATGGAAATAGGCAGGAGGTTAAAGCTAAGTGGTATTGGGCTTTTGGGGGCAATGAGAACATTCTAAAGTGATTGTTGCTAGGGTTGCATGAAAATCACATTTTAAGTGAGTGAATTGTATGGTATATGGATTATCTCATTAAACTTGTCTTTAATTTAATTTATTATTATTTTTGTGCAGGGGGATTGAACCCAGGGCCTCATGCATGCCAGGCAGGTGCTCTATCACTGAGCTACATCTGCAGGCTAAACCTGTCTTTATAAAGGGAGATGTTAAGAGAGACAGCATGGTTATGGGTTAACAATTCACAGGAGTTGGGCTTTCTGACTTGAAGCCACAGTTTTATATATTTGTGGACCCCTGTTCCATCCTTGTGCTGTGTTGAGGGCAGAAGATGAGTATATGAACACAATTTGCAGCACTGGTTGTAAAATCACTAGTTGAAAAACAGAAATTTGGGGCCTGAAACCCTGGGTTTGATCACCAGTGCTGCAAGTGTGTGTGTGCGCGCGCGCACACACACACACACACACACACACAAATTGGACTTAGATTTTATTCTGACATATGTTTACATTTAGCTCTAAAATAATTTGCTGTATGATAAGCAATGGCTGGGGCTGGGGATGTGGCTCAAGCGGTAGCGCGCTTGCCTGGCATGCATGCGGCCCGGGTTCGATCCTCAGCACCACATACAAACAAAGATGTTGTGTCTGCCGAAAACTAAAAAATAAATATTAAAAAAAGTCTCTCTCTCAAAAAAAGAAATGATAAGCAATGGCAACTTTTTAATCTCAGATCACATTTACAGTTCTGGGGCAGGAGATATAGCTCAGTCGAGAGAGTGCTTGCCTTGCATGCACAAGGCCTTGGGTTCAATCCCCAGCACCTAAAAAAAAAAAAATTACAGTTCTGGCTTTCATTGACAGTTTGAACCTCTAACATGGGTGAGTGAATGCACTGCTATTGATAGAAAAGCTGTTTCTGCCAATTGTGTGAGGTCCTAGTTGCTTTTCTTGGTTTGCTGTGCACTGATGGACCTGCACTCACTCTGGAATATTCATTGTAATAACTTGACCTACCTACCTTCCTTCCTTCCTTCCTTCCTTCCTTCCTTCCTTCCTTCCTTCCTTCTTTCTTCAGTGCTGGGGATGGAATCTAGGGCCTTGAGCATGCTGGACAAGAGCTCCACCCTGAACTAAATGCCCAGCGTTCATCAAGTTTTCTTGAAACATTTTCATTCTGGTGCAAGATGGCTGCCATAAAAGTTGCCCTTTTGATTTTTTAAATTTTAGATACTTCCTACAACCTAATTGGGAATAACTTGCCATTCTAATGTTTTCTAAGAGATACTGTCAGCCCTCCGTGTCTGGGAGGATTCCACATCTGTGATGCAACCACTGCAGATCAAAAATATTTGGGAAATAATTGTACCTGTACTGATTACGTAGAGACTTTTTCTATTATTACTCCCTTAACAACACTTTACAACAATTATTTCCATTGTATGAGGTATAATAAGTACTCTAGAGATGATTTAAAGTGTACAAGAGGATCTGCATTAGTTATAGGCAAATTCTACATCATTTTATATAAGGGACTTGAACATCCACGGATTTTGATATCTGAGGTATCCAAGAAATAATCCCCTGAGGATACTGAGGGACAAATGTAATAATATGAATTGAAACTGGGATTTTTATACAAGTTGGTTTAAATTTCTCAGCCTAAAAGTGTATTTGTAACCTAATTGGTAACGGAGATATCCATTTGCCATCTTGCAGAGGAATTTTCTTGCAGAAAAATGCTGTGTGCAACTAATTTGCCATCTACACTGTGAAAGGCTTACCTGACTCTTAACTATAACACGGTCACCTTATGTGGTCCAGTTTCTCTTTGCACAACTGCATTGAAAGAAATCCTGTAACCAAAAATAATGGGAAGTGCATTTCAAGTCTGTCTTAAAGAATGCAAAAGAATCCAATTCACAATCTCAGAGCAAGTATTTTTAAAACCTTCTTTTCCATCCTTCTATCAGAACCTGGCAGCACTCAGCCTTGTCAACTTTCTCTGCTAACTTCTCTCCCAGCCCTCATGGTTCTGCCCCAAGTCTGTTGGAACACCTGTCTTTCTTTTTGCTGGGAACTGTACCTCTTCAGCTTTACAGTGCTTTCTACCTATCACGTGAACCAGTTTAACTTCAGGTTCAAGCTTAGAGATGCTTCCTGCACGCTCTCTGAGGAAGGGAAGGCAGCATTATCCTTCTGAGTTAATTGCTTTTTCCTCTAATACTCAGAGAGCATGGGTGTTTCATGCAGGGGAAGTTTGGGAATTCTTTTTGTTTTCAGGTATTCACCTTATTTTATTTTGGTGGTGCTGGGGATTGAATTCAGGGCCTTGTGCATGTGAGGCAGGCACTCCACCCACTGAGCTATATATCCCCAGCTCCCTTTCTTCTTCTTCTTTTTTTTTTAAAAAAATATTTTTAAAGGACACAATACCTTTATTTTATTGATTTATTTTTTAATGTGGTGCTGAGAATTGAACCCAGTGCCTCACCCATGCTAGGCAAGTGCTCTATCACTGAGCCACAACTCCAGTCCCACTCACCTTATTCTTAAAGGAACATTCAGGGATAAGGTGAACACTGAATTTCAGAAGCAGCAGGTGGTGTCTCAGTCAGGCCCGAGTAGATCCTAGTTTCAGCATTTGTGAGCATCTACCAAGCAGGGCTGGTCTAGGGGCTTGGGTCTATGTTTTTGGCCAGGGATGAGCCAGAGAAGGGCCCTTTCTTTAATACTCTGCTGTTATTCTAAAAACCTAATCCCATTTGAACAAGGAACCCCTTATTTTCATCTTGAATCCTGCTACTGAGGCAACGTTTCCAAATATCCTTTGACTCCCAGTGAGGCTTCCTCTCCTTGTTCCTGCTCGTGGGAGGAGGAGTTTCAGTTGTTAGCAAAACCTCGAACTGTTGTCAGGGAACTTGTCTCTTCCAACCATCTCTCAGGGTAGCAGACAACCTGGAAAATTGGGAGGAGAGGGTGAAGTATGTGTCCAACTCTGACTCCACACAGAAGGGGTTCCCCTTCTGCATTACAGCTGTGGCCCATTAGATAGGCTTCTCCCACCACAAACTTGGCTCAGACCTCTGTCTTGGGGTCCCCAGTCTTCCTGCGCTCACTGTTTGCAGTTTCTGTCTTTTCCCTCTTCTTGCTCACCACACTTCACCACATTGTGGTTCCTACTTTTTTCTGAGCTCCGTGGTATGTGAGGGCTGCTCACCAAGCTGAGAGGAAGTGGGACCCTACTGTTTGGATACAGCTCAAAGTGATTTCCAAGCTCGAGGCACCACACAAGATAGTCTTGGTTGAGTGGTGCTAATGTGTGTTTGGTTGAATGGGAAGGAGAGGTCCTCTGGATTCAGACCCACCTGTCATCTAAAGTCTGCCTCTTATCTGCCAAGTTGTGCCCTGCAGAACTCTATCTGCCCATGGTGTGCTAAAGGTGCCAGCCTGCACAGCCCCATAGGCAGCCTCAGGTGGCAGCTGCCGGGGCTGTGAGATCAAGGAATGCACGCTGGCTCAAAAATACAAGCCCAGTACCTGTCCTCCCCTGGGGAATCTGTCTTGTGCTCAGAAGGAGGAGTAGCTTCCCAATTTCAAAATCTCTCCCATCTGGAGATTTGTCTGAATATATTCCACTCTTCTTTTGGGAGACAAATATGCATAGACACTTTTTTGAATCCAATAGAAAAAGAGAGGCCGCTCTGGCAGTCCTGGGGTTGGCCTAGGACTCTAGGACCAGTGGCTCTCAACCAGGGCTGCCCCTGCTCCACCCCAGTCTCATACACAGAGAGCTGGGGAGTGCTGCAGGTATCTAGTGTCGAGAGGCCGGGATGCTGCCCAGGATGGCCTGCAACGCAGTGTGCAGGTGGCACCCAGGCTGCCTGAGGACTTTCTGGATTCTCAGGGAAGCTGCAGGAATCCCAGAGATAGAGTGATGAGTCCAGTGATGTTGGGCATGTCTGTTTTTCAGATTCCCGTGGCATGAAAGGATGACAGACGCAGGAGGGCCCCAGAGGCGCGCACTGTGTTTTTTGTCTACACTCCTATCCCAGAAGGTTCCTGAGAAGACAGACCTTGTGCTCCGCTGCATGATATCCGGTAATCATCCTAGACTATTCACTCACCCTCTAACTTCTTCCTGCAGACCAGGGGTTTAAGCTCACAATGGCATTATGAAAACATCCTTTGGGAAAATTGATGGGAAGTTTATCCTGAGGAATTAATTAAGCAGCTAAATCCTCATGAAGTTTTTCAAGTGACTTCCTGGATATTGGTTAATGATCTTCTGACTTCATGGGGTGGTTCTCGGTTAAGCAGCTCTCGCGCTGGCTAGTTTTTCAGACAATCCACTCTTTACTTCCTGTGGTACACAGGAATGGCATGAGTGATCTCACTTCAGAATATCTACCCAACTCTCCAGTAACTCTTTAACTGATCTCCCCAAATTGGTTCAATTTGCTCCCCACTGCTGGCTTTCCTCAGGCATGCTAGTAAACAGTGAGAAGTTTAAAGCCCGAGACACAGAGTGCCCAACAGAGGAAAAGCCAAGGAAGGAATTGCCCCTGGACTGGAGAATAAATCACTCAGAGTTGATCAGGTATTAGTACCTCTAATGGCAAAGGGACCAATCATTAGTACTAGATCTCTACCATTGAAAACATGAAGGCATCAGCAGTGTTCCCTGGGGGTAGACAGAAAACTCTCATCCCCTTGATCCTTTTTCCTAAATCCATAGAGGAGAAGAGCCAGACTTGGAGATGGCTGTGTGGTCTGGAAGCTGGAGGGCCAGACTATGCACTTCATCTCAGCAAGCCCAGCGCTTGCTTTCTCCACACTTACCAGTTATCATTGAGACAAACAGAGAGACACAAGTTGACCTTGAGTCTCTAGGGAGAGCCCCATGTGTTAGACCCTAAACTTGGCTGCCAGTCCCCGCACACCTTAGCCAAATAATTCTGAAACATTCAGGAGGTGGCTCTCAATATGTGACTTAACAGCAAGTTTCAAAAAACAAGGGGAGGAAGAGCTGGGGGTGTAGCTCAATGATAGAGCCCTTGCCCAGCATGCACAAGACTTGGTCCCATCCCCAGTACCTTGAAAGGAAAAAAAAATCAAACAAGGGGAGGATTTTCATGTGAGATTTCCAGCAAGTGGAGGGAGAGAAAAGAGAACCACCCACAAGGTACGAGATACCACTTCCCTAGGCAAGTCTCATTTCTGGCTTATGGTTCAGATCTATACTGCACGAAGGGAAAAAACCAGTCAGCCATGAAGAAACTGGGGGAAACCAACCAGCCCTGATCAACCCGAATGAGCAACTGGAGTCCAGGAGGTCGGAATGCCAGTATTCTGGCCTACCTCATGCTTCTTTTATGTACTTTCTTCAAAAAAGTCATGCACGCACACAAAAAGAGCCATGAAACGCTTCTTAAAAAGGAACTTAAATAAAACTGGGAGACACAGGTTGATAAGAACAGGCAGAAACAAGTGATGATCTGAACCTCACTGATGGGTTTCCAGGGAAGCTCATTTTGAGTGGTTGAGTCATCTGACTGCAAGAGGCTCAGGCAAACAGTGGCTGGAGAAGGATATGTCCTTGCATGTGGCTCTCCACATTCCTAGCCCCAGGACAACTACTCAGGCACTGACTTGAAGGAACAGATAAGGAAGAAAAACTCTTGCGGTTGCTAAAAAGTATATTCATGGCATCAGAAGAGAGAGAAAGAGGGAGAGAGACTCAGAGCATTCTAGAGGTTTCACTGTTACCTTCCCCACCTCTTTTAGCTCTCCCCTTTTTTATGACCTTAGAAGAACAGGGAGATCTTAGTGATCTCTGGGGTTGCTTGCCATACCATAAATAAGACAAAACACGAGAACATTCCCAGGATGGGTTCAGAACAGTGCATTATTTCCAAATGTTGGATTTTTCTTCCTGTATATATGGCACATTTTGATAATTTTTCAGGGACATGGAGGCTAGTGAGAAAGCTCTTTTGGACACATTAGAAACTCTCCTGCCCTATAACAGGAGGGGAAAAAATCCCAAGGGCTGGGTGAAATTCTTGGGGGTTTTACCAGCTTAGCCCACTAGCATCATATCCGGTTAATGAGCAGAGAAGGATGAGCTCCTTCTGAGGGAGACAGCACGGGTCCATTCCTGTGATGACATCAGTCACAGATGCTCAGTGCCAGCCTGGGGAATCTGAACTCCTCCTCATGAAGAAAATGACTCTTGTGTTCTAATCTGCTGTGTTTTCCTTTTTGTATCATAACATATACACTCGACTTTGAGCACTGTCGAGGTATCATTTTCAAAAAGGTAAAGGGATTTCCATGAAATGAACATCTCAGAGGTTTTATTCAACTCCTTCATTAATGAGGGAAACAAAAAGTATTAAGGTCTGAGAAGCTAGGTATTTATAGGCAATTTAATAATGTTTGGATAAAGTTACTGGGTTAGGTATGAGAAGCTAGGTATTTATAGGCAATTTAATAATGTTTGGATAAAGTTACTGGGTTAGGTATGACACTGTTAATGTCCTCTAGGGAAGGAAACTTATGGGCTTAATATTTTCTGTTAGAGATTATTTGCATATGATTGGATAGAAACCTATAAATTAACATATAATTTCACCAAATCTGGGAGTTTTAGTCAGTAGTAACCATCGAGTAAAACAAAGTACATTTCCCAAGATCATTTCTGGATGAGCCTTTGTCTTCCATGTAACTTAAGAAAAATACCATCTATGTATTTGCCTATTGGATAATTTTTCTCAACAGATCCTTGAGATTAGAGTTGGCATTTTTGTTTTGTTTCCCTGTTCCCCAGCCCAGCACCATCTTAGGCATATAACATGCCCAATAGTGTTTACTGAGTCACACGTTTATGTCAGCGGGAGAAAGCTTTTCTGTTCCCCTCTGAAATAATATATCATACGCATTGTTGCTCATTCTTGTTCATAACTTTATGATTTTTTTTCAAAACATACTTAAAATTATAAGAATATTCTTAATTTTGTCATCAGGTGAGCCCAAACCAGAAGTAACGTGGTATAAGAATGGCCAAGCCATAGATGAGTGTGACATTATTTCCAGTTATGAGTTCTTCAAGCATCAGTATATCCATGTGCTACATCTCTCTTGGTAAGTGGCTTTGGCCCTTTGGACTATTTATTAACATTCTCTATTCTGGTGTGTGCTGGGGACTATGAGGTAAGATCAAAAGATTGGCTCATGTTGGCTTCTGATGTCCTGACTTTGGATGCTACTGACAGACATCAGCCAAGGCATCTGGTGGTGACTACAGTCATCCTTCCATATCTGCAGGTTCCACATCTGCAGATCAACCAATCTTGTCTTTGCTGAGTGTGGTCACCAACTACACTTCTCTAGTTTACTGCCTTTGATAGAGTTAAGCTTAATCTAGAATTTTATTTAATGTCCTAGCCATTTTTATTCACAAGATGAGATTTTCACTTAATCTTCTCTTTGGGGAAAGTTAAGAAAGTGAGATAGGATCTCAGCACTGTCATCTAACCTACCATGTTTAAGAAGAAAGGAGAAGGGACTGACCTATTCCCCAGCAAACTGATGATGAAATTAAGACTAGAAAACATGTTTTCTGACTTTATTTTGGGAACTAATGGTGATCCAGCACACTGGTTCCTAAGTCTTTTTTATTCTCCCAGGAGCTATTTATTTGGATGAAATGAGGAAGGTCAATATGTAGAGAAAATGAGAATCACTCACTGAACTGATTACAGTGCCCTTATGGAGATCCAAGGAGCAGGGAATGAAAATGTCAGGCAGGATAAGCACATGCCAATGGTCTGAGGATAAGAAAATAAGATAGATTTGAATTCTGGCTCTGCCATATTCTTGCGGCCTGATCTTAGCCTATATTTAACTTTTGGATTTCTTCATATACAGATGAAGAACAAAAGGGTGACAGAGAGAATTAAATGACTTTATGCTTATCACAGTATTTTTAAATGAACAGTTGTTCGATAAACACCAGCTTTCTTACCCTTCATGCATCTTTTTGTTTAAAGTGAGGTCAGAGATCATCTTTCCACGTTTGATTCCTGTGATTTGCAACAGAACTACCCCGACACTCAAGGCTCCAGTTTTCTATTCTATAACTCTTTAGATAATATTCCATCAAGCACCACATGCCAAGCATTTTGTTTAACGCTGGGGATGGAGTAACACAAACACTGTCCACACCCTCACAGAACTTCCACTTGAGATGGAAGACAGGTGGTGAACACACTAAGCCATTCTTTCCCTCTCCACGCCAACACACCAAATTGGCACTTGAACATTTAGAGGCTTGAACCCTTCTGCCTCTTCATTCCAATCTTGCCAATGCCTCCCCCTCCCCGTCTGCACCTCATTCAGGTTAGAATCCACCTCTGAGGTTCTCTAGGAAGTTCCGATTACTAAGGAACCTTTCCAGTCTCATTCTCCTCTCCTTCGATTTTATTGCGCAGGCTTCCCGGTGGGTGCTCTCTATTGCCTTCATCAGGATAGATGGATACGTTAGCAGCCTGTGGGCCTCAGAGGAGTCAGGAGCCTTTCCCACTCCACAGAGGTGGATCCCCTAGAGCCTGATACAATGCCTTACACATAAACATTTGTTGAAAGTATGAGAATATGTATGAATAGATGTGTGCATTTGGTGTTGCTGTTAGTTAGTTTATATGGATCAGTGTTGGCAAACTGTTTTCATAAGGGGCCAGACAGTAAATACATTAGGCTTGCATGCCAGATGGAAAAATAGGCCAGAGTTATTCAATGCTACCACTTGGTACAAGAGCAGCCATAGGTAATATGTGCTTAAAAAAATAGCATAGCCATTCAAATCAAACTTTAAAAAAAAATCAGCAGGAGGGTCACACTTGAGAATATACATATTAAACTTCTGTGTCTGTTTCCTGTCCTTCTTTTTTCCACTCTAAATACTCGCTGTATGTTTCTTGGTTGATTAATTTTATTCTCACACTAAAGCAAAATACAGGATTCACATTTTGTCCAGGAGAGAAGTTCGATGTGTGTTCCTTTAAGAATTGAGACTTGGTATTAATGTTTTTGCTGTTTATACAGGGTTAGGTGTTCAGGGATGGAGAGGCCATGATGAGGTCCAAACACAAGTGACCAGGCTAGAGTGAGAGAGAAAAACATGGAGGAGCAGCTGAGGAAGGGAGCCTCACTGTGGAAGGGGAAGGGAGTCACCATTCTTTGCTTTCAGGTGCATCAGGGCAGCAGATTTTGTAACAAATCAAAGATTTAATGCAACAGAATCACTTTTTCAAGTCCTAGGCCTGCCTTTTTGAAAACTAGCCAAACTACTGGGAGAAGTACTTGGTTCTAATGCAAGAAATGATGATCGAGTGATATGACACCAGATATGGTCACATTTTACTGCTTAGTAGTAAATTTTCTAGGTACTCATGACCTTTAAAAGTTCTGACTTTTGCACCAGTAGTTCTGAATTAGAGTTGCCCATTGATGTTCTGGGGAACCTTTGAATTTCCTTAATGTTTGGGCTTCACCAAACATCACTGAACATCATCTGATGAAATCTGAACCCCAAGTGATTCCAGTGTATTGCCCAAGATGAAAATTGTTTTGCATCCTTAGTATTCATCTGAAATGTCAATTTATTTATACCAGTATATTAAAGGCTAGTTAGGACAATGAACAGGGTTTTGTGCAAATGCCTTTTAAAGATTAGAAATTAGTTGTTAGTTGTAATATTAATCTCAAAATTTCCTGCCAATATCAATATACCATAAATCACCAGATTAGCTCATAATCCAAAGAAAAGCACATTTTAAAAAAAATCTACTTGTGCTTAGACTTTGGGTCATTAAATCTGAGCTCTTAGATATTTGAAAGCTCCTGTGTGTTTGTTTCTCAAGAACTTTTTGGAGTTTAACCAATCTAATCTACAGTTCTACTTTGAGGCTCTGTGGCTGTATTTATCCACCTTTGGCACTTTCTTTTGACCTGATGGGGTCCCTTCCCCCTCATCCCTTCATTGTCCTCTCACCACTGTGGAAAAGAGGCTTCAGTGCAGCTGTTGTAACCTTTACGTGGCCACAGGTCAAGGGTGCTTGGCAGGAAGGAGAAATGGATAGCCAAGACTATACTCAAAGAGAGAGAAACTTCAATCATAATATTAGGGTCTGCACTGTAGCTTGAAAAGGAGCTTTTTTTTTTTTTATTGAAAAGATGTGGGATTTGAGAGGAAAATGCAAATAGATGTTTTCAACCCCATACTGAAAGCCGGTGGCACCGCTGTGTGTATAAATGGGGAATTGTGGTCTCTTATGAATACAATTTAAAGAAAGGTAGCAAAACAACAGATAAAAATCTGTCCAGGAACCCACACCTAGAAAGAGAGGCTCCTTTCCGCAGCAAGGAGGCCCGTTTTGAAGGTCACAGTCCTGTTCCGTTGTGCTGAAAGAGCACAGATTACAGGTGAGGTGAGAGTGGCAGAGCTCAGCCACTGCCTCGGCCAGTAGGGCAAAGCAGCCCCAATGGTGGGCTGGCAACTCAGCCTGGCATTGGCGGGGCTGGTGAAGGCCCTGCTGAGTACTGACTGGTTGGGGACAATGACCAGATAATGGCAGCCCCCTCAAGCCAATCTGCTTGTGGAGTGTATGGGGCTGGAGAGTATCCCCACCAAGTCCAAATCCACCTGGAACCTCAGAATGTGACTTATTTGGAAGAAGGATCTTTGCAGGTGTAATTAGTTAAATTGAATTCATACTGGAGCAGAGTAATCTCTAATCCAGTGAGTTATGTGCTTAGATAAAGAGAAAACAGAGACATAGAGATAGACACAAAGGGATAGTGAGGGCAGACAGGCAGAGATTGGGGTGATGGAGCTCTCAGCTAAGAAATGCCAAAGATTGCAAGCAACGACCAGGAGCTAAGCCAGGAAAGATTCTCCCTTAGAACTCTGATGACAAGAACTCTGATGACACCTTGACTTTGCACTTCTAGTCTCCAGATCTATGAAAAAATAAAGCTCTATTGTTACAGACCACCCAATCTATGGTAGTTTGTTACAGCGGCTCTGGGAAATGAACATGTGTATCTGAGCAGTTGAATAAGAAAAAGTGCTGCCCTTTGCCTACCTTGACATAAAGGTTGGTGGTGTCATCTGGCAGTGTAGAGGTGTCTTCAAATACTCCAGCTGAGCTCATCAAGCCATCTGGAGGTCTACAGGTCAAAGGGCAAATATTTTCCAATTCTGTCCCCAATTGGGTATTGTGTTAGTCAGCTTTATATCACTATCTGAGATAATGAACTTATAGAGGGAATGTTAATTTTGGCTCACAGTTTTGGAGGTTGTAGTCCATGATTGGTTGGCCCCTTTGCTTCTGGGCCATCATGGTGGGAGTACATGGTGGACCAATTTACTCATACTATGGCCAGAAAGTAAGAGGGACTGAGAAAGGGGCTGGCCTCCCACAATTCCCTTCAAGGGAATACCTTCAAAAGACCAAGACCTCCATACAGCTCCACTTCTTAAAGGCTCTATCATGTCCCAGTGGTGGCCATGGGCTGGGAACCAAACCTTTCTCACATGGACCTTTGGAGACCCTATCCAAACCACAGCAGGCATTGGTTATTAAAGATTTCAAAGGAGAAATCAAAAAGATTTCCTGGGTCGCTTATGTTTTTGGCCTCAGGTAACACTTGGAGATATCTGGAGATATTTTTGATAGTCACAACTGGAGAGGGTAGGGGTGCTACTGGTATCAAGTGGGTAGAGGGCAAGGATGCTGCTAAACCTTGCACAATGCACAGAGCAGCCCCCGACGATAAAGAATTATCCAATCTAAAAGGTTAAAAGTTGAAGAACTAACAAAGAACCACAAAACCGAGGGCCTTAAATGACCAGTGGTTATTTTTCCTGACTCTGTGGGCTGGTTTTGCTTGGCTTACCATGCTCATTCATGCCATCGTGTTGATTTGAAGATTGGTTGGACTTGAAGGTCCAAAATGGCTTGAATGCCATGTCTGGCAGTCAATGCTGCTGTTGGCTAGGTCATCCCAGTTCTCACCTTGGGCTCTCCTCATGCAGGAGCAGGGAGCTGGCTTCCATACATGGCAGTCTTGGGCAGTGTTCCAATATAATGGAGCCCACCCCAACACCAATCCCCGCAACAGTCTCTTGGCCAAAGTAAGCCACTGGGCTAGTCCAGATTGAAGAGGTAGGAAAATAGACTCCAGCTCTTAAGAGTGGAATGGCAGAGTCACATTGCAGCAAGGTATAACCTTTTTTATCACTAGAACACCTAGTTAATCTTTTAAATCACCTATCTGTAAATGTCTTTGTCCTGTTTAAACAAAACATACAAAAAACCACCATCTGTGGCTACCCCTTGCCTGTCGAATAATTTTCTTCATTTTTAATCCATTTGTTTATTAAATGAGTATTAAGAGCACTTAATACTATCCACAATGCCATATAAAGGAATGCAAAGTCTCCTATGATCTCACAGTGCAATGGAGGAAACAGGAATGTAAAAAGAGGTGGATATTTACTAGGAACACTGTCCCCCAGACATAAGGGTTTAAGCTGGTTTTGTTATACATGGTGATATTTGTGACCATGCTTGGATGGTGTTTACAAAGTGAAATCTGTGATTGTGGTAACATCTCGGGCTTGCTCAGTTATTCACAGCTGAGTGGGCTGACAGACCCCAGGAGCTGCAGGACATGGTGTTACATTCCTAAGACTGGTCTGGTTTGATTTGGTTGTAAGTGCTTGTCGTGTATGTGAAAGACTTTTTCCAGACTCTGGGAGAACAATTAGCCTCTTTCTATCCATGGTCACTCAAAGAAAACTAAACCTTTTGCCAGACACTGGACCAGCACAAATGGTTAGCTGTGACTGAGACCTGAGTGGGTAAGGATCAGAAATTTAGTTAAAGATGTCCTCATTCCTGGAAGACAGGTCTCAAAACAAACATCCTCTTATGGTAGAATTGTCACCATGAACCTCTCTTACAATGGACAGGATATTATTTCCCCCATTGAGAGAAGAATCTGAAGCCAAATTGTGTGGACTTAAGTCCTAGATCTGCAAGATGCATCTTACCTGGCAAGTTATTTAACCTCTCTATGCCTGAGTTCCTCATGTGTAAAATGGGGATATTAATAGTGTCCACTTTATTGAGTTGTTGTGGAGATTAAATCAACCTAGGCAAAAAGTTTAGAATACTTAATAAATATTATTTCATGTGCTTTAAACATGTCCTCTACACAGAACTATAATTTTGGAGTGGATTAAAATAGGGCAGTTTGGAGATAAGAGAGTTAGCTTAGATTGGCAGAATTTTTCCTCTCTGCTATTTTCTTCTCAGAGATAAAATGTAATTAACATTCTTGATCAAGGAATCATTGGGTAGAAATAAAGATGACTAAATCTCACCATGTCTTGGCTAAGAGAGCAATGTCTTTCATCCAAGTCTGGAAGGCATTTTGTGAACTTTGTGTTCTGTGAGCTTAAGTAGGTGCAACAAGTCTTAAGGATGACTGATAGAATTTTCCAGCACCTGGGAGACCTCTGTGTTCCCAGCACAGGGCTGAGGGGGCTCCCATGGCATTCTTCTTGAATGAATGAAGCAGGTGTGCATCATGGTCATTGCTCACACCATGCCTAGAGCCTTGCTTGAATGATTCTGAGAGTCTGACGAGAAACTCCCATTTAGTCCCTGGGGTAATAGGTCTGTACCAAGTATCTTCTGTCCATCATCACATTCCAATTGTGTCTTAAGTAAGTGAGTGTCTCAGAGGAGAATGTCATAGACCAGGCCATGGGGCACTTGCTCAACTTTGCCTGGAGTCAGAAATTTGGTGACTGTTCCCATCTAGAGATGGGACACATGCTGCATGACCCTTGAAATGTCCCTTCATCTACTCATTCTGAAGATGGAGTCATCCTCCCCTTAGGGAAGTTCTTGGTGCTGCTTTATAGTTAGAGTCATGGTTTGATGCTTCTGAAAACTGAAAAGATGTTTGACTTGTCCCATCTGTCCCCTGCTTTAGCTCTAGCACCTAGCACAGCACCTGTCTCCTAGTCTACATTCAGTTAAGATTTCTGGAATGAGTTAACAGTGCATCTGGTGGTTTTGCTCTGTTCTTCAGAGCCTGGGGAAGGAAGCATTCCATGCACAGCCACTTGCACCTGGGCACATGTTTTGACTTACTGTGGCTTTTTGATGGTGGGCCTACTAGTTTAAGGGCATTGGGAAGATATAATGATTTTTAAAAGGCCTCTTGCAGTAGCTGTAGGAGGTCACTGTGTTGCTTGCTCTTGTTATCATTTGAGCTGTAGGGCATCAAGCTTCTGTTTGTTCTGTGCTGCCCTTTTCTGTCCTTCTCACCCACCAATCCCTGGCCTGCTGCTCCAGCATGTGGAGGTTTTTCTTCCAGTTAGAGTGACTTCCTGGCCTCCTTAACCAGCCTTCTCCAATGAGGGGCTGCAACCCCCAGGCTCCGGGCAGCTTTCCCCTTTGCCTGCCAGTTGCCATTTAACCCACACTTGCCCAGGGGGCACCAGAGCTGGTGGGAGAGGCAGAGACAGGATGCGATGGTTGTATAAGAAGACAAAAAAGGTCACAGCAGGCATTGAGGCCCTGACAAAGAACAGCAGGCAAAGAAAAGCAATTAAATGGCAGTGAGTTTCCTGCAGGCTGAAGGTCTCTGAGCCTGGTGCATGGTTGGTGAGCCAGCTTTTGAGAGAGAAAAATTTTTTCTGCTCTGGTTTTGCTCATTCCCCTGTCTGTGCCCAGAGCAACTTTTGAGAGTCACAGAGTTGCATGGGGCTGACGGAGGGCGGGGCAGACAACTTGACAGGCAATGAATAGGGAACTCAGCCCAAATTGAGCAGTGAGTCAAGTAACAGCTGGTGTTTTTCTGAGAATTTAATAAATAAATAGACTTTTGTCCTTTGTAGGACTTTGGCATCACAGAGCTGGAAGTGACTCTAAGACCTTGCAGCTTGAGTTTGGACCATCAGCATCAGCATCTTCTGGGAGCTTGTTACACAGAAATCCATCTCCAACTCCAGACCTAGCCAATTGGACATTGTACTTTACCAAGATCTCCAGGGACTTATGTACATGATGAAGGGATGAGAAGCCCTGCTCTAAGGGTTATCCCTGTCCTGGTCATATATGACACCTGGGGAACTCAAGAAAATACCACATCTAGATTCCCTCTCTTGAGGAATTCTGCTTTAGTTGGTCAAATCTAGTTGGTCTAGTTCACTCTTTGGACTTTATAGGTCACTGAAGGCCCAAAGGAATAATGGAACCCACCCAAAGGAACATGGTTGATTAGAAACAAAGCTCGGCTTGGAACCCAAAGAATTCCATTAGTTGGTTCACAGCCTACCCGTACCATCCTCCACACAAAATTTACTGCTGGTCTATAACTCAAAAGCACTTATCATAAGGACTTCCTTTAAAATGAGGATTAGTTGAGGGTCTGTCGTATTCCAGCGACCATTCTAGACCCTGCAGATACAGCAGTAAATGTGAGAGTCCCTCACCTCTTCAGAGATCACACAAGAAGTCAGACTTTTAACAAACCAGCAGCTATGCAATGTGTCAGGTGACAAAGAATAAAGGAGGGTGAAGGAGGAGAAGAGTCTTAGGGAAGGAGATTTCTCTGAAGGTATCCTCTGAGCAGAAGGGGAAGGGCAGGGTGGGAGGGTGATGAGGTCATTTCCTGGAGAAAGAATGATGTCAGAGAGTAAGAACAAGGATAGAAGCCAGAGGTTGGGAACATGCCAGGCCACTGGGACTGAATTCGTAATGCAAAGGAGGGATTGGAGGGTCAATGTGGATCTGATCATGTGTGACTTGAAGGTTATTGTGAATGAGATGAGACATGTTGTAGGGTTTCTAAACAAAGAAACGATATTTTCTGGTTTAGTTTTTCTTTTTAAATAATTTGTTAGTTGTAGATGAACATAATACCTTTATTTTGTTTATTTTATTTGTTTATGCGATGCTGGGGATCAAACCCAGTGCCTCACACATGCTAGGCAAGCACTCTACTGTTGAGCCATAATCTCAACCCCTTATGGTCTAGTTTTAAAATACTGACTCTGGTTGCCAGGCCATGAATGTTTACAGAGGACTCAGGGGACAGCTGGGCCCCACTCCCACAAGCAGCCATTGCAGGAATTGAGATGGTGGCTCAAGCTAGGAGGGTCCTAGGAAAGCTGGCAGGAAGCAGCCAGGTTCTGGCTATATCTGATAGGAGTTGCTGGTGGACTGGATGCAGGAGGGGAGTGAAAGGTGGATTTGGGGTTGTCATTTTGTCTGAGCAGTTGGTAGAATGGAATGGTAGGGTTTTTGAGACCAGAAGCAGATTTGGGCTAGATCAGGCAAAGGCTGGTTTCGAGTGTGCTGGGCTTTTGATGAATTAGCAATAATGCTTCTTCAGAATTCTATGCAATCTGGCTGTTCTAAAGCATGCTGGACCCTCTGGCAAGTGACACTTATGAAATGGGACCCTGTGACCACCTGCTGTGGTCTAATGGTACATTCTCCTCTTGTACCCATAATTCTGGGCTTTAAATCAAACTGATTTACAATTTAATTTAGAATTTTAAAATACTGTCACAATGGCTTTGAGATTTCTGGTACATTATGCTAGCTAGACTGGTGATCTGTTAAGTGCTGAAAGTGAGGGTATTTCTAGTTGCTTTTTTTTGGAAGGGTGGGTATTGGGGATTAAACTCAGGAGCACTCGACCACTGAGTCACATCCCCAGCCCTATTTTGTATTTTATTTAGAGACAGGGTCTCACTGAGTTTTTTAGCACCTTGCAATTGCTGAGGCTGGCTTTGTACTCGTGATCCTCCTTCCTCAGCCTCTCCAGTGGCTGGGATTACAGGCATGTGCCACTGCACCCGGCCTAAATTCTCTTTTGATAAGAAGAGTCAGTTCTCTGTTAACTAAGCGTGGTGGTAGTAGTTATGCCACGGGATTTTCTTCCTTTCTAAATTCACTTTGCTCGTTTTGTGTTCAAAGTATCTGTGGTGTCTCAGCAATGCTCCCAGGAGCTCAGAGAGCTGTCAAAATGAAGTGCTTTTTGTGCCCAAGGAAAGCCAAGAAGCCACTCCCCACACAGCCCCAGGAAAAGATCTGATTCCCTGAGCTCAGACTTTAAGGCACAAGATCTGATATTCATTTAGCTCAGTGCCCCTGAGCTATATGTGTGTGTGTGTGTGTGTTGTGTGTGTGTGTGTGTGTGTATTTGGGAGGGGCTTGGCACTGGTATTATTAAGTAGATTTTATTTTTTAGAGCAGTTTTAGGTTCACCTGCTCTAATACTGGGCAGTAGGTCCACAGATGACCTATATATTGCCTTTCCTCACACAGGCACAGCCTTCCTCATAAGCTGCATCAAGCATCATGGTGGTACCTTTGCTAAAATTCTCAGACCTTACATTATGACATGTGTCTACCATGACAATAATGGGTAGAGTGATTTCACTACCCTGAAACTCCTTTGGCACTGGTATTTTTAAAAAGTGCGCCCCAAAATTCTAACATTCAGCCAGGGTTGAGAACTGCTGATTTCATACTTACTGTGTGCCAGCCCCTGCTTTAAGAACTTTATAGGAATCAACTCTCTTAATCCTTATGTCATTTCCCATTGGTGTAGGTACAGCTACCGTCCAGAGCTGTTAAGTAGCTCGTCCAAGGTCACACAGTGTATGGGCTGGTGTGTATTCCCAGGCTTGCTTGTTGCTAAGTCTGTCCCTTAAACACGACACCTTACTGATTTTATGATCTGCTCAGACTTGCACTTGAGCAAGAGGAAACGGAAATCTGTCCTGCAGATTTCTCCCTCAGCCTTTCTCTGTGCCTTCTGCTCAGAAGCTTCTTCCAACACGACTCCTGTCCTCGGGGCCCTCTCCCCCTCCAGCTCTTCCTTCTGTCACTGCCATGCCAGCTCATTGCTTTGCTGACCCCCACGCATGACCTGCTCATATGAGCTCTGGTACATCTGCCCGGAATGCCCTCCCCTCTTGGCCACCAGGCCAAAGTTTAATCCCTACCCACTGGGTTCAAGTTCCATGTGCTGGCTCTGTTCCCTGGAGATCCAGGCCACCCTGACCTCTCCCCTTCTAACCACCAGAAGCAGTTGCTGCCTCAACTGTGCCTTTGGAATTCAATGACACTAGGGTTTGCAAATCACGTAGGGCTCCCTGTTTAGCACCCAAAGCCTTCCCTCTCAGCAACGTTGACAGCTTGCCCAGGGAAGGAGCCAAGACAGACCAATTTCGGTCCCATGGGGTGTGCCAGGCATATGGAGCTGGACATATGGGAGAGTGGGGTGTTCCTGCTCAATCAGGTCCATAGGCCATATCAGATGTGGAGAGCAAGTGTTCTCTCCTCACTTGGCTCTGCACGCAGAACACAGTGAGGACCTTATAGAATCACCTTTCATCTTTCCCTGAATGGTTATTTGATCTGCTTCCCGGTGAACTGGAGCCTGAGTTCCAAAGCCCTTAGAATGGGTTAAAAAACCTTCTCCTGTCCGGGCTCTGCTCCTGATTCACCTGGATCACCCTCAGTTTCCGGCATGGCCCCAGTCTCTGCCTGTTGTTTTGGTAAAGTAAGAGTATCTCTTTTCACTGTTTCAAGTTCCTGTTTAAATAGTAAATAGCTCTACCTGTCTGCCTATTTTGCCCTCACTTAAAATAAAAACTGGTTATTTCCTGTAGGGCCTGGAGATTTCCTACTTTCTCTCACCTATAGGCTGTTCCTTCTGCCCGGGATGACTAGCTCCCTCCCCAACACAGGACACAAGCCATCTTTCCTGCCACTATCATGCCATGTTTCTTAGACCTGCCTGAGCTGCTAAGTTCCCCAGGAAACCTTCCCTCACTCTCTTGCCCTCTGCCCTGAGTCCCTATAATTGGCATGATTTTCAACGGCACTTAGCTCACACTGTCCTGTATTATAGCTATTTGTATGGACACTTCATTTCCTTATTAGATGGGAAGCTCCCCAGGAAAGGATCTAGGAACTAAGCACCTTTGTCTTCTATAGAGTGGTTAACGCAAGGTATTATACATGGTAGATATTTCCTATCATTTTTTTTTTAATCTGGGAAACTTAAGACAAATCACATCTCTGGCCTCAGGTTCAAATCTATTTCTGTATCTGTTAGGGTCAACCAGGAAGACAAAAACAAACAACACCCTGCACATTCAAGCAGGGTTATGTAGTAGCCAAGCAAAGAACAGTGAGGTCACCCTGAGATGGGCATCAGCAGGATGCCCATCTCACTTTCACTTATCACTTTCTGAGATAAGAGACCAAGGGAGGATCAAGACTAGAAGTTTGGGTCACAGACCATGAGCCAGACTCCAGGTGGGCTGTTCTGTGGGACCTGGAGCAGCCACCACGGAGGTGCAGCCCCATGTGGGAATGCTACCTGAAGCTCACTTCTCCCTTCTTTCCACCCCACAATCTCCTGTCTCTCCTGCTTCAAGCACCATAGGACGCTGGAGGCCATGGCAGCCTGGGAATGGTGGTCACTCAAGTGACCACCTCAAGGGGTCAGCTCTAGTGGTAGAGAGCAGAATAGTGAAGGACCCAAGTGGGTGAGAGAAAAACAGGTCCAAGCATAGCTCAGAGGTCCCTTTTAGGTGGGTCCAACTCATCTGTTGGATAAATCACTGGATAAATGGGTCAATGATTGAGGAATCTCCTCATTTATTTCAAAAGATATCTAAGAGATGGCAGAAAATATGATCCAGAAATTCTGTGTGTTCCGAGATTATAATTCCTCCAGGTCTATGACAGAACTTTGGGGCTTGGGAAAAAAAAAACAACAACAAAGTCTTGGGCTGTGGGTGTTGTTCAGTGGTATAGCTCATGTTTAGCATGGAGGATGCCCAGGACAAACCAAAACAAAGCAAAATGGATAAATACCAACAAAAAAACTCCATCAAAGCCTTCTTATTTCTTCAGTTATCTGAATAATTTAAGATCATTGACAACATCAGTTAGGCAAGTAATAAAATAGAGTAACATCGCCTAAGAAAACATTATGACCTTAACATGGTGCTGTGACCAACCAAATGACACAGATGTCATTGTGCAAGCATTTCTCAACTAAGACCTCTTTCCCTTCCCTGTGGCATGGGTGTGCAAGGCTTATACAGTGGACAGCCAGATGGGAAGCTTCAGCTGCCTCTCTACCCCCATAGACCTGGCTGGTTGGGTGAAGACCCTGCAGATGTGTCTCTCTCAGATCTTGTTTTCTTTCACAGGAAAGTGGGATGCATGATAAAATGGAATGCTGGTGGCTGTGTTAATACCTACAATCCAGAGGGGATTCCAAATCTTACCTCTAGCCCATAGTTCCAGCTTCTCCCATGAACCCCATCTTCAGGACACCTGGTCAAGTGGCAGTTTGAACTTGAGCAATTTTAGGATTGCTGGTAGTGGGGTTTGGGAGTGGGAAGATGGCCTTGGGGCAGACAAAAGGCAAGGCGGCAGCAGCGATAGCCAGGATAACCCCCAGTTCAAATGGGAAAACTGGTCCTGATTTTATTTTTGTTTGTGCCAGTGCGGTCACCCACCTTAATGGCCAAGGAGATGTGTTAATAATGCAAGGAAAACACAGAACCTTAGGGCTGTGTGATGAGGACCACGGAAATGCAAGGATTTAAAGATATCAGTTTTGAGAAGCACATTTCTCTTTCTTACCAGAGAAAATAAAATTCTACTCTGGTTTTCCTTTTGTATTCATTACATCTATTTCCCAGCTCATTGTTTTTGTATTTTTACTTGACAAGGTTACTAGACTTGTGGATTCTTGTCCCTTTTAGTTTGTACATTTTTACCCCTTATTCCCAAAGCACAAAAATCCTGCTTAGTTGGTTGTGTCCTGAGGAACTTCCAGGATTACCTCTTCTAGAATTGATGGAAGCAGCCTCCTCTGCCCCCAATAAATCACATAGACCCATAGACCCATGCATTAAGCACTGAGTCAGAATCTCTAGAGGGGGAGCCCAGACATATGTCTTCTTTCCCTTTGGCAAATAAGGAAAAGCAGAGGTTAAGACATCTGCCCAAGAGGACCCATCAATGGTCATACCAAATAAAACAGCCAACCCTCCAAGTGAAGGTCCATCTTCCAGGTTCCACCATTGGGTGTTATCCCATGAGAGGACTGTGCATGACAGCTTCCCTTCAGAATAGCTGTTTCCAATAGAGTTTCTCAAAGTGTGTTCCATGGACCTCTGGTGGTTCCTAAAAATCTCGGTGGGCATTCATGAGGTCCAAAACTATTATCACAAAACACTCAGGCAGTATTTGCATGATTTGCCTTTTTCACTGTGTTGACCTGTGCACTGATGATAGAAAAGCAGTGGAGGGTAAGTAGGTTGGTGCCTTTGCACTGAATCAAGCCACACCCCCAGACGGCATTAGTGGTCATAGGTTCCTTTACCACCAGATGGCTATAGTTAAAAACAGCAAAATGTTTTACTTAATAACGTCCTTGATGCATCAGTAAAAATGGCTATTAAATCTTGAAAACAAAAGCCCTTCTAATGCGCATGTGACCAATTGGGTAACATGCAGAGGTGCTTCTGCTGGACACAGCTGGTGAGGCAGAGCACCTGTGTCGCTGCTTAAGTTGCAAGCTGAACTAGCCACTTTTCTCATGGATAACAAGTCTTTCCCTGAAAGAACAATGGACAAATGATGGTTACTCAAACGTGGATATTTGGCTGATATTCCCCCAAATGAACAAAGTGAGCCTAGCACTTCAAAGAAAACCAAAAATATCATCCAGTCCCTTCTCTGAACTAGTGATTTGCAGTTTCCTCAAGTATTCTTTCTTCCTCTTTCTCTATTTCCTCTTTCTGACATTCTTGTAATGGTGGTCCACTTCATGCTTTGAATATAGCCCTTGCTGCTCTGCCGCTGTGACTTATTTTAAAAATGGACATATTTCTTTTTCTTCTTCTCTTCCACACCCCTTCCCTAATCTCAGGGAAATTAGGATTACCTTTCTCCCCCATTTTATCCAGATTTTTCTGTCCCTTGGCACACACCCTCCACAAGAACAAAGTAAGGCACACTGCAGACTTCAGGGATGGTGCCAGAAGATCTAAGAAATGACTCTCTCTCCAATTAGCAAGTGAATTACAACTCTGGACAGGGAACACCTGGACTATAGCCTTTGAATCATCTTTTTAAAAACTCACTGTTTCCTCTGACGGGAGAATTATAGACTCTGGGACAGGAGTCCCCTGTGTTTCTCCTTTGCTAGCAAAGCAATAAATTCCTTTTTCCATTTTCTCAAAACCTTAATCTTTATTATTGGATTGTCATGGGGCGAAGGACCAAGATTTTGGTAACATTCTCATTAATGTATGGGCCAGATAGTCTTCATATTCTTCAACCCAAACACTGTATTTCATCACATTGAATGCATGAAAAGATTTTGAAAAATACAGCTACCTTTGATTAAGCCTCATATTAAAAATATATGAAAAAATTAAAACAATGCTCCTTTAATAAAATTTTGGAAAAAATAGTTTTCAAAAGATTATTATTTATGCTGGTGTGTAATGCATTTATTTTTATTTTAATTGATTAATAAATAGTTAAATTTTTTTAAATTTTAATCTTTGATTGATAAAATGTTGATAGATAAAAGCCACACAAACTGAGGTTCTTTAGAGTCCTCAGTTATTTTGAAGGGTACAAAAGAGACTTGATACCAAAATGCTTTCAGAACTTCTAGTTCAGACTGATTCTGGGGGTTCTGCTCAGAAGAAGCCCCACCCAATACAGTAACATGAATGTCTTTTGTTTTACCAGGAAATGATTAATTTAGAAAGAACCTAGAGAACTTGAGACAGGCTTTCTGAACATGGTGGAGAAATGATATTACGTCCTTTAACCAAAAGAAAAGATAGCCAAAGAGGGGGCTCACTGGTTGAGGGAATTTTTTCCGGGGTGGCTTTGCATTCCTGTGAAATCACTGTGGGGAACACAGATCTCTCTGCCAGCATCTTGCAAAGATTCTATACTCCCCCTTATCCCCTATCGTCTTAGCCATTCCCAATGAAGTCTCTTCTGTGAGTCTCTTCTCCTTCCAGTGTGGACTGTACAGCTGAGCACAGAAGTGACCCACAATGCTCTCTGAGAATTTCTCACACACCTCCTTGGCTTCTCCTTAGTAATTAACAGTGATTGGCATTAGCACATCCCCTGCTCATGTTGGCCAATCGATCAAGGCAAAGGCTTGAGACAGAGACTCTTCCTTTGCACAGTGACCTCTGCATCCCACCGTTTCCTTCTCTGAACGTAGTTGTCTAATAGCACACATGGCGCCAGGCATTGGAATCCGAAGTCTGCTTTTTTATTCCAGTTTTACCACTCCCCAGCTTTGTCATTTGGGGGAAGTTGCTTCACTCTTTTGAGCCTCTGTTTTGCCCACAGGGAGTAGCTCGACACTGTGTCACGGTTTAAATATGAGGTGTCCCCCAAAAGCTTGTGTGTGAGACAATGCAAGAATTTTCAGAGGTGGAAAGATTAGATTGAGAGTCCTAACTCAGTCAGTGGATTAATCCACTGATATGGATTAAGTAGGTGGTGGTTATAGGCAGGTGGGGTGTGGTTGGAGGAGGTAGGTCACTGGGGATGTGCCTTTGGGATTTATATCTCCAGTTGAGCAGAGCTCTTTCTCTCTCTGCTTCCTGTGGACATGTCCTGAGCTGCTCCCCCATCCCACCCACCATGCTCTTTGCCATGATGTACTGCTTCAACTCAGACCTAGAGCTATGGCGTTGGCCGTCTGAAACCATGAGACAAAATAAACTTTTCCTCCTCTATGTTGTTCTGGTCAGGTCTTTTGGCCACAGTGACAAAAGCTGAGTAAAACCCATAGAAGTTTAACATAGAAGGCACTCAGTAGACACTGGGATCCTTTCCCAATTTTCTCCTCCTCTTTTGTAAGCTACTTAGCGATAATTATCAAGGATGTGTCAACTGCAAAGCATAACTCAAAGGCTTTCATTTACCAGCAAGATGTTAATTATGCTTAATACAGTTCCTTTTCCTCTTTACTTAGTATACTTAGGAGGGATTATAAATCCCATGTCAACTAAAACACATGGGTCATAAAATTATTAATGACTAAGTCATGATAACCTCTTGTTAGTCATTAAGTTGAATATACTTAACTATTTTCTCCACATTTTTCTAAAAATCTTTTTATTGTCTCTCCTTAAGTCTTGGGAATGAATCATCTCTCTTCCTCTTGTTTCTTAATTGGCCCTTTGAGCCTCTCAGTCTTACTTTCTTTTTTTCCTTTTATTTCCACCCAAGTCATGGGTAGGTAGCCTCAGGGTAGGTGGTCACTGTGGCAGAGGTTTCATGGGCTAAAAGGGTCAGGAAATCTGAATTGTTTGGGATTTTCCTGTAGTCCATCGTGTAAGGGCTAAAACCCCAAGAATTAACTGACAAAGTTCCTGAAGGGAGTGACATTTGTAATATGAAACTGCAGCAAAAGTCTCTCTTCTTCATCTAATCATTTGGCTTTAACCAGGAGACCTAAGCCCAGTCAAGGAGGATGAGGATGCGGATAGCTCTGAGCACGGCCGTGGACCATGTGATCTAGAATGGCTCCAGATCTTTAAAAACATGTGCTCAGTTCCTCGACCAGGGATTCTGATCTAAAAATTTCCAGTAGACTGTTGGGATGATTCTTCCGTATGTTTCTGAAGAGCCAGGGGTTGCCGGGTCCTGGCACTTCCATATTTTTGGAGAACACATTTGGTGTGAAGTTTTAGCTTTATGAAGCTCCTTCACCCTGATTTTCCCATACAAACCTGAATAAGATTGCAAAATGGACAGGAACAGGTACTGTTTCCTTCAGAAAGTTGTCTTAAATTTCAGAATTCTTGAGCTGTTGGCCAGGGCAGAGCCAGATATCAGCTCATGGCCAAGCCTGACCCACAGTGGCGTGTCTTGTTCACTCCTTTGAGCATTATTGACATTGGAACTGATCTCTGATTTCTCAAAACAAGGCCCATGTGAATAGGTACCTGGTGAATTAAAGCTTATGGGCATGTATGGGTCTGAGAAGGCCGAGGGCTCCCTCCAGTGAAGAACAGAAAGTATGTGGTAGAAAGAGTTTCTGTGTCTAACATTGACCACTGCCTCCCATCCTCTGAGTTAGACATCTGTGCCCGTTTTATACAGGGAATCATCAATGAAGATCTAAACATTGCTCTAAGTCCAAGTGAGACCTACAGCTCCTGCCTTCTGAAAATGCATGTTGACTTCTGAGCCCAAATGACACATAGAGGGAAATCAGCAATATCACAATGATGTCAAATGCAAGAGAAGCAAGCATGCAACTCACACTGATATAACGAGATTTCTTGGGACTGCAAAGCCTGTGAAAAGATCCTGGCAGGAAATGAGGCAGTAAAGCACGCTAGTCTCCAACTCATTGTGGCCCTATTCAATAGAGGAGCCACAGGAGCACTGTTCCTCTTGGAACAGGGAGAGCAGGCTCAGTCTGATTCAGGATTCTTTTCTTCCCTGCTGGGCCAAAGCCAAGCACCTGGCTTGATCTATGTTAGTTGGGATGACATGTGGATATAGGTTTCCAGCCAATGGGTGTCAGGCTGTGATTTAGATCTTTTAGTCATGTTAAATTAAGGAGGAAATGGCATACACAATCCTGTTGTGGTGCTGTCTTTACATTCCTTCAGCGTGGTCTTAAAAGCAGTTACTGTTGACTATGTTTCACCACATGAGGTACGATACTTCAGTTACTTGTGTACAATGTCTCCCTCCAGGAAGAAATATTGCTCTTTCGAATTCCTACAACACAAAACTGACTTAAAGGGGGAAAAGGAGAAACTAAATAAAACATTTCCTCTATTTATCCAAGTAATGATTGGCATTTTCAATTTAGGGTGAGACTGTGGAAAGCCGTCAGGGGAAATGCTGAACTTCCCAGGATTTCAGCACTAGGGGCAGCTGACCACAATCCCCTTTTCCAGGGATACCACAGATCTCTCTGAGCATGCAGTGAAAGGACAGCTATTTTCTTGTGCACCATGATGTGAAAAACATTGGCGTGCGTGTCCACACTTACCTGTGTGTTCTCTTCATCCTAGCTGTACCCAAAGTGATGCTGCCGTTTATCAAATCTCAGCTAAAAGCTCTGCGGGGATGATCTGCTGCTCTGCTACCATTGAGGTGGAGTGTCCATCAGAGAACCCACGACCCCCTCCTGACCTGGGAGATGACAGGGACACAGGGTGGAAATGTGACATACAAGAGACAAATGAGGAGAAAAGCACAAACCAAACTGATGAGAGCAAACACCCTTGTAAGGGAGAAGGAAACATCTTTTCAGGGGCTCCCACACCAGCCGATTCTTCCTCCTTCAAATTCGACCACTTAGGCTCACACCAGTTATTGGCCAATAATGATATTAGTGCATCCAGCTCTGAAAATGCTCCGGAGATTAAAGGAACAAGGCAACCTGCAGAGGCTGATGATCCAAAGAGCACAGGAGAAATTTTCCTCAATTCAAATAATACTCCTCAAAAACAAGATGTATGTTGCCACAGAACAGAGTATTCCTTGGTCTCCCAGCCAACGCATGGAGGTCTAAACAGTGATGGCCCTAATGATGAGATCTTAACCTCTACTCAAAAAAACCCCAAAGCACAGAAATACATCAGCTTCAGTCTTCCACTCTCAGAGGCGACAGCATGCATTTACCCAGGGGACAGCGCCCCCGTCAACAATCAACCCAGTCCCCAGGTTTCCAGCGAAGACTCCGACAGTGACTATGAACTTTGCCCAGAGATAACCCTAACCTGCACGGAGGAGTTTTCAGATGATGACCTGGAGTATCTGGAATGTTCCGATGTTATGACGGATTACACTAATGCAGTTTGGCAAAGGAGCCTGCAGGGGACTGAGCATGTTTTTTTATTAGAAAGCGATGACGAAGAGACGGAATTCAGTGAGTGTGGCCTGGGTGGGCGTGAGCATTTCCTCAGTGAAATGGGTTGTGGGCCTCGGGTGTCGGGTGACACAGGGCCTATGGATGCCACCACTGGCTTCTGTGGTTATCACTCACAACTCCAAGAAGTGGAGATCAAGAGCAGCGGAGCCTCTAGGCACAGTCCCTCATCCCTGCGAACAGGGAGAACTCTTGCTTTGGGACCTCACCAGGATAGGACAGCTTTAGTGAGTGAACAGGGGAGATGTCCACTCCCCACCCTGCCTGAGGCTGCTGAAAATGATTATCCAGGAATTCAAGGAGAAACCAGAGATAGCCACCAAGCAGGAGAGGAATCTGCCAGTGACAATCTGCTAACCATGGATGAAGCGGTGACAGAGACAGAGGTGAAGCCCTCATCTGGGGCGTTGGAAAAGTCAGGGATGAAACAGGGTTTGGAGATTGTGGTCGAAGAAAGAGGAGAGGAGAGGGACTTAGGCAGCAGAAAGGGCATCCGGACACCTGCCAGGGTGCAGCGACCGGGGGCGAAGGGTAAAGCCAAGAAGCTGACCCCCAAAGAAAGTGCAGCAGGAGGCACCCCCGCTTCCCCTCCCAAGGAACCCACCAGGCACCCACCAGTGTGGAGCCGTCACAGAGAGACTCCCCGGGCCAAAGCAGCAGCTCCTGGTGGGGATTCCCACCTCCACACAGGAGAATGTGCAATTTCACCAGAGGCAGCGCAAGACGCAAGAGCCCTTCCACCTTTAGCAGACTCTCTCCCCAAGGAAGGGGCTACAAACTTGGAAGGAGAAGGGATGCCGGAGAATAACCTGTTTACAACAAGCCAGGTTCCAGACCTGAGTGATCACCCTCAGGTAAGACCCCCCTTTTAAAAATCTACAAGGTCAACAGCGTTTTGTGTGTGTGTGTGTGTGTGTGTGTGTGTGTGTGGTGTGCGCGCGCGCTTTCCTTCACTTTACAGTCACTATTGCTGTACCATAATGTAAATCAACATAAGTCTCCCAGGACCATCAGGGTACTTGTGAATGACAGCTGCTGCTGCTAGGAAGGAAATCTGGTTTTGAAAAAGGCCCAGATAAACCCTGAGCCATCCTAATTATAGCAAAAGACTGATAGAAGTGAGAGGCACTAATGGGATTCTGGACAGCTGGAAAAAGAAATCTGATATTTTGTCTACTGCATGTGTTTTACTAGGCAATGTTCGCTATTCAAAAGTTTCTCAAGCAATGATTTGGGGCATAGGCTTTATAGGGGGAAAACCACTTCTTTGGGGGGATCTTTTTTGAAATTGGTAGGTTTTGATTTTAATCAGAATTCATAGTACAAATGTAAGGATTTCATGTGTCTGATAGACTTGCAGGGTTTATTTGGTGATGCTGGAGAAAGGAGTCAAAGTTGATTTTGCCTTGCTGGTGGGATGGTTTTGATCGGATGTTTGTATTATTTTGATTTTATTAATCCACAAAGTATAAAAGATGCCAAGAAAACACACTGCCAGGAAGAAAATTCATTCTCCCCCTAATTTTGATTTAGGATGATTTTAATCCTCATTTTTAAAGACACAAAATTACATTCATAAGAATAATTAATGTTCAAAGAATGCTGTGCTGGAAAGCCACTCGTATTTTACATGTTAAAGACTTCCAAGTGGACTTTAGACTGGTGCTTGCACTGTGGCCAAAATTTGACTTTTGTAAATAAATACCTTTAAAAAGTAATTTATCAATGATTTTGGCTATTCTTCATGTTTCCTCTCCCCCCCCACAGACTTGTAGTAGGAATCTGGTCTTATATTTGTAGAAGACAAAATATTACCTAATGCAAATTACTGAACTCTCTGAGAAACAACAAAAATTTATACACAGCTTTCTAAAGATCCTGTATTAAAACAGCCAGTCTACAAATCTCCAGTTCCAAGGTAGCTTTGACTGAGCCAATCTTTCTGTCTGCTGGTCAAATTAGCCAGATAAAAGCCACATTTCTACTTTTTTTCTTTTCTTTTCATGCAAGCCAGCTTGATCCTATTTAGTTCTTTAAACATGCCACTTAGCAGCACACACCAGTGACCCCAGATTCATGCCCCAGATAAGTTTACGGAGGTGGTTGGTCAAATACTAATACAAAATAAAGCAGCAGCGTTAACCTTTTCATGTCACACAGCATTTCCATTTCTGTTCATAAATTCTCTTCCTTGCTCAGCTAAGTTGCCTTTTTGCGATTGCTTGTCCATTTATAGTGTGCTTCATTGGACAAATCAGTTTTATTACTATAGGTTGGGGGAAAGATAAAGAGGCTCAAAAGGGGTAAACAGAAGAGAAAGGGCTATTGACAAAGGCAGTTTTAGACTCATCGCTAAGGGAGGCAATATCTCCCTCCTCCAACTGTGGAAGATTTTAAGGAGCAGCAGGAAAGAACCTCTGTTATTATTCTCAGGTTGTGGCTTAAACTGAATTCTGGAGTGAAGAGCACCTTTGACTAGCAGGCTTCTTTACTGGCAATACAGCTAAATAAAATGGGCCATGTATCTATGGAAGTTCTTATGGAACTCTTGCTTACACTCACACACACACTGACACACACATTCATGACTTCACATCCACCCTACTTGACCTGTGCTTTGTGGTATGACTAAAGGCAATTATCTCCAAACTGAGGACATTGCTAGTCAGAAAGCCAATCAAAGAGTTTTGCATTTTCTGCAGGCAATGAGACTGAGTCTCACCTTGTAGTGGTCAGTAGCAGGCTGACCTCTCACTCCAGGGACAGCCAGAAACTTGAATGGAAGCTGGACATTCAAGAGCAGTCCTGCACAGCCTTAAGCTAAAAAGGGATCTTGTGCCTGAAGCATTATTTTCCCTGGACCGAAGCAGGAAAATTTTGCCAGAGGATTGGCATATTTGAAAATGCAGATTCCTTTGCCCATGCAAAAATATTGAGTATTTAATTATAGGAGATGTCTGTATTTTCTTTCATACTACAAAATGTGGCCAAAGTGATAGAACATGGCTAATTATCATTTCAAATGTGACACAGAAATGTGGGGTTCACTGGGAACTAAATGAAACTTTTTAGAATACTGTTCAGGAAAAAAAAAATATATTGGTGAATCCTCTGTAATAAATCCAAAGACATTTTATATACTTATTCTCAAGACATTTGAGGCTCGTGAGCACTTAAAAACTTTAAATGATTAAAAATCCTGGGTTAGGGATAATATTAATAAATCTTCCCACGCTTGAGTCTTGCCTGATTCACTTACCTTGAGTTGTCTTTTTGTAGAAAGTGACCAGCAGCTTAGGTTTTTGTATCTTCATCTGCATATTGCTTTTAGCTTTCTGAGGAAAATTCCATGTATCTAGTTTTCTGTTTTATGAACAAGGCTATCTTGCAGAATATCTCCTGTCTAAACATTGTCTCTAGGTATCTCCTTATGTCCCCCTCTCTTTCTTTCTCTCTTTTACAACACAAGGCCATCTTGTTATGATTAATCTTGAAATAGTACTTACCCAAGCTAGGATTGGAAAGCCCCCAGTTTTTCTACATTTATGGAAGATTCCAAAGTTAATCCTAGTTTGGGAGTGGAAAACAGAGAGGGTACCCCAGGCTAACTTGAATTCTCTTCAAGGGTCACACTGCCAACTTTTCACCTTGGTTTTGAGCTCACTTTCCTGATTCAACTCAGAGGCAAGGTCTGCCAATCTGCCCATCTTAAGTTTCCTTCTCCAGTCACCCTGGGGTAAGATCATTCTCACTCTTAAATCAGAAGTGCTGTGTCTGTCCTTCTTCCCAGCGTCACCCCAGAGAGCTTTGCTTTTCTGTTTGTGGTCATGAGATGGCAAACGTACAGTGTGGAAATGTTAAGAATCTCTCTGACCAGGAATCAGCCCTAAGTAGAGAAGGTGAACCCCATCTGGGAGGTAATTTGCTCAGTGTAGTTTGCCATCAATAAATTCCACCCCCCTGGAATAGTGACTGCCACATAATGGCTTCTCAATCATTGAAGCCATGTAATACAAGATTAAATGCCTAGTTATTGCAATTCTAATCATCACTGATCTGAACCACCAGACAGCCTTTATTTTCCTGAACACATTCTTTGATGGCCCTCACATACAAATGCTGCTGCCAACCTCTTATTAATAGGATGTACTTCCCTTGGCTCTGGGAAAGAATTGGTTTGTTCTAAACCATCCACACTTTGAATTTCCCTTCTGGTGATTCACTTGGCATTAGTCCTGCTTTATTATCTCACAAATTGCTAATTGGACCCGGAAAGGTCTTATCACATTCATCCAGCACGCAAGACCTTCTACCATTTTCATTTTGTCTATTTCTGGGAAGCAAAGCAAGCATACAAGCTGGTACATGTAGTACATTTTCTGGTCTGGAATACCTGCCTGCCTATTTTTAGCTCAGCCCTCCTGGTCCATCGAGGCCCAAGCCCTTGAAGTTGCTTTCCTCATCCCTAACTGTGATTTCTTCCTTCAGAGAAACTCATGGCATTCTTGTTTTCATTCTTCATACAATAGTCTTCCATCTCTTCTTTACAGTTTTGCTTCCTGTGGTTTTGGAAATAAGCAATTCATAAATTGTCATGAAATCTTGTACCATCCAGTTTTGTTGTACGTGACTCATGAATCATCCCTTTATCCAGAGTATCCACATTGTATGTGCTACCCACCCAATAGTCACTTGTAGGCATCTTGGTTGTCAGATTGACTGTCACAGTATTGCAATGCTTATGTTCAAGTAACCATTATTTTACTTGAAGTACAATGGTGATACTGGAAATTGAGATAGGTCAAAGAAACGCTGTAAATTCTTCCTTTAACTGAAAATGTGAGAGTTCTCAATAATGAAAAAAAAAAAAAAAACAAACCCACATGCTGAGGTTGCTTAAACCTATGGTAAGAATGAATATTCTATCTGTTAAATTGTGAAGGAGAAAGAAATTCTGTACTAGTTTTGCTATTGCACATCACGTTGCAAAAGTTATAGCTACAGTGCATGATAAATATTTAGTTATGATAGAAAAGGTATTAAATGATAAGGTTTGGTGCTACCTATGCCTTTAGGCATCCATTAAAAGTCCTTGAATGTATCCCTCATGGATAAGGTGGGAGCACTGTATAGGATAGTGGCTTGAGACCTAAGTTTGTTTATTACTTACCTTCTTAACACCTGTCCTTTTTCCTCATATTAAAGATTTCTGGAGGGCTGGCTGGCTGCAAATGGTTTTAAACCTGTTTTTAATTGAAAATTTTATTGAGATAACTGTACATTCATGTGCAGTTGTAAGGAATAATTCTGAGATGGCCCAGTTTCCTCCAAGTTTGCTCAGTTTCCTCCAATGACAAAATTTTCCAAAACTGTAGTATAATATCATAACCTGGAAATGGATATTGATACAGCTTACTGATCTTATTCAGATTTCTCCAGTTTACTTGTGTGTGTGTGTGTGTGTGGTGTGTGTGTGTGGTGTGTTTGTGTGTGTATTAAAATCTATAGACATAGGGGCTTAGGGTGTAGCTCAGAGGTCAAGTGTGTGCTTAGCATGTACAGGCTTTAGGTTCAATCCTCAGCATGCACACACAAAATTGGTAGTATTTATCACATGTAGGTTCCCATATCTACCACCAGAGGTGAGATACAGCCCCAACACCATAAAGATCTCTTGTGTTACCCTTAATAATCACACACACCTCCCTCCTGCTCACCCTCTTCCCTGGCAGCCACTAATCTGTCCTCAAAATTCTAAAACTTTATCATTTCAAAAATATTATGTAAATAGAATCAGAAAGTATATAAGCTTTGGAGAACCTCCCCCCCGCTACTCAGCACAATTCCCAGAAATTCATCCAAGTTATGTGTGTCACAAGTTCATTCCTTTTATTGCTGATGTGTGTCCTGAGGCTCGTCTAATTATTCACCACCTGAAGAATATTTGGGCTGATTCCAGTGTTCGCTGTTATGAATAAAACATGTGTGTACAGATTTTATGTAAACATAGGTCTTCATTTCTCTGGGACCAATACCCAGGACTGCACCCTCTGTGTTAGACGGTGGCAGCGTGTTTAGTTTTTAGAGAAATTGCTCACTCTTTTACAAGGGTGACTGTGGCCCTTCACACAGCAGCAAGGGTCAATGGTCCAATCTCTTCCATACTTGCTGGCAATTGGTATTAAGCATTATTTTTTTTCCTGTAGCCATTCTGATATGTGTGTTGTAATATCTTAATGTGGTTTAATTTGCATTTCCCTAATTGCTAGTGATGTTCAACATTTTTTATGTGCTTCTTTGTTAACTATACATATTCTTTTTTGGTTGCATTCATTTTGTAATTGAACTGTTTGTTCTTCATGGTTGAGTTTTGAGAGTTCTCTATATATTCTAGATACTAGTCCTTTTGTTGGTTTACAAATATTTCCTCCTAGTCTGTGACTTGTTTTTTTTTATCCTCTTTCTGTGAGCTTTGATTGGACCTTTTGATAAGGTCCAATTTATCAGTTTTCTGGCTTGTGCTTTAGTGTCACTAATGGCCTCTTTGGCCCTAGATCCTAATAATATTCTGTTTTTCCTATAAGTTTCTAAGCTTTATGTTCTAACAATGAGTTCTATAATTCATTTCGAGCTGGGTTTTGTAGAAGGCATGAGGTTTAGATTGAGGTTCTCCTTATGCCGCTGGATATTCAATCTTCCAATACCATTTATTGGTCAAGCTTTTACCTATCTTTAAAAAAGAACACTTAGCACATCTCCACTCACCTAGTAAGTGCTCAATAAATATGTTAAAGTCTCATCCCCTCTTTTGGTTCAGATAGAAGCTATTGACTGCTTTTCTGCCAGAGACTTTTCCCAGTGGCTAGGACAACAGCAGCTCAGAGTCAAGCACTGGGATTCTAATTAGAAAAGAGGAGCCCGGATGGACCTATCAGACCAAATAGATACCCAAGCTAAATTGAACTAGGGGTCAAAGAGACCAAAGAAATTTTCATTTTTAAGGGACCACGGGTGTGATTAGGAATGAAGGGACAAATCTAGGTGGGCTATTGTTCCTAGATTGCTCACATTCTGAGCATTGAAGAATTTAAACAGAAATCCCGAGGTAAAAGAAACAAAGATTCTTTGAAGTCCAAGTCTAGCAGTTCTTAAGGATACGTTCATGCCCTGAGGGTAAACATGGCTCCTAAGGTGGCCGACTGCCACCCTCGACCAGTTCCACTAGTGACTAGTTTGCAGCTGCTTTAAGAAACAACAGAGGATTTACCTCTTTGGGGCTAATCAATCAGGTTTGACCTGATGGGGGTAAACTTTCTGTTAATCTAATTTCAACCTAGATGCTCTGTAGGCAAGAAAGAATAATGACACAGCAACTTGAAAAGGGTGTGGCCATCCAGCAACAGGCAGGGGGCATAGCAGGTCTCTAACGAATATATTTTGGGGGTGTAGGAAAATAAAAGCAGATAATTAAAACCTTCTTGCAATGCAGTTTTCATATCTGGGACAGAATAACTCGAGATTACAAATTTGTTTACATAACAAAACCGTGTGGTAACCTCCTCCAAATAGCAACTATTAATCCAATGAATGTTCCAGAGAGGCCCAGTAGCCAGACCTCACTGATGATGGGAAGAGCAGAGGTCACACTGGCTCATCTCTCAGCACATGGCAGTGGAGCCTCTTGTCAGCACCACTCCAGAGCTGACAGAGGGAGTAACACAAACATTTGTTTTGTTTTTAATCACAAAGCCTGCTGCACCACTTCTGCCAAATACCAGTAACCATCCTGGGTGGACAAGATGCTTTAGTGTCCAGGCTGTCTGCGGCCACTTTACTCAGTCCATGTAAGTAATCAAAAATGAAAGTCGTTATTAATATTTGTAGATCTGCAACTCACTGTGTGTCTGGATCAGCTGGTTAGAAATGCAGACTCTAGAGTCTCGGTCCAGTTCTACTGAATCTGCATCTTAACCAAATTCTAGGAGATTCCTATGTGCACTGAAGTTCCGGAAACCATGGTCTACTGAGTATAAAATCTTTCTCAGATTGGAAAAGCCCACGACAGTAGTCTTATCCTTCACTGTACATGGGATCACCTGGGAGCTGCCTGAACATGCCACTCCCTCACCCCCTGCCACCACAATGCAGGGATTCCAATGTGATTAGGTCTGCACTGTGGCTTGCACATCAAGAATTTTAAAAGCTGCTAGGTGACTCTTTATCCCTTTAAGGTGGAGGACCTTTTTGAACCAAGCTTGGTAACTTCTAAACACACAAATGCCCAAGCCCTGTCCTGGAGGTCCCGATTCTAATACAGAAGTTCTAGGGTCGGGCTAGGGCATGCGCTTTTGGAAATCTCTGCATAACTCCATGTAAATTGAAACACAATCTGGACAGAGTCCAGGAGCCCAGGAGTGGAATGCAAGGGTTGTCCTGGGGGCTCTGGGCTACCCCTGCTGAGTAGGACTTCAGAGATGTAAAGGCTGTGCCTATCTTAAAAAGCTTTCTCAGGGATTCTGGAGCCCTTCCCCTGACTTCCCACAATTTTAGCCAAGGAACAAAGCATCCAATTCGTCAACACTAAACTTTTCTAACAGTGGCAAATGGTATTCTTTCCACTTAAAATGTATCTGCCCTGTATATATTCCTGAAAGATCTCACATTCTACAAAATCTCACACTTAACATACTAGGGCTTCTGGGGAAAATCCAAGTCTCTGCAGGTCATTTTAGGAAACAGAATATTTTAAAACAAAACATCTGAGGAGCTCACTTGAGTTGCCCAGGGAGGTAGCTCAGAGGGGCTAGTGGCTGCCAAGGCAGGTATTAAAAATATACAACAGAGCAAAAATGCTGCCCACCCACTAGTCAGAACAAGCTGGAGGTTCTGAGGCCTTGAAAGCAGAAGTGTTTCTCTGGGCTGTCCTCGCTGCTGTTGAGGTGGGCCTGGGAGGCAGTGCAGCCTGCCCTTTGGCACCCAGGCCAGGAGTGAGCTGCTTAGGCAAAGGATCCCTGGGGCAGGCTCTATTTTAAATTTTGCTGAAGTTTACACCTTGAAAGAGGCCTTGCTGCAGAGACAAAAGCTGAGTTGAAGGCTTTGTCCTTTCCTTCTCAAGATTCTAGAATGCATTCCAGCTATTTAGGCTCTCTCTGCTCAGGAGATGCTGCACACAGACCAGGGCAGCAACAGGACTGCATTAGCACGTTACAGGGACCCTGTGGCAGCAAGGGGGACTGCTTTGAGGAACCCCGGTTGCCTTCTGCTCAGGTGGCCCAGGTTTGCTTTGAGTCCTCAGGGCAGTTTCTCAAAGTCAAGGCCTGGATTATTGGCATGGAATCACCTAAGGAGACGAAGACCTCTAAATTCACCCCAGATTTTCTGAACTTGCATTTTTCATAAGCTATCTGGGTAACAAAGCTTGGAAACCAGAGGTTTAATCATGCAGACATGGAATGACTACTATAATTGGAGGCATTTATCTACAGAATCACAGGAGTATAGAACCAAGGAAGGTTAGGGCTTGACCAGCATAACTCCTTATCCTAAGAGGAAAAAACAAAAACAGGAAACAAACAAACAAACAAACAAACAGAAACCCCTCATGATTTGTATTCTTTGCTTTCTACTTGGCCCGCTATAAACTCAGCTTGTTCTTCACCTGTCCGCACGACTGAAATAAACACAGGCCCTGATTTATTGTAACTAATCCAAAACAGGTGTGCCATTTGCAGCTGAGTTTTATTTTGAGGAGTAGTGCAGTGACAGGAATTTGGGTGGCAGCAGGGGAAGCTGGTGGAAGGAGGGTCACTTGGCTGCAAGGGTGGGTTTTTGTGCCTGTAGCAAATCTCTTACCATGGTCTTTGGTTGAAGCGGAGTGCCAGAGATGTGCTTTTGGGGTCACTTTTTTTTTCCATGAGTGATGATGATCTTGCATCTTTGAAATAAGCTGGAAAAATATTAAACTAACCAACTAAATGATAATGCTGGGGTAATCCAAACAGGGTGGTAGGACCCCCCCCCCAGTATATGAATAAATAAACTGAGTAGAGAGTACAGAATCAACTCCAATATTGGAATTTGGTTTATGACAAGGGTAACCTTTCAAATTTTAGGGAAAAAAACAACATCTCCAATGCTGCCACAATTAGCTATCATGTAGAGAAAATACCAGTATATCCCAATAGACCCCAAATAACTTTAGATGAATTTCCGGGTTAAACATAAAAAAAACAAAATTATAAACTCCTGGCCAAACTACTAATATTTTTATGATCTTTAACTCTAGAGAGAATGCCTTCTTGGAAATTTTTAAAAATGAAGAAAAAGGGCTGGGGATGTGGCTCAAGCGGTAGCACGCTCGCCTGGCATGTGCGGGGCACTGGGTTCAATGCTCAGCACCACATAAAAATAAAAATGTTGTGTCCACTGAAAACTAAAAAATAAATATTAAAAAATTCTCTCTCTCTCTCTCTCTCTCTCTCTCTTTAAAAAAGAGAAGAAAAAATTGCATGATTTTGATATTTAATTAAATTTTTTATATAAAAAGGAATATCAAATCAAGAGAAAGTCACATAATGGGAGAAATATGTGACAGTAACAAATGTAACAAAATTAATTTCCAAAGTATTTTGTAAGCAGATAAGAAAATACCCTAGAAAAAAAATTTCAAGGTAAATAAATATGAAGTTCACAGAAGAAACAAATGGCCAATAAACACAGAAGATGCTCAAGTTCATGAATAATTAGGAAAATGCAAATTTAAAAAATATGATAAAAAAATATTAAGAAATATAACAGAAAAAAGAAGGGTGAGAATATCAAGTTGAGCTTTTGGGGAAATGGGGACGATGCCAGCGGGAGTGTAATTTAGCAATATCTTTTAAAAATAAGACCAGGATCACCCATGACAAAATAGTTTCATTTTTTGTACCAGGTATTGAACCCAGGGGTGCTTAACCCCTGAGCACATCCCCAGCCCTTTTTTATATTTTATTTAGAGACAGAGTTTCATTAAGTTGCTTAGGGTCTCACTAAATTGCTGAGACTGGCTTTGAAGCTCCTGCCTCAGCCTCTTGAGCCACTGAGATTACAGATGTGTGCCACTGTGCCCTGCTGTTCTCAGCATCTATTTTTAAGAGATATTCCTTTCCTCAAAGGAAGATTGTTTTAGTCAGCTTTTTCACTGCTGTGACTGAAAGATCTGACCAGAACAATTGTAGAGGAGAAGAGTTTAATTGAGGGCTCACAGTTTCAGAGGTCTTAGTTCATAGAAGGCCAGCTGCATTTCTCCAGGCTCAAGGCAAGGCTGAACATCATGGCGGGAGAGTGTGGCAGAGGGAAGCAGCTCACAACGTGAACAGGGAGCAGGAAGAGAGACTCTGATGGCCAGATATAAAATATGTACCCCATAGCCACACCCCCAAAGAACCACTTCCTCCAGTCACACCTCACCTGCCTTCAGTTACCACTCAGTTAATCCCATCAGGGAAAAATTAATGGTTTAGGTTAAGGCTATAGCCCAATCATTTCTCCTCCAAACCATCTTGCATTGTGTCACACGTGAGCTTTTGGGAGACACTTTATACCCAAACCATAACAAAGAGGTCAAACACAAAGACCTCCAAGTCCTGTGAATCCTGAATTTTGTATCAGCTGTCAAAGTGAATATCAATATTAAGTGGAAGAAAATACGGCTCTCAAGACAAGGAAAGACTTTCTAAGCATAAAAGGGGGAAACGGACAAATTTGAGATGTAAGAATTTGCATAACCCCCACCATAAGCAGAATTGAAAAACTGAAAACCAGGAAAGTGTTTGTGGTGTACAGGCAAAGAAAATGATGTAAGAAAAGGTGGTTCCCTTAACCAAAAGTGTGCAAAGGGATCAAAAGGCAATTCTCAAAAGGATGTATAGATACACTTTATCAATTCCCATCATCCTTCCTTTCATCCTTTCCTCTCTTTCTCAATTTTCTGATGTTGTTTTGAAAATATTAATACGACTGATAAGACTGTGAGGAAACAGGTTTTCTCTGACACTGTTGATAGAAGTGCAAATTGCTACAACCTTTATGGATGGCAATGGACACTGTTTACTAATATCTTCATAATGTAAATTTCAGCCCAGTTATTAACCTAGTGAGTTGATCAGAGGTATAAATAGATTCATCTGAATAATGATATTCTTTTGGGGGGTGGTCCTGGGGATTGAACTCAGGGGCACTTGACAACTAAGCCACAACCTGAATCCTATTTTGTATTTTATTTAGAGACAGAGTCTCACTGAAGCAAATCACATGTATATAAATTGTCTCTTCCTTTAAGAAAGTTCCATGGTTTTATGGCAGAAAAATTAAGATATTTGCCTGTGGTCACACCATTTTGTCATTGGCAGACCCTGGGTCAAATTCCTGTTCATGTTTATCAATTTAATGCCTTTACAACTAATTGTGATTCTAGAATAAGTCAATCAGTCTTGAGGTCATTTCTTTTGTTCTTATTTAGAACAACTGGCAAATATTTATAATATTAAGCAAAAAATAGTTTCTACTTTCCTCTAGTAGCTACTTTGCAATCTTCACTCCATTTTACTGAAAAAGATAGTTTATATATTACAACACTATAGCTTTTCTAAATCCTTTAAGGGACTACCCAAAAGTTAGCAAGGGGATGTTTTTTTTTTTTGCTATCTGAGAGGATGGCATGAACATGAACACAGAGTGTAAAGTTAGATGCTGGTTAGAGGCTCCCTGAGATCCCAAGGGCTCTAAATATGAGTTAATATTACACAGAACAGAACCAATCAATATGGGTAAAATCTCCTTTATTATCATTTTTCTAGATTTATATTCCATGAGACTATAGTATATGAGGTACCCAATCCCCACAGGTGGAAAGCAACTTAATCATGGTAAGTAAGGTGGAATGTTTGTGTCCCCTAAAAACTCATGTTGAAGCCCTAACCTCCAAAGTGTTGGTAGTAGGAGGAAGTGCCTTTGGGAGGTGATTATGGGTAGATGAGATTATGAGCACAGGGTCCCTGTAATGCAATTAGTGCCCTTATAAGAAGAGGCACTGAGAACTTAATTCCTCTTTCTTGCTTTGCCATGTGAGGACATGGTGAGAAGGTGGATGTCTGATAGCCAAGAAGAGGATCCTCACTAAGAACTGATTAATCTAGCAACTTGATCTTGTGTTGCTCAGTCTCCAGAACTATGAGAAATCAGTGTCTTTTGCTTAATTAAGCCTCTTTGTCTATGGCATTTTGTGATAGTGGCCTGAACTAAGACGTAAGGTCACACTCAGAATCCTAAGTAATTATATTCAGAATCCCAAGTCATTTGGGATTCAGTACACAAATGTAATAAACTATGAAAAGGTCTCCCCTTGTAGTCTCAAATATCTTTCCCATGTGCTCCTATGAACCAGAGGTTCATGTGTTCACTGCACTTGGATGACATTTTAGTGAGGCATTTTTCTGAAATAGAATTATTGTTTACCAAAACCAAGCAATAAGTCACAAATCCACTCAGTCCATTGTATAGTCAGATCCCAAAGATGGAACCATTCTGGGAGGCCATTTTCAGATCACCCTTTCAACTTCTATACCTGGTCAGAAGTTTGCACTGATGGTGGGGAAACAAGAGTTGTTATCATCTACCAAGAAATAATCATTCATGAGTGTTTGTTCCCAGTGCTATATTAAAGCATGACATTGGCTATTTCCTGCAATTCATAGAACACAATTGTGAGCTGGTAATAGGGCTCTCAGAGGCAAAATAACTTGCCCAGGGCACATCTATTTTAAGTTGCAAAACTGGGATTCAAATTCCATAAGGAATTCAGGCCATCACTGAACAAATGAAAGTTGGTAGAGATTATGACACCACTGAATTCTGACTGAGAGTAGAGTCAGAATCATTCAGGCAAAAAATTCCCATTGACTAGCTTCAACATCTGGACTATTTTTGAATTTACCTTATTGTTTCTGAGGCAGATGCTAAGGATTCCCTATCCCATAGCAACGTGGTCCACCTGAGAGTTTCCAGCACCTGACAACTCCCCAATGCCTGAGAACCTTCTTCATGTCCTGGGAGGTCGCTTGGCCACACTGGACAGTGCATCTGGAAGTCAGGGAAATTCTTAACCTGTGTGTGTGTGTGTGTGTGTGTGTGTGTATGTGTGTGTGTGTGTGTGTGTGTTGGGGATGGGGCAGTTGATAGATAATATCTCAGCATGTACTGCTCATGGAATGATTCTCATGCAAGTGCCACACAACATATAGGGTCCCCATGTGATCAGACCCCTGTTGTCCTCATAAGCAACATATTCATTCATGCAGAAAACTTGCTATTTTCTCTTTCTCTATCTCGCATTCCCCCTCTTTCTCCATGTTTCCCGGGATCACCTCCCAAACAAACTAACTGTGTTCAAGTTCTAGTCTTGGGTTGCTTTTTTGGTGGAAACTCAAATCAAGACAACTTCCTAAGGCTTCCCATGAAGGTTGAATCTCCAAGGCTCCAGAACACTGAGGGTAATTCCTATATAAGTTTGACCTTAAAGGATTCTGGCCCAATCATGAAAGATCTCATAGCACTTTTAAGACTTAATCTCCTGCATGATCACCCTGTCCTGATTCATGCTTTCCTCTGTAGTCCTGATAAGTAGTAGTCCTCACTAAGAACTGATTAATCTAGCAACTCTTTATTTATTTATTTATTTTTTAAAAAAAGATTTATTGGTTCTCTACAGCAAAGACTAAGGAGGGCTGTAGAATGGACACTGTCACTGAAGACAGGGTTGCTCACTTAATTGTTTTATTTTAACACTGAAGATCTACCAGTTGGCTATGTTTCAAGGTTAAATGACAGTTGAGTCTTGTGATTTGAGTGCTTTAAGGTAGAAGAATACAAACTTCCATTTCATTTTTATATGGCTTTAAAATAGTGACTGTTCCCCTCTCCATTAGAATGTAGGGGCAGATTTGTATCCACACATTTAACCTTGGCCTTGGTTGCTTCTCCTTCATAGTTTGGTGTCAGATCTGAATGTACACTGCTTCAGGGTTTTGTTCATTTGTGATCCTGTAGATATTTCTGTTGTGATTAAGTTTCTGTTTTTCCAGAGCAATTTTACAGCAACAGATTACAGTCATTAAATATCTGCTTATTGAAGTTTTTTATTTTCTAGTTCTTCCTTTATTTTTATGAATGCAATGCCCTTATTGCCCTCATTTGGAATTATATTAGGGTATCTCAGATTATCATTTGTAAACGAAGCATATTAACACAAACTGCTGCTATGGTTTTAAGGTTTAATAAACTTAATAATGTGGCACTAAATCAGTGAAGATAGCATTATTACAAAATCCAAATTTAGACAGGACAAACTCAGTCAACTAAAGCCACTCCTCTTTCATGTACTCATTCAAACTTTTGAAACTTGTTACAGTTTTTTTCAAATAAGATCTATCACATCATCTTATTGAAACAAAAATCTTGCACACAGAGGCAGGTATGTTATGAAATAATGAAGCTTAGATTTTGTAGTCTTTCACCAGACTCCTTGCTTTTCTCTCTTTTGCTCTGCTCCACCTCTGGACATACCACACACTGGATTCCTGCACCAAAATGCCTAAGGAGCTGCTAAGAGAACTCTGTCGCAGGCAGAATGGAAGCCTTAGACATTCAGGATCAGAGCATCTTAAAGCGACCCTTTGCACTGTTTTCATTTTGCACTCTTTTTCTCTGAAATGACTGTTTCAAGCTGCAATTATCTTTTCAAGCCTCTAGTCCTCCCCTTTTCTTCCCCCAACCCTTGGCTTTTGCTTTATCATCACACTGCCCTTTACATTTTACTATTTCCTGCCTGAGATGCTCTTTACATTTTGTATTTCAGCTGCCTGGAACCTGCTAATCTGTGCATTACATATCCTTTCTGGAACCCTCTTCTTAGACCCTTCCTTCCTTCACTGTTCAAGCTTACTGTATCTCAGGTTTTCACCTAAGTCCTTCTTGCTTGACAGATGGGTCAATTTCCTTTGATGTATGCTCATAAAATCTTGTTTCTTTGTTTCAGAATTCTTATTTTAGCATATTATTATTATACATTTCTCAGTGGTGTTGTATATGTTCTCACTGGACTCAAAACTCCATAACAGCATAAGCTATGTCAGTATCTGCTTTCCTATCTAGCATAATGCCTGGCATAAAATAGATTCTGGGGAAGTACATGGTTTTTTATTTATTTATTTATTTATTTATTTATTTATTTATTTATTTATTTTTTATTGTTGGTCGTTCAAAACATTACGTAGTTCTTAATACATCATATTTCACAGTTTGATTCAAGTGGGTTATGAACTCCCAATTTTACCCCGTATACAGATTGCTATATCACATCAGTTACCCTTCCATTGATTGACAAATTGCCTTTCTAGTGTCTGATGCATTCTGCTGTCTGTCCTATTCTCTACTATCCCCCCTCCCCTCCCCTCCCCTCCCCTTTTCTCTCTCTACCCCTTCTACTGTAAATCATTTCTTCGATTTGTATTATCTTGTCTTACCCCTCCTTTCCTCTTATATGACATTTTGTATAACCCTGAGGATCGCCTTCCATTTCCATGCGGTTTCCCTTCTCACTCCCTTTCCCTCCCACCTCTCATCCCTGTTTAATGTAAATCTTCTTCTCAAACTTTCGTCCCTACCCTGTCCTTGTTTACTCCCCTTATATCAAAGGGGTCATTTGGTATTTATTTTTTAAAGATTGACTAGCTTCACTTAGCATAATCTGCTCTAATGCCATCCATTTCCCTCCAAATTCTATGATTTTGTCATTTCTTAATGCAGAGTAATACTCCATTGTGTATAAATGCCACATTTTTTTTATCCATTCATCTATTGAAGGGCATCTAGGCTGATTCCACAATCTTGCTATCGTGAATTGTGCTGCTATGAACATCGATGTAGCAGTGTCCCTGTAGCATGCTCTTATTAGGTCTTTGGGGAATAGACCGAGAAGGGGAATAGCTGGGTCAAATGGTGGTTCCATTCCCAGCTTTCCAAGAAATCTCCATACTGCTTTCCAAATTGGCTGCACCAATTTGCAGTCCCACCAGCAATGAACAAGAGTGCCCTTTTCCCCGAATCCTCTCCAGCACTTATTGTTGTTTGACTTTCTAATGGCTGCCAATCTTACTGGGGTGAGATGGTATCTTAGGGTAGTTTTGATTTGCATTTCTCTGACTGCTAGCGATGGTGAGCATTTTTTCATGTACTTATTGATTGATTGTATGTCCTCCTCTGAGAAGTGTCTGTTCAGGTCCTTGGCCCATTTATTGATTGGGTTATTTGTTATCTTATTGTCTAATTTTTTTAGTTCTTTGTATATTCTGGTTATTAGGGCTCTATCTGAAGTGTGTGGAGTAAAGATTTGTTCCCAGGATGTAGGCTCCCTGTTTATCTCTCTTATTGTTTCTTTTGCTGAGAAAAAACTTTTTAGTTTGAGTAAGTCCCATTTGTTGATTCTAGTTGTTAACTTTTGCACTATGGGTGTCCTATTGAGGAATTTGGAGCCCGATCCCACAGTATGTAGATCATACCCTACTTTTTCTTCTATCAGATGCCGTGTCTCTGGTTTAATGTCAAGCTCCTTGATCCATTTTGAGTTAACTTTTGTGCATGGCGAGAGATAGGGATTCAGCTTCATTTTGATGCAAATGGATTTCCAGTTTTCCCAGCACCATTTGTTGAAGATGCTATCCTTCCTCCATTGCATGCTTTTAGACCCTTTATCAAATATAAGATAGTTGTAGTTTTGTGGGTTGGTTACTGTGTCCTTTATTCTGTACCATTGGTCCACCCGCCTGTTTTGGTACCAGTACCATGCTGTTTTAGTTACTATTGCTCTGTAGTATAGTTTGAAGTCTGGTATCGCTATACCGCCTGATTCACACTTCCTGCTTAGCATTGTTTTTGCTGTTCTGGGTCTTTTATTATTCCATATGAATTTCATGATTCTTTTATCTATTTCTACAAGAAATGCTGCTGGGATTTTGATTGGCATTGCATTAAACTTATAGAGAACTTTTGGTAATATCGCCATCTTGATGATGTTGGTTCTGCCTATCCATGAGCAGGGTATATTTTTCCATCTTCTAAGGTCTTCTTCTATATCTTTCTTTAGGGTTCTGTAATTTTCCTTGTATAAATCTTTCACCTCTTTTGTTAGGTTGATTCCCAAGTATTTTATTTTTTGGGGGGATATTGTGAATGGAGTAGTTGTCCTCATTTCTGTTTCAGAGGATTTGTCGCTGATATACAGGAATGCCTTTGATTTATGCGTGTTGATCTTATATCCTGCCACTTTGCTGAATTCATTTATTAGTTCTAATAGCTTCTTTGTAGACCCTTTTGGGTCTGCTAGGTATAGAATCATATCATCTGCAAATAGTGATAATTTAAGTTCTTCTTTTCCTATTTTTATGCCTTTAATTTCTTTTGTCTGTCTAATTGCTCTGGCCAGTGTTTCGAGGACTATGTCTAGCAACTCTTTATTTAACTGAATTTAGAAGCTTTGCTGTAAGTCACCCTGGATTAGATTGACAGTATACTGGTTTGTTCCTCTGCTAGACTATAAATTGTTTGTGGATCAACTTTTAGCTTTATTGAGCACACCTAGTACCTGACAGTGAGAAAAACTCAATAAATGTTGAGTTGAAAATCATCATGGAATCAGTGGGTTCACATTGTAAAAGGGATTTAAACTCAGCAGTTGTGACATCAATTTTGGAAACACCATAAACAACAAACCACCAAAATAAATATCTAACTGTATTAATTTATTTTAAACTATATAAAGGTATAATATGGAACAGTAGTTTATAAAAGTCTTAGTGACCATTCTAGGGCATAGGTCCACAAGAATTAGGATCTGGAAAGTTATCATATAACTAGCTCAAAACTCAGATTGAGTAAAACCTGAATTTTTTAGGTTTCTAGAGTTGCAAAATGCTAGAAAAGCAAAAATGCTAAATTCCTTTTCCTTGTGGAATTTAGGCTGCAAATCTCAACAGATTTTCCATGCCCACTTAACTGTATCCTAGGCAGAATATTGCCCCCCAAAGACATTCTCATCCTGATCTTCAGAACCTGTGAATATGTTACCACACTGAGCAAAAGAAATGGGATTAAGTTATTGACCTTGAGATGGGGAAGAGTTTGGATTATGCAGATGGGTCTGTGTAATCACAAGGGTGAAATAGGTGAAAGAGGAAGATAGAAATATTTGAAGGACTACTCTGTTGACTTTGAAGATGGAGGATGAGACCATGAGCCAAGGAATGCTGTCCCTCTCTAGATGAGCTGGAAAAAGAAAGGGATTCTTTTCCAAAAAGGCTCCAGAAGGAACACAGCCCTGCTCACACCTTTATTTTAGCCCAGGGATATCAAGTTGGACTTCTGACCTCCAGAATTGTAAGGTAATACATTCATGCACTTTTAAGCCACTAAGTTAGTGGTAATTGTTATAGCAACCATCAAGAAACTCATACGGACAGAATGGGTAGTTTGGAAACAAAGTAGACCAAAGTAGGATATCCTTCTTCAGCATCATTTCTTCAGAGCCTGTTTGTGACACAGACTTTGCAAATTTCAGTGGTCTTTGGCTTGGAAAAACTGAGGTGGAAGAGAAAACACAAGAAAAATGGGAATCTACCTGAAACAGGCCAGCTTAAAGTAAGTTCAACAATTTGGAACCCAGGAAGACTCAGAGAGTAAGGCCAGAATCAAGGTCTCTAGTCAGTCCCCGTTGTCTGGGCCACTATTTAAACTGTTCCGTGTCTATAGAGTCACTTTACTGTTGTCTCAAGGAGCTCAGGGCTGAAGATGCCTATTTGTGGGTTCCAGGAGAAAGCCACACCTGGAACCTGACCCTGGGGGAAACGGGAGGAGAAGGAGATGGTGCAAAGGAAGCAGTGATTGGAGAAGGGGACATCAGAGCAGCCTTCCACACGGGTTCCCAACCTCCACACCACCGACCTCCTGGGAGGGAATTCTTGGTTATGGACAGCTGTCCTGTGCATTGTAGGATGCTTGGCACCACTCCCAACCAGTAGAGATCTTTTCCCTCACCCCACCCCAGGGGTGACTATCAAAAATATCTTCAAACATTGCCAATTGTCCCCTGGAGGGGAAAGAAAGTGAAAATCAACCTTTATTGATTAGCTCTGGCTAATTGGGAAAGAAAATAGCTTTTTCATTAAAATCAACTTTGTCCAACAGAAATAAATACAAGTTACATATGAAAGTTACATATTAATACAAGTTACATATGCAAGTACATCTACAAATTGTGCAACCATCACCATAATTTCATTCCAGAACATTTTCATCATTTCCCAAAGGAGCCCATACCTTTTAGGAGGTACTCCCTACTAATTAGAAGTCACCTCCAGCTCTTGGCAAACCCTGATCTACTTTCTCTGTGGATCTGCTTATTCTGGACATTTCCTATAAATGGAAACATACAGTATGTGACTTTTGTGTGTCTTATTTTTTTTTTTATTCTGCACTATGTCACCAAGGGTCATCATGGAGGAGCATCTAGCAATACTTGATTACTTTTTATGGATGAATAATACTATGATGTATGGATAGATCACACGTGTTTTTAGCCATGCATAAGTTGAGGGACATTTGGATTGGTTTCACTTTGTGGCTCTTAGGTATGGACTTATGTTTTCAGTTTTCTTGGGTAAATACCCAGGAACAAAATTTCTGGGTGATACTTGTGTCACCTTTGGAGGAACCATCATGTTGGTTTTCAAAGTAATTGTACCACTTTGCATTCCCATCAACAGTATATGAGGCTACATATATAATTTTACATTTTTTTGGAAGCTATATTTTTGAAAAGTACCAAAATACAGGTGAAGTAAATTTTACTAATATATTGGATTAACCCAACTTAACTAAAGTATTATTTCAACATGTAAACAATATATGATCATTAATAAGATACTTACATTGTTATTGTGTCTTCAAGTCTGGTGCTTGTTTTACTCTTGTGACATATCTCAGTTTGTGAGCCAACTACTCATTGGGAACATCTGATCTGTATTTAGAATTCACAAAGTTAACAGTTGAAAGGGTAGATTCATATGCCCAGGTTGTTCCGAACTGATTTAAAATTTTCCCTAACAGAATTACACATTTTAAAGTTTACTGTGCATTGATTAAAATTAAATAAAATTTAAAGTTTAGTTCCTTTGTAGGCACATTTCAGATGCTTGCTAACCACACTTAACCAGGGGCTCCTAGGTTGGCTAGGCCAGCTCTTAGTCATTTTGGTTTTCATTCTGGGTTTTTTTTTTTTATTGAAGGGGGAGGGTACTGGATTGAACTCAGGGGCACTCAACCACTGAGTCATATCACCAGCCCTATTTTGTATTTTTTGTTTATAGATAGGGTCTCACTGAGTTGCTTAGTGCCTCACTTTTGCTGGCTTTGAACTTGCGATCCTCCTGCCTCAGCCTCCTGCGCCGCTGGGATTACAGGTGTGCGCTATCACGTTTGGCCTCATTCTGATTTTTTTAAAAGTCCGCTGCTTTTCTCTCATGCAGCTTATCCAGTGATGAGCTGAAATTCTCTCTCTTTTTAAAAGTAGACATTATTTTTCAGAACATATTTTAGCAAAACTGAACAGGAAGTACAGAAAGTTCCTCTGCACCTCCTGCCCCCACATAGGTACAGGTACCCCCATTGTCACAATCAATCACCTTATATGACATCGACATCACACAAAGTCCAGAGTTTACATCAGGGCTTACTCTTAATGTTGTGCTTGCTACGGGTCCCCACAAATGTGTTATGACTGTATCCACCACTAGAGTCTGTAATTCTGTTCTAAACGGCTCTTTCCTATGTGCTATAGAGTCTCAGCTAAGGTCTGCTGGTTTGGAACAAGTGGCAAACAGCAGAAACGATCACCTGGGAGCCCCTCTGTCCTCTGCACCCCTGCAGACCTTATTTCTAATGACCAGCTCTGGCTGAGGCAGCCCCTGCTGCCAGGGCTTAGGTGTCCCAGTTGGCATCCTGGCAGCCCTGCTGCTTGTTGGGCAGGCTCCACTGTGTCTCTTGTATCACTTTAAAAACAACATGCCACTCTGCCCCAGGGTCATCTATCAGGTTACCCACGAGCTACAGGACAAAAGAGGACACATTCCAGTCATCTTTGAGGTCACAGGTTATTGGGCTTGGGAAATCAGATACGGAATAGCCGTGGATGAATGTGGTGGGGAGGGATGTCCATGTTCTCATGGGTTTTCATCACAAGTCCAAGGGCTCATGCCTGCAGGTGAAGAAAGAGCAGAGATCTACAGCCCCGGCCCCTCAGGCTTTGGGGGATCAGATGCCTGTCCTCCTGGGAGCTTGCCACAGTGAGGATGTTGACTCAATAGGACTCGGTGGTGGGAAGCCTGAGATCCTGAGTTTCTAACAAACTCCAGGGATTTCCAGAGACTACACTTTGGGTAACAAGGGCTTAGGGCTTCCCCCAGTGTTCAGCGTGCCCCATCCTCCCCGACCTTCCTCTGCCACACTCCGTTGCCCAGTGGCTGATCAGAGCTGACACATTCTGAGTGGAAATGTGTGCCAGGGACTGTGCTAAGCCCTCTGCTTGGGTTAACTCATTTCATTATCTCAGCCACCCTGTGAGATAAACCCTGCTCTTATCCAGGCTCTTCAGCGGGAAGCAGTGACGCCTCGCTTTGAGCAGAGTTCAACCGGCTGGAGGCCCTTGTCTCTGTCCACAATGTGGAACAGCTTTCCTAATGCCATTTTAGGCCTGAGTTCTGTAACTTCTTTTGGAACTAAAATAAACTCATGGATAAGTGGGCTTGCCTCTGGTGAAGGGGATGGAGTAACTGGGTGGCTGGGGTGGGAGGGACATATATTTGTCACTATATACTATTATGCTGGATACCTTGTGGATTTTGTACTCTGTGTGTATAAATTAATGAGTAGTTTTGAAAGACAGTTTGTCAAAAAGAAAAAAAAAATTAGCCCATAGCCTTCCTAGTTAAAACTTAACACCAATAGCTGGGCCTTTCTCAGGCCTCCATGTTGGGCATTCAGAATGAATCACTGTGGAGATGCAGGGGAGCGGGGGCTCTTTTGGACCCTGGTGGTGCACTTTGCATCCTCTGGGAATATGCAAAACAAGGCTGGCCTGCAACCTCCCACCAGATGATAAATGGTGCAGTTGCTACCTGGTTGACTAGGACTTTTCTGCAGTAGGTAGATTATAGGAGCAGTTTGCTAAGTGGATAACAATAGTAAAAATGATGGTATTCAAAAGCAGATATGAGAATTCCTTCTTCCAGACAGCTTGGCAGGAGTCTGATTGCCCAGTGTTTATCTTCTGTGATATTCCACATTAAAAAAGAGGAGAAATTGTATTAACCAAAAAATGGTTGGCCTTAGCCATTGTGGGCACCCAGATGTGATTCAAACTTTAGTGCCATCTTACTGATTGAAGCTAATTGTTGTGATCATAAAAATGTGAATTTTAACATGAATTCTAAAGCAATGAAGGTTAATTAATTCCCAACCCATCTAGCAAGCCGTGAATGTAATTGTGAAGAAAAGTTTACAAAAAGAGGTTCTGGCCTAACCGGTTTTTACCGAATAGATAAGCTTCCAATTTAATGAGTCATAGTTAAAATGCCCTTATTGGAGTATAAATTGGCTTAGGGGAAGGCCAGGGCCAGTGTGACTGGAACATGGTTACATAGATGATTCTAAGAAGCTGGTAGGGCCTATGGAGTGGGGAGAAAAGCCAGCAAAGGCCAAACAAATAACGTGTTTCTGCCATATTTGAAGTAGCTTTGGATATCTCTACCCAGCCCCCAGAGGAACCACTAGTCCAAATGTCTTAATTTGCTTCACACATATGGTGAAGCACGTATAACCACAGAGTCCTGTTCCTCTGATCACGCTTGTCATTCACAGAAATATTATAGGCCCATGTGCACAGTACGTCATACAGAAGTCACTGGAATAAAACCCAGCCCTGCTCTCAGGTGCAAGTATGGCTGCAGCTCTGCCTGAGGGCCATTTTGAGTCCCATACTGCAGACTGCAGGAAACACACAGGGTATTTTTGTAGATTCTCTTCCCTTGTTCCACAGGGTATGGCAACACTGTCCTTGTGCTACTCGTCTACTGAGGTCACTGCTAGGAGATGGCCATCACCCTGACCCAGGTGACCTCAGGTCTTCTGGCTCCCTGCCTTTTGCACCAGGGGCCTGATGTCCCATCTTGCAGGACACCATGCAGCCAGGCCTTCCCTTGGCTCTTGCTGCCTCCCCAGCACAAGCCTCCAGGAAGCTGGAAGGAAAGGCAACCCAGAGTTTTCCTTCTCCTTCATCCCCAGACCAGTAATCTCGTTCTTATTGGGAGAAGTCAGACTCCCTTTGTCTCTGATCATCCAACAAGCGCTCATTGAACACACATTGAGTATTATACTCCTTTCTATGCCAGGGACGCAACAATGAGCAATGCCGAATCCCAGCCCTGAGGGGGCTGGCCTTCTCGCGGGGGAGGAAGGCTGCCTTGGGCACACAGGCATGTGCTGTGGCCTCAGCTAGTGATGAGTGACAGAAAGACAAAGCAGGAGGGCAAACAGTGAGGGATGCTACTTCAGGAAGAATAGCGAGCTTCTCTGAATCTTCTAACTGTTCTGAAAAGCCTCTAAGTTCCCCTCAGTTTGACTAGGAACCTGACAGTTTGGAGAGCAGCTGATTCTCCTCCAAATCCTTCCCAAGCAGAGAGGGATAACCCTCTGCTTAATAGTGACAGGGCAAGGAGAGTCAATGGGAAAAGCCACCAGAGTGTAACATCCTTCAACTACAAGGGAATGGGAAGATGGGTGGGCAGGGTCATGTCTGCAGCGGGGTCTCCTGTCTCTCTGATTCCACCAGTTCAAATTTCTGCATGGTGGTTCCACAGGAGCCATCTTGCCCTCAAGAGGACTCACAGGAATGGCAATGGGCAGCACAAAGATTTATGGAACTCAAGAACGTTCAGAGCTGCTGGACATAGTAATCCCACATCTGAACCTGGCCTTTATCATTGTTTCTGGGCTCCATCTTTCACAGGACCCCAAAACTCAGGTATTGTCTTGCAAAGGCGTGAGCAAATTTAAACCTAGAGAAAGTCAAGGTTCAGAGCAGCGGGTGTGGCCTCAAACCTAAGCAAACTGCAGTCAACCCCTCAGCTGCTCCCTGGTGCACCAATTTCTTCTCTCAGTTACCTTCATCTAGAGGGGTAAGGGCTGGGGGAAACTGAGAACAAGAACAGGGAAGATGACAGCTGGCTCCCATCTGACGTGTGGCTCCTCCTGTGACATCGTCTTGCCTAGATTTTTTTCAGATCTCCTTGGACCTCAGGTTTCTGTGATGCTTTAAGTTCCCATCCTCTTGGTGTGTCACCTAATAAGACTGCACCAGCGGACTCTGCCACATGCAGGCTGAGCTGGTTCCAGCAAGTCAGTGTGGCCACATCCTTCAAGTCTCTGAGCCTCTGAGAAGGGGGAGCTCAGAAAAGCCTGCAGATCTGTGACTCATCCAAAGGACTAATGGAGGCTGCAGAGACACTCATCCTGGCGATCTCAGGCAGGATCCTCAAGAGAAGCAGAGGCGAGGGAGACACCGCAGGCTGCTGGAGAGAAAGCACTGCCTGTCCAGTGGTCATTGCCCACTGAGAGATGTCACGATCCCAGGGATCATGGCAGGAGGAGCAAAGTTCAGAATATGGCCTGAGGTGACAGAGTATAAAATGAACTCTGAACAGCAATGGGGTGCCTAATGTCTTCCTCAGGCCCCTGCAAACTGAGACTTGGGAGAGCAGAGTTTCTACTGTGAGGTTCTGAATTTACTTGGTACTTCCCAGCAGCACTGGCAACTGCCTTCCCCTTCTCCTGATCCTGGAACTTCGATACAAATGACTAAGTTGTACAGGGGTTCCCAAACGGCTCCAGAGATGACCACTGAGCTAACACGTTTACAACACACCTTACTACTTACTTTGTGCATTGAGTACTGTGGTAAGCAGTCCCAGTCTGTCAAAGAGCTGTTTACAGTAAACCTCTAAGAGGACTCCCTGATGTACTCCTAGCCTTCCTGGGTCTGACCAGTTGCCAAATCCTGTCATCCTAATTCTAGGAGATCTCTTGAATTAGAAATCTCCCCTCTATATGAGGTTCCGGTGGTTGCTATAAAATTACTATAAACTGGGGGACTTCAAACAAAAGAAACTTATTGGAATCAAATTGTGGGCAGGGACTGTTCCTCTGAGAGCTCGGAAGGAGAAACCATTCCATGCTCTTAGCTTCTGGGGGTTGCTGGCGGTTCTTTATGTGCCCTGGCTAGTAGCTGCATCGCTCCAATCTCTGCCACCAACATCCCATGGCCTTCTCCCCTCTGTGCCTCTGGGTTCAGATTTCCCTCTTCTTACAAAGATATCAGTCATTGAATCAGGGCCCAGTCTCATCTAGGATGACCTCATCCTAACTGGATGGTACCTGCAAAACCCCCTTTCCAAATAAGGTCACATTCACACATTCACAGGTACCAGGGGTTGTGACTTGAACAGGTCTTTTTAGAGGACACACTTCAACCCACCCTTCATTTCTTGAGCTACCATCGTAGCCCAGCCTTCATCAGTTTATCTGGACCATTGTGATAGCTTCCCTTCTAGACCACTCATAGCTTTCTCTCCTTGGAGAACATCTGCTGACCCTAAGTCTTGACCACTTCCCTGTACAGAATGTAAGTTCCAAGAAGACAGAGCCTTTGGCTGGTAATCTTCTTTCCCCAGAAGCTAGGACAAGACCTGGAACATAGAGGGCTTTTAACAAGTACCTGTCGAATAAAGGAATGGAGTAATTGATAAATGGAAATGTATAGACAGAACTTTTTTGGGGGGAATACTTACCCCTTCTCTTCTCCCCAAATTAGAATGATTTCTCCATTGTCATGGTATTTCTATGCCAAACTTTACTGTGTAATAGAGTCCATTTGTTTACCCAGCTGGGGTGTTACTCTGTGCGGTACCTGGAAACAGATGCTGGGTCTGGTTCATCTTTGAAGGCCCAGAACAAACACAGTGCCTATCAATATTTGTTGAACTAAATCTAGTTTAAGGGGCAAGACAGAAACATGAAAAGCCATATTCCCCCACCCCCTCCAATTTACTGCCACCAACGCACTTGCAGACCTGGAGAGGGGGTGAGAGGTGGGGCAGGAGGTAAACTTGCAAATTCTGTAAGTTCCCCTTTTTGCTGATGCTTGAAAAATTATCTTTCTGAGTCAGCACAGGTATTTTGATACTGCCTTGAGATTTGGGACATTTTTTTTTTTTAAACCGATGGTTTGAAAACAAGTGCTTTCACATTTACCATTAAACTGATGGGGTTGAGTGGGAGAATAACCATTGCAAGAACCATTTACCCCTTCATCCTTTAGAGTTCTGGATCCGGGTCTAAATCTGACAACAAGCATAAGGAACTCCCCAGTCATTGCCTCTCCAAAGCAGATAGGGACCATCCAGCTCAGGCAGGGATTGGTCTTCATAAAAACACTCTTTGAAGTGGCCAGCGCTGATTACAGTGTCTGGAGGGCTGTGTTAGTGACAGGATGGTGACAAGAGGTAGACTCTTGCTCGTCTGAATTCTACTCTCAGGACGGGCTTTGTATACATACAAGCAGACCTAACCTCCAGAGGAGAGCCAGGCTCCCTGTAATTGCTTTGTAGTTAGAATACCATTCTAGACCTTTCTATTCTCGATTCCATACCACCCAATCAAGTAAGAAATCTTCACTACAGAGTGTGGCTGCCAAAATGGAGAATGGTGAGGGTGGGTGGGTGGTCAGGGTATGGTAGGAAGGCTAGGAAAAGAGAGGTAGTGGGCTAAAGAGTGTCCCCCTCAAAACTGATGTCCACCTAGAACCTTAAAATGTGATCTCATTTAATAATAAAGTCTCAGCCCACAATTAGTCAAGATGAGGTTATGATGGATTAGTATGGGCTCTAAAGCCAGTGAGTGGTGTCCTTATAAAAAATGGAAGGGGGACCCACCAAGAGACATATGGAAGGGAAATGGCCACATGAAGATGGGGACAGAGTTTGGAGTGAGACATCTCCAGGTCAAGGAGTGGCCAACATTGCCGGGAGCTACCGGAAGCTGGAAGGGGCAAGGGAACATCCTCCCCTAGCACCTCCAGAAGGAGCAAGGCCTTGGGGACACCTTCGTTTTAGACTACTGGCCTCCAAACTGAGGATAAACACGTGGCATTTTAAGTCAACCCACATTGGCAGTTATTAGTTACAGAGTGAAGTCTGAGAGAATATCAACAGTTGACAATACAGAGGGAATTATCAGAAAAAAATTTTTATTTCTGCTTCCAGGGCCCTCTTTCAAAGCATCTCTAGACACTGAGATAACTTCAGAGGTGAGATGGAAGTGGTGATCGGGATGGTATAGGGAGGGAGATGATGCTGGGGTTATACTGAAAAGAAAACAGATGAAAAGAGTGTTTTGTTTAAGCAGGGCAATGGTATTTAAAATTGGACTTTGTTGAGAGATAAGTTTTCTAGATTTCCTTCCTTTTCTTCATTCCGAGAATCTGACCTCTGCATGATCATAAAAGAAGCGTGAAAGAGTGTGGGCAAGTGGGCTGTCTCTGACCCCTCAGAGATGTGCGGAGAGGAAGGAGCTGATGGACAGAGTCAGAGCCAGAGGGGTACTTGGGTCCTGACTTCATTTACCCGACAGTAAATGGTATTAGAGCAAGCTCAAGGGAGCCGTGATTCAGGAGTTTGTTTTAGGACATAGGAGCCCACCGCTCCTTGGCTTACCCATGTGGGGAGGCTCAGACATCAGTTTCCAGGAGAGCAGAACAAGAGAAGAGGAACTATAACCATGAAGTATTCCCTAAGGATCCCCAAGGATTGGATCAAAAGCAGTTTCATCAGAGAGAAAATTGGGTTATTCTCTGCTCATCCCCCAAATCTCCACATGTGATGGACTGTTGAGGCATGAGGGAGAAAAAAATCAATTCCAGAGACAAAATAAAGGAATTGCATTTACGCACACCTCTGAGAAATAATGTGTGTGTGTGCGTGTTCAAGGCACCAGGTGCAAATATCAACTCAGTACCTTCTGTCCTTCCAAGCCTGAGCTGCCAAACTGAATCCCAGACATTTTTTTCCTCCTCTTTTCAAAGCATTTCCCCACCAACATTAGCTTCCCAGAAACTTCTTTGTGAATCACTTTTTTGTTTGCATTTTCAAGGGGAAATTTCCTTTTGATGGATCTCTCCAAAGGGATGCCTTGAGTTTTTAGTTTCATCTCCTCCGTGGTTGTCTCCATATCTCATCCTTCATCTTGAAAGAATAAAAGGTGTCTTAAACTGAACGCTTCAGGTGCACATTGTAGTTTTACAACTCTGTGTCCACCTTGGTGCCCAGTGCCCTGTGAGCGTTGGTGCAGTTGTGCTAATGGGTGGGATAGGTTGGATATATTGAGACCTCAATTGTTCATGGGACTTCAGAAGTTAAGAAAGATGCTTCTGTCTACTCAAGATTTTGGCTTAGACCTACAAAAAACCAGGACAACCAGACACCAAGCTATCTGTGAGAAAGAGCGTTAGTTCTGTAGAAATGATATATTAACCAAAGCACAGGACCCTGGGGCATTTTATCCAGGTAGAAAAACAACATCTCAACAGAGAGAAAGACCAAGAGAAGAGCCTGCCTAAAGAGGCCAAGCCTTCCTACATCTATTTTTTGGGGGGGACATTGGACCATCATCAGTTTGGATGGATACTCACTTAATTTGACAAAATTTTGAAGCACCTACTATGTGTTTGGCATCAAGTTGAACAAGACTAACCCTGTCCTTCCTCTCGTGGTTGTCAATAGGCAGGGAATTTTGTCTCCTGTGGTAGGAAGCTGCCTCTGAATTCAATCAGGTAACATTCCTGCCTGCTGGGTCCCCTGCCCTTCTGTAACCTACTGTCCAAATGGATATTTCCTGTTGATAAAAACATCAAACCCATAGCTTTCTTCTAGACCTTCTGTAGGAGATCTGTAGGATATATCAGGCCCCCAAAACTGTGTGCTCTCCTTATCCCTTGGTAACAAACATCTGTGGCTGGCAATCTCCCTGGTATTTATGTTTACATTCAGATTTTCCAAGTACCAAAAGCCACCATTACTGTATGCTTTGAAGCCCACGCTGAATAGGCAAAGCACTCGTGTAGTAACCGTGACAAATATTTCCTGTTTCTAAAGTTTACAAGAACTTGCTTTGTACAAGATATTATTGTCAGTGTGGTACAGTAATTGCTACTACTTTGGTTTTGATTTTGCTCACAAATCTAGAAACTGTAAAGAGAGATATTGATTTGGTAACATTCTCCTAGAACCTGAGTAAGATTTAATTTTTCCCCTTATTATCCAGACTGAAATCTGCAGTGGGGTTTCAGTCTGTGGGAAGTAAACAATCCCTCTCATGCTCCCTCCATGTCTGCAGTTGACAGCAGGGTTCATTCTGAGGCTCCATGGGCCCCAAGGAGAGAATCTATGGGCCTACGGGGGTCTGAAGTCCCCTGAAACTATATGCAACATACTGTGTGTAAAAGGAGAACTTCTGAGAAGAAACCATACTTTTCCTCAGCTCTTCAAAGTGATCTGCACCTCACAAAGGATTAGCAAAGTTGGGGTTCCATGGCTACTGGTCTTCCATTCTGTGGCTATGATGGTTTCCATTGATCCAGACCAGGTCTGTGAACCCCTGGAGTGCTGCAGGATCTCTTTCAGGATCCACATGCCCACAGCACTTACTACCAGCCATGAGGCTCCTAATGTGTATGGCAGGTGAAGGACCACGAATCCAGAGGAAGGCCCTTCCCCCACCCATGTGGCAACTCCTTTCTCCAGCCCAGGGTCTCTCCCTGGGGCCCTCAGTGGCCCTATCTTGGATCAGACACAGCTTGCTATATATCCTTTCCCTGAACGACTCTCACAGTTACTAGACGAGATTAGATCTAGAAACATTTGCAGTCAAAGGAAAATCTGGTTCCAAATGAAGGGCGAGGCTTAAACCCCATTTCAATGTTTGTATGGTTTATATGACAGCAGGTCATGGAACACCAAAGCTGTGGAAGGCCAAGAGGTCCCCTCCAACCCTCTTAATTTACTGTGGAGGAAATATACTCAGAGATCTCATGACTTCTCCAAAGCCACTTTCCGCACAGCAGCAGATTCAAGACCAAACCCAGGTTTTCCGAGTCTCAATCCTTTTTCCATCACCTTGGTCCACTTTCAAGTCCTGGCATACAAGTTCTGGACTCAAGATGGAGTAACACCAAATAAAACAAAGCCACCACCACAACAAAAACCACCTCAGACTCTACCGAAAGGCCAAGGTTTTCCTCTGTTTGCAAGTCTCCCGATTGTACTTGTTGGAAATAAGAACTCTCTCTTTCATCTCCCAATGCAGGAAAACTCAGATGCATGCAGGAAAGGGAGGGAACGACTTTTCTGATCCATTTTGCTTGAGAGTTTGCCACTAACTGAGCATCTCCTCTGTTGGAATCGGTGGTGTATGACTCTCCAACGATTCACGGGGCCCATCAGGTGTTGAGGGCTTCATATGGCTGAGCAGTCAAAACGTTAGCTCCTGCTCATGTGAGATGCACAGTGAACACAGGAAGCTCCTGGCTAAGGAGAATGCTGGGGCCCTTCCACTCGAACCACATGACAGGTGACCCACTGCACACGCAGAGCCCCTTAGCCCTCGGGAGATTGGAATTCCGGAAACGTGTCCTGGCCCAACACATCTAATGGTATTTCCCAAACCCTAAGGCTTTCTCTGGAATTCAAGACAGGATTGTAACAACCAGTTGATGGGAGATTTCTTATCTCCCTGAACAGAATGGAATGAAGACGTGCTGTTCAAATGGCAGGAGCGCTGGGAGCCAGTGTGACCACTGGGGACTTGAGATGACTATCAAACCAGACGCAGCGCTCCACTTCATGATGTGTTATTTTAACAAAGTCTTTAAGTGAAGTTTCTTTCTGGGCAATCAGGCAACTTCTAAAAATAAACTCAAGTTCTTGAAATATTCTCGTTTGCCTTTAAGCTCTCTTTGGCGGGGGACCTGGCTGTCTATTTTTGGTTTCGCAGCCCCAGGTGGTATGGATCTGATCTATCGAATGACGGATGACCAAGGGACGCTCAGCCATGAGGGCTCAGCAGATACTTAGGAAAGGTTATCTGTGGGCGAGGCCACAGCCGCCCAGGATGACGGGGGACAGGGGAAGTGCTCATTTAAGGACTCCTGGAACCACAGGAGGAAATTGGTGATGTGCAGACAGAGGTGAAAAATACTGCTTTTTGGACCTTGTCCAGGGAAAGAGCACTAAGAAAAGGGAGCTGGAGGAAGATCATATCCCATAGAAGGGCAGGTTGGCATAGGAGGCACTGCCCAGCTGAAGCTAAGCTCCGAGTGGCTCCACTGCCCTGGCCCTGGGTGGTTGTATTTGGCCTTTAGGACCAAGGCCCTGTCCTTTGGTGATCCATCTTCTCATATTTCCCGGTTCCCCCGCCCTGACTCTACTTCAAGTTCACCTTGCCTCAGGCCCTTTTGATCCCTTGGCACCTTCACCAGGCCCCAGAGCTCCCTTCCCAGGAGCCACACCCCTTGCCCGTTATGACACTGTCCTTCCTTCTAATTCCTGGCTGCCCAGTCCCCCGGGAGGCTCCAGGATGGATCTCGCATGCCACCTTCTTCAACCTTCAGCGATAGAGTTTGTTTTCTCCATTGGGAGGATAATAGCTGTGTTAACAAAATGACTAAATCACAGTGGACTAAAACACAGGGCCTTCGCTGCTCACAAGGAGTCTGGGCTAGGAGATCTTGTGTTAGTCAGGCACCTGATGCTGCCCACGAAACCCTAACTTCCTTCTCTCTGCCCTGCCAGGAAGTATGTCAGCTTTTCCTTCTTGTGCTTGTTCCCCAGGGCTCGAATAAGCCAGTTGAAGTATCAGGCATTGATTGCACTTTAAATAAAGGAAAAAGGAGGTGTTAGACCAGGCACCTACAATATCTGCATCTGTTACGGTTTTGAATGTTTCATCCCAAATTTCATGTGTTGCAAACATAATCCCCAGATTTATTTGTTAGTGACATCTGGTGGTGGGGGTGACCCATTGGGAGGTAATTAGGCTAATGTGAGGTCATGAGGGTGGGGTCCCCTGATGGCATCAATGGCTTTATAAAGGAGGGAGACAGACCTGTGCCATCACATCTTGCCGTGATACGCTCTGCTATGTCATGATGTGGCAGTGTCCTATTTACCTGGACACAGAGTTGTAAAACTACAATGTGCACCTGAAGGGTTCAGTCTAAGACACCTTTAATTCTTTCAAGACAAAGGATGAGATATAGAGACAACCAAGGAGGAGATGAAACTAAAAACTCAGGCATCCCTTTGGATGGTGGAATCATGTTCTTGGACTCCCTAGACTCCAGAACCGTGCACCAAATAAACTTCTATCTTTATAAATTATCTGGTCTCAGATATTTCATTATAGCAACAGAAAACAGTTTACCATTTCCTCCCCTTGTGTTAATTCCTCAGTTTATTCACTAAGTGATTTGATTCCCTTCTATGAACTAAGTTTGGACACTTTAAAATGAATAACAAGTGTCCCTGCCCTTAGAAATTTGAGGCAGCAGACAAATCAACTGATGACGATGTTATATGCAAGGAGGAGCATTGGAATCTTATACCCAAAGTACCTTGGAGCTCATAAATTCTGGACATATGTTCATGGGATTCCCAGCCTTTGGTGGGTTGGGGATAGTTCTAACTTCTCTGATTAGAAAAGCTGGGTTTGGGGTTAGGGGTTTAGTTCATTGTTAGAGCACTTGCTTAGCTTGTGTAAGGCTTTGAGTTTGATCCCCAAAATTACAAAAGAGTAAAGGAAAGGAGAGGGGAGACAGGGTTGGAAATGTCTTTGTAGCCAGCCAGATGTAGATGTGGCTCTGCTGTTGCCTGTGGGACTCCAGGGAGATTCCAATCCCTGAACATTGGTGACTTCCAGTAACACTTCTCAACTCTATATCCATCCTTTAATATGGGTTTCATGGTAAAAGAACTCCACTTTTCTCTTTTAAAGTGCTGAAAGGACGTTGCAGGAGAAAGAGGATTCCTGTCATTTCAGCGTTACGGATGTTGATGAGAGGGATGTGGGGTCATCCCTAGAGTCTGCTCCATCCTCCAAGCCCAGAATGTGGTCCACGCATAACCTTGTAGCCTTAGCTTAGTGACAACCTTTCTGCAACCCTCTTTATTTGGAGGTTAGTTCCTGGCATGACCCTCCCACCCTGACAGCCTCCTTCCTGTACCAACACCTGGACTCCCTCCACAGGCCCTCATGCGGACCACATGCGGCCACCAGAGGCGCTGGCCCACATGGAACTCTTGTTCCCTCCACAAATTCCACCCCCATCACACATGGTCTGAGGACTCAGCCTCTTCCTCCTCGGTGCTCAGATTTCACTGAATGCCATGCCACTGGATGGAACCACTTGGTCCCTGCCTGCATTGGGAAGGGTCCTCTGTTGATGGCCCAGCAACTCCAGACAAACTCTGTCTGGATAAACCAGTGAACTTCTCTGCTATCTGGTGACCTAACCATACCTTCTCCAACTAGGACCTAACCATACCTTCTCCAACTAGGACCTAACCATACCTTCTCCAACTAGGACCTAACCATACCTTCTCCAACTAGGACCTAACCATACCTTCTCCAACCCATCCGAGTCTGTCCTCTACGACTCTCGCTCATGGAAGGGTACCAGAGAGTATCCTTATATTTTATAGTGCTCTTCCATCACGGTTACCACTTCTTTAGATTTTATTTCCCTTGTCATACCTCCTGTATTTCTCCATCCTGACTGGAACCAGGCTCTTCACCTTCTCAGTGAAGAGGCATTCAGCATCTTTATTTCAATTTATTTTTCAGAACAAATGAGAAAATCCTCCTGAAGCCCACAGCTCAGGGTTGCACTCATCGGGGCTGCTCAGTTTCCTCTTTGCCTTCGCTGCTACTTCCTTTTCACAGAGAACAAGGAAACCCATGTCAGTGCGTACCTTCCGGGCACCAGGCAATATACCAGGCACTTGACAGGATGATGCTGACGTGCATGTGGTTAGCCTTACAGGAGGAGACAATGGGTCAGGGAGGTTAATGAGATGACCTGGGGTCCTTCATGCCATAGTGGACTAACCTGGGCTATAAACCCAGGTTGCCAGTCCTATACACCACACGTGACAGTAGACTTTCCCTAGAGCCCCCAACACTCCTTTCTACCTAAGTGAGAACAACTTTCCTATGTCACAAGCCCTCCTGAGTCTCACTGGGTCTCTCCGATCCCTTCGTGGTGAGAGTCGCTGAGCAGGAGTGCCATTTGCTGGGGCACGTCTATCCGTCATGATTTGACTAAGAGGCCTACTCCTGTAAGAAAGGTCTGACTCAACTGGAAAGGTGTGAGCCTGAGGTTTCTCTCTATGAGCTGGCTTCTGAATAAGGTGAGGAGCCTGCTCTCGGAACTGGGCTGCTAAAGGCTCCACTTTGAAAAAATCTCATTGGTTGAAGTCAGATGTATAGGATTTCATATCAACCGTGGACTCATCCCATGGTTTGTGGGTTGAACCTACCTCCCAAAGACCAGCCATCTTTGTCAAGTTCACCAATGCTCCCAAGGGCTTAGAACAGTGCCCGGTGTGTTGTAGACACTCAATGTTTGTCGAATGTCTGAATTTAGACTGTCAAGGGCTCATCCTGTGTCTGGACCTGTGGGGCTTCACTAGGGTATTTTCAAGTAGGATTTTACCTTAAAAGCAAGAGTAGGAAAGAGTGAATATACCACAAGAGGAATATGACTTTTCTCAATCAAGTTTTGATATTATGATACTGTAGTGCCGTCACCAAATTTATCCTAATCAGAACTTACTCACCCTGTGTTTCTCTCTGGATGTTAGCCTCTTTTATGAATCAGCCTATTTCTCTGTTAATATACTAATCATTGATGATGAGTAGGTAAGAATAAAGGTATAATCCCAGAAAGTAGTTTTTTTAAACAGAGCCCTTTGGAAAAAAAAATTGCCTGGTGCCTGGCAGAGAATTCTCTTCCTGGCAGTGACTCTATGAATATCTATTGGCACTGATGATACTGTGATGATAGCAAAACCCTAAAATAAAGGACTGACATAGGTGGGGCAGATTCAGGCAGAGTAAAAAGGCCTGAGGGGAGCAGCAGGGTTTTTGACTGGGTGGTCTCTGTACTCATCTCAATCCTAGGAAGCTTCCCACACTTCTCTGCTTAAAATAAAAAATCCAAACCAAAATAGCAAAGGGAAAGAGCACTCTCTCCGTGTGTTATAGGTGATCAGGTATGGAGAGGACCGTTTTGAGGACAAAGGTTGTTCATTGCTACTTTGCAAGTACTATATGTATGTCATTTGTCATTAAGCTCTTTGATACTTTAGAAAGGCCTTGTTTCTTATGTCCCCAAATTATCTTTCTTGTTTTTCCTTTTCCGTGTTAATATTGTGAGGAAGAAAAAAGGATTCAGAAATAAAATACATGCGATTTTTTTTTTTTTTTTTTTTTTTTTTAGAAACACCAGAATTTGAACCAGTGGTGCTTCTGGTTAGAAGTCTCCTTTAAAATAGGGCTGTCACAAAGTTAGGAGCAAATGAAAGTTAAAACCTTTTCCAACATAGAGGTTTAATGGGTGACCTGGTACATGCTTTGTTCATTTATTCATTCTTTCAGCAAATACTTATTAAGCACCTACTGTGTGCTAGTCCGTGAAACGGGCCTTCAATGCTACATAAAACGGAATCCTTGTGGAGTTCATAATGAACGTCTTCTTGTTCCATTAGCAATTTTATGCCAGCAAAATCTGGAGTTAAGTGAATCTCAGTGTAGCTTAAGAAGAGAAGAGGAAGGATGACCGACTGGCAGGTGGCAAGCAGCGTGGGGAGAGAGTGCTTCCTGTTGGTGGTAGGTGCAGGGATTGCTGGCCAGGCAGGAAGACCCCTGGTGTGGGAGTTATGGAAATAAGCCTCGACTCTGGGACTCCCTGCACACACGGCCTCTCAGTTCTGTCTTATCGGAGACTGGGAGGGCACCTCCACTCTTGCCCTCTCCCTCTCGAAGGCTAGTCCTCTGTGCTCTGCACATTTGCATGGGGCTCTTCAAAGCAGGAGACCTGGGGGTCAGGCAAAGATGGAGTCACTTTAATGCCAAGAATTAGCATTAATTCCCTTCTCCATGACTGGACGTAATTTTGTTTTGTTTTGAAATAGTCAATGGGCTGAATGTTTCAAGAGACAAGAATGTAGTCAGAGTTTGCAGCTTCCTTGAACAGTATCCAAAAATCTACAACTTTCAGATGGTACCAAGATGAGTTCAGTCCTCAGACTGGGAGAATTCTGTCTCCTGCCCACTTCCTCTTTTCCTCCCTTCCCTCCTTTCAACCCTTCCCTTTTCTCAACAAACTAGGCAGTCCTGAATCCTCTGGTTTACCAAAGGCCACAGGGCCTCTGTTTTAAAGTCTGGGAGGCACGTCAGGATTTTTATAACCTTTTCAGGGGCCAAAGCTGATTGGCGGTGCTGATAGCCTATTATAACTCCATTACTTCATTAGAGGTGGGCTCAAAGGACAGGCCTTTCTCTGTTCCTTAGTAACATTATTAACTAGAAAACTGTCATATTTGGGGGACAAAGATTGCTCATTGCTACTTTATAAGTACTGTGTATTTCCTTTGTAATGGTCAAGTGAAATTCAGCTTTCTAGAAAGCAGCACACAGATCATGTTGTGACTTATTAGAGCAAAATCATTAACATTCAATTTATTCCCATCTCTTTTTCTCAGAGAGAGAAAGAGAAAAATTATTCAGTTAATGACGACTGTCAGGTAGCTTTTTGCCTCTGATGGTCGATTTGGGCAAGGGTCCTGTGGAACATAGAATTGCTTAGATTGGTATTTTGCCAGGAAGTCTCTAACGGCTAGGGCGATTTGGGGGATTACTGTTCAGATTTCAGTCACTCCAGCTCTTCTTGTCCATTATTACCATCACTGAGGATTAACACTCAGGACTGCTGTTATGTCCTGCTGAGGCCTCTCCCAGGAACAATTCTATTAATACCACTTTTCATCTTCCCAGGGGCAAATTCAGGAAACAGCCAGGGAGAGAAGTTCTCTCCGCCAGAAGCCAGCTTTCCCAGAGTTGGCTGGGAAGGAGTCTCCATTCACCGGGACCACAACGGATTCCTTCTCCAACTTATGGGGGATCCACAAGAAAAATGCATCTTGGACCCCATACCTAGAGGAAGGGGGTCATGCCGAAGGCCGACAGCAGGAGGAAGAACCAGGCAGAGAAGGCCACCCACCTGGAGGTTCTGGGGCAGATGGAGAACATGAACAGAATACCCAAGAAGCCAATGCTGGAAAGATGTCCCTGGCTGGGCCCTCAACACATCTCCCCTGGGATGCTGGTGCTGACTGCAAGGAGCCCGAGGTGCCGGAGCCTCTGTCTGCTGCTTCCCCTGGCTCTGCAGACACCAGCCTCCCCTTGGAGAACCTGTGCAAGGGCTCAAGGAGCAGAGAAGCAGCATGGGTGACAGAGTGTTTTGGAGTCAGCGACCAAGGAATGTGTTGTGATACCATGGATTCTCCTGTTGGGGCACCAGCTGATAAATATTTGCCTCAAGAAATCTGCTGCATGGACTATGAGCTCACAGAAGGTCAAAGCAAAGGATGTGATTTATGTCCTTCTGATGACAAGACACTGGCAGTTCTTTTACAAACACGAGGTTCTGAGCCTTCACAGTCTACGTGTGCAAACAGCAAGGACAAAAACACAGCTGTGTCCCCTCTTTTCATTAGTCCTCTCATCTGGAACATGTCACAGGAGGCCAATGCAGGGGGACATCAGACTGAAGTAGAGAATTCCTCCTGCATCTTGTCCTCCACAGCACAGGATGGCCAGGAGAGCCCAATCTCCCTCAGCTTGGGAGGGCGTGGGGAGACACATCTTCCTTCCTCTGAGCATAACCCTTTCCTGAACTTTAAGGAAGGAGGTGACCAGAGTCCCAGTGTCCAAGTCACCACCGGCTCACCAGCCAATCATGGTTCAATCTTGAAGCTTTGGCAGGAGAAGCCAGCAGCACTGACTGCTCAAGTCGAGGGTCTTCAGGTGGCCAGGGAGACCAAGGACAAATCAATGAGTGCGGTTGCCACCAAAGTCCTCCCAGCCAAGTGCCAAGTTGCTTCAGTTTCTGATATCAGCCTTGCAGATGGTGCCAAGGACAGCTCACCTGAGGCAGCGGACAAAAATGTGGTTCTATTACCTTCCAATGTACAGTTGGGTCATATTTTTGGTGGTTCCACAACTGAATCTACAAAAGATTCACCTTACCTGGCCCTCAGTGTTCTGGAAGTTCCTGGTCATGTTCCCCTGCCTCTTGAGGGAGAGGGTTTCTGTGACATTTCCCCTCTTCAGATCGATAATCAGTCTAGAGATGTGAGTCAATCCACAGACAGAGCCGACATGAGGAGCCTTGAACAGGATTTCCAAGAAAAAGGAAGTGAAACAAAGCAGAGAATCCAACTGGACAGCTCATTCTGCCAGGGTTCTCTTTCTGTAGACGATTTCCAAGAAAGTTTGCCCCCGGCATCGGCTGCTCAAGAGGAAGCCAGCAAGGTGCTCTTGGAGGCCTGTCCAGCAAAGTCCAGGGCAGAAAGAAGGTGCAGCTCAGGCCCAGAGACCAGCGTCTTCATGATGGCAGAAGGGGCTGCGAAAGAAGATAGTCAGGCTCTGAGCAGTGTTCCATCTGTCTCTGAAACACCCCAGGAGCACTCTGGACTAGGGAGTTGGGTAGCAGGAGCCAAGCTGAAGATTATAACCCTAGAGGCTTCTGTTTCTGAAATTTGGCCACCTGAATACAGGGAGGCAGAAACTAGTTCCATAGCCCCGGACAAGGCCTGGGCTCTACCTGATGCTGCTGTGTCTGAAGCAGATCTGCTGGAAACAGCATGGGCTCATGGTCCTCAGGCTGAGGCAGGTCCAGCTCTGGCCAACAACAAGGAAACCTGTGAAGGTGAAGCACCAGTTAGCAGGGCACATGGGAGCACTCCTCCTTCCCAGGGTTTGAGCCAATCTAGACTCCTGGAGTCGTCTGTGGACCCTGTTGATGAAAAGGAATTACATCTCGCAGATTCACTATCAGAGGCCTCAGAGTCTGGCAGGAAGGAAAACGTTAACCAGGAGGAAACCCAGCTCCAGGTGGACCCTCCTGTCTTCTTCAAACAGTTTCTGACCTCCCTTACCATCCTAGAGTCCTCTGTAGATCCTCTTGAGGATGAGGCAGGCGTGGTAGGGCGCCCCAGGGCTGAGCAACCGGAACCTTCTGAATCCACACTAGGGGCCATCAGAGAGGGGAATACATCAGCTGATGGAAACTTGGGCCAGGGAGTGGACATCTGTCCTGCCATTCTGCAAGTTCCATGTCCCCAGGACAGTGGGGAAACCATTCCAAGCAAAACCAGAATCAACCAAGACCAAGTAGACAGAGAGAGAGAAGAGGCTGAACGAAGTCAGTATAACCAGGCAGAGGTGCAAGACCAACCTGCCAGGTGGCCAGCGGAAGAAGATGGGCAAAGAATTCCAAGTGCATGCAGGATAAGCCAAGTGCAAGAGGGCAGGGGCAGAACTCCAGGGGAGGCCGAACAAGGTCAAAAGGACACAGCCAAATTTATTTCCCCCACTTCACCTCTTTCTGGTTGTCTTTCAATAACACATGCACCTGTTGGGGTTGATGTTCACGACTCCACAGTTTATGATGGACCTGAAAATGATGTTTTTGAACCCAGAAACCATCAATACGTATTTTCTGACTCAAAGGAAAGGGGAACTATGGAGAACGAGTGTGGGAAATGTGTGCCCTTCTCCAGTGATCTTACGCTGTCACCTTGCGCTTCGTCTCCCAAAGGAACCATCTCTCACTCTTCACTCAGCTCTCGGATTGAGGAACTGAAAACAGAAGAGCCTCAAATTGGGGAAACCAAACCCTCAGGCTCATCTGGCTCCCCCCAGATGACTTTGGCTTTCATTTCTGGAGAATGTGAGTCAGAGAACTCCTCTGAGTTCCTGCAGGACCTGTGGCAGAAGGGCTTCCACTTGGGCAGGGAGGACAAGCCGGGGGTGAGGAAGCCCAGCCGCGTGGCTGCCCAGGCTGGCAAATTACCAGGGACCCATCCAGCAGTGGTCACGAAGCAGCAGGAGACCTCGAGTAGTGGACATTTAGCTGAGGGAGTAAAGAAGAAAATTCTGTCCAGGGTGGCAGCCCTGAGACTGAGATTGGAAGAGAAGGAAAATGTCAGAAAGAACTTGAGTCTTCTTAAAAAGATCCCTAAGCTCGAAAAATCCTTATCATGCACAGACGAGAAAAAAGACCCCCCAAAGGTAGCTTGCAAAAGAGAAGGAAAAGGTGAGGCTCTGGAGCTTTTTTTTTCATTGTTGAAGTTTGGGTTTGTAAGATGAGGTGTGAGGTTCCTGTGTCCTCTTGAGCCCTTAGCAATTCAGGTAAGCATCCGGCAGGTGGCCATCGATGCCATGGTGTGGACAAGTGGCTTGGGACGCAGGCCTGTGGATCTCAGACTCGAACAGGCATCAGGATCCCTGGAGGGCTTGTTACAACCCAGATTTCCTGGTTCCACACCAGAGTTCTGATGCAGTGTTCATGGGGAGGTGGGTTCAAGAATCTGTACTCCTACCAAGTTCCCAGGTGATGGGGGACGGGGCGGCACACCTGAGAAGGGCTGAGAAAGGCTGCTCTAGGTGTGTTTGATTGAGGGAGCATGATTACAACCCCTTTCTATTTAGTTATCCTTTAAAAATTATCTCAAAAGATAAACAATGTGGCTAATTAGTCTAATTAAAAAGAACACAGCAGGATCTATAGAAAGAAGTATTCCAGTCGCATTTTGGGGACTCTCCTCTTTAATCACTGATGTTCATTCAAAATGGCTTAACTTAACCTTGGTTTTCTTCCAAATATGAGTATAAGATTTCTTTCCAACTCACCCTCCCGCTCTCTGAACTTAACCTCCTCTAACCTCTGGTGGCTGAGTTCCAGATTTCAAGCCACTTGAACCTCAAAAGCCCTTGTAATTGCAGTTATAGAATCACTTTAGCCCCCAATTCCATTCCAGAGCCTGAAACGGGCCTCTTTTATTTCATTTCTTCCCTTCCACACACAGTGCAGAAGTCAGGGGGGAAAACAGTGCGGAGAGCTGGAGCACAAGTGCCCAGGAGCAGAGCTCTGGCCCCGGGTGACCTGGAGGAGAAATTTGGTCCTCACTACACCTGGGTCCTCTGACCCCGAGGCCCGAGCTTTTCTTTTCTCAGACCTCGTCAGACGTGGTTCTGAAAAGATGGCAGAAGAAACTGCCTTCTGAAGAGAGGGGGTCTCCGACAGCTTCTTAGTGCATAGTTTGAAACATATGAAAGGGAAAGAAGCAATGCTTTAAAAAAAAAATCTCAGAAGTGGTTTCAGCCTAGAGGAAAAAAAAATTATTTGGGATTCTTGTCCACAATGACTCAAGTTGCCTGTGGAAGGAAGGGTGATGCCGAGAGCCGTGCTGTGGGAGAGTTTGAGCCCAGCACCGCCACCCCAAGCACCGAGGGCTGCTGACAGGGCGGGCCACATTCTCAAAGGCACGGTGCTAGCCAAGCTGGGACCAAGGGCAGTGGGCCACAGGCTCAGGGGCCTGAAGAGACCTTGGGATAGACACAAACGCTTTTCCAGGCCAGACCAACCCAGTGTGGCAGTGAAGGACCATTACCAATGCCCCAGGGGTTGTGAGGACCATGAAGAGGAAAAATGAGATTTGGGATGTGTGCAGGTGTTTGGGCCCATGTGGAAGGGAGCTGTGACGCAGTGGTTTAGGGCCAGATTAGGAGCTGGGTTGTTTGGGTTCAAGTCTGGCTTCTCCCAAGAACTGGGCAGCCTTGGACAAATGCCTCAGCCTCTGGAAACCTCGCCTTCCTCACCTATCAAATGGGGTGCTGATAATAGGACTCATCCCCGCATAAAAGTGCAAAAGAACATGAAGGAAATGCCCAAGAAATAAATCCAGAACTTCGTTCAGACACAGAGTCATTGTGTCTGAGTTGATACCAACTGAGTATCAGAAGGAAGAGTGCTTCCTAAGGCACAGCCTCTCTTCTCTGAGGAACACCAGGCCTCATGGAAAGGGGAGCCATCTGGTGAGGGAGCATTCAGGGCACCCTCCCCTGAATTCTTCTTGAGTCCCAGGAGGGCTTTGCTCACACCCAGGTAGGCCCTGATCCTAGGTCCTTCCCCAGCGGTGGGGGAGATGCCTGTTGGATGGGTCTTTCCTTCTCAGGGAAAGGTTGGACAGTGTCCCCGTCCTTCCAGCTTCTGGCCCTCACTACAAACAAGCACGAGGCCATTTCTCTGAAAGAGCCCTGACCTGGCTTGGTCTACAACTGCCTGACCATTCATTTATTAAGGACACACTGTTTTATACAGTGACCCCCAATTACTTGTGATAATTAGTGCAGCGAGAACTTATTCAATAAGAATCTTCCGTGTGCCCTGATCCATACGAAGCAACAGAGCCAAGGACAAGTGACAAGAGAGATGATTCTCTTCTGGCACTTACCACTTGGCATGGCAGATTGTATAGGCCCCCCTTCGACAACGGTCCGCCTCTTCCTTGTAACTTATTACCTTCGAGTTGTCTGTCCATCACGGATTCTATATATGCCCAGCTTCTCTAAGAATCTACTCCACCAACACATACTCGAAAGATTTTTAGTTTTGACTTTCCAGGGTAAGGCACAGCAATTTCATGTTTTCTTTTTTTAATGTCACCACTAGGAAGACACCAGGCTAAGAGGTTCCCATTCTGCCTGGTGCAGAGTCTTCATCTCTGCTCAGTACTGCCCTTCAGACCTGTGGTGACACTTTGCCTGTGTACCCACAGTCTGAAGCTCATCCTGCCCTCCCCTGGAGCAACCCAGATTCAGTGCCCCCCATCAGTGACCTGGTGGGCTAGGAGTTGGAAGTGTGCATGTGGCAGGGGGTGGGGAGGGACTTGGATGATTCTGAAAGAAAACAAAGTCTGAGTGACCTTTTCGAAGCATCCTCAGGACAGTGGAAGCCTCGGGTCCACCAGAGGACTTCTACGTGGTGTTTGCTCAACACTTGATAAACAGCCACGCTCCTGGGCCTCCTCTGCACTCGTTTGGCTGCAGTGCTCTTCTCTCACACTCAGATGATCCTTCCTAAGGACCCAGGCTCCTTGCAGAGCCAGTTTCCTGTCTCCCAGAGCCCACCCTTCAGTTCTCTACCCATTTAAGGCCCTTCTCTCCACCCTCCCACTTTTTTCGTCTTCAACACTTATAACAGCCTTCAGAACATGTAGGTGTCCCCAGATGGCCAGGAAGATTGCCACCACGTGGAAGGGACTTCAGGGAATAGCCCAGGAAGAGGTGAGTTGGTCAAGACCTGGGTCTAGCATCTGAGGCTGTGCCCTGGAACAGCCTCGGCTTGGGCAGGAGCCGCAGAGCCCAAAGAACCAAATGAGATTTGCCATCACTAAGGACGTGGTGTGTTTTCTCTCTTGATGATGACGCACTTGGCTCCAGCAATGTTGTTAGTAGTCTCAGCTACTCTCTGGTTGAGGGATTTGTTGAGGGATTTGTTACCAACCAGCCCGTTGCTGCTTCCTGGGCACATAGTTAGCTTTAAAATATGCGTTCTTATAGCCAAGTGTCTGCGGGGGGCCCAGGAAAAATGGGAAGCTCGTTTAACACAACACTGATTCACTGGAGTGGAACAGGAGTAAACAAAGCCTCCCGAGGGATACTTTTGGCTTGCCTGTGGATCATATAATGTTTGTAACATTTGTTCCTGAAGCTGCAGAGCACGTTTCCAATCATCTCGCACATCTGACTCTGTCCTCAGGGTGTTCTGGCGTCTATGCTGCCACCCAGTGGCTTCCCTGACTAACTACACATTTGCAGGTCAGGCTCTGCGCTCCTCACCAATAAAAATAAAAGGTGATATTTAAAGGTCTCATTCCAGCCCCTGAAATCATTTCCTTTTGGCTCCTGTTTCATTCAAGTAGACACCTCTTTTGAGAGTGAGAGCAATGTCCACATCACTCCAGTCCACAGGCCATCTTTAGCAAAGACAGCTTTGAGGAACGAGCATTTTTCAACAAATAATTTATTCTTGAATTGTCTTTTACATTTGGAGACTTAACTGCAGTCACTTGAATAGTCCATATTTTATTCTACTTCCTAATCTCTGGATCTAATTTTGGCCTGGATCACCTGGTAATTATTTAAAAGCATCTTTATTTAGCCCAGGTCCTATAGACTAGGTTGCTCCACTCTTAAAAAAAAAAAAAAAAAAAAAAGTCTTTCAAGTTCTGTCTCACAGAGGGCACTATAGACCTCACCCAAGGAGTTTAAAGTAATGAAAAACAGGAGTTTTCCATCAGAGTGGTTTGCTCAATTTCCAACTGTCCAAACAAGCACATCACCTCTCACTCATTTTCCTCATTCATAAGTTGGGGGTGTTATTCCTGTCTCTCGGAATTGTGAGAATTAAACAAGATGCCATGGGAAAGTCTTCTGCCTGCACTGACCTACACGTCTCTCTTGTTTCTAGCTCCAGTAGTATTGAAAAAGATCCAAGCCGAGATGTTCCCTGACCACCCTGAAAATGTGAACTTAAGCTGCCAGTTTGCAGAAGTTCACGAAGATTCTACCATCTGGTGGACAAAAGATTCAGAGTCAATAGCTCAAGTCCAGAGAAGGTGGGATATTTGATCCTGGTTGCTTTTCACAGTTGATACACACCTATGTCTTAGTGTAGTTGTAAAAGAACATCGTAAATCATAGGAAGTGAAAAGGCAAACAGAAGTAAAGATCCCCTGCCCACAGCTCCAAGAAGAGTGGGAATGGCATAGAGATGCTGAACGGGGGGCGTGGCGGACGATTCTCACCTGGGCTCTCACCTGGGCTCTGCGGCAGAGAGCTCTGGGTTCTTAGGAAGTCACAGGACCTTTCCTTACAGTTTAAACTCAGGAAACATGTTAGTATTCTTGACCGAGGGTCTGTGGTCTTGAGGCTAAAGAACTCTCTTCTGTGTGTCTGTGAATTTCATTAATGGGTGTTTTCTGCTTCATAAACTCTTATTAATCTGACAAAGGTGAATAAAAAGAAGAAAAGTTCCATGAGTTTACCAAAAAGTAATAGCTACTCAGGATGAGAGGTGGGGAGACCAGTTAGTTTCTGGGTCCCTAGGACAGCGCAGGAGGGAAGCCCGAGGAAGAGATGAGTGAGGATTCTTGCACGGACACTGGTGTGAGCTGAACCTGACTCTTGGCAATTAATGCTTGTTCAGCTGAACTGATGAAATGAACGTAGGCTTCCTCTGGTGCATTCTAGACACAAATCACCTGCCTCCATGAAACCAGCGTAACTCAAACAGCCTGCAGGCACCCACTGCTGCTCCGGGGGCCCCAGGTCAGCCCCTGGGCCACCAGAGGTGTTCACATGCCCTTCAGCTGGTTGTGTATAGATTGAAAATGGAAGAAAATCGGACAGTTTCTGTGCAGTTAAATCAGATTTAACTTCTTGGGAAGTTAATGTTCTTCTTGGGAACATACGTCTGGAAATTCTTTCCCAAATGCAGCTACTGAAGACAAGAGAGCTGTGGTTTCCTTTCTATCAACATCACCCCAGAAAACCTAATTAGACTGTGATTGATCCAGTAATCACTTGGCCTAAAAAGTCACCATGACCCTGCCTGTCCTATGTATGGCTTTCAAGGATTATTATAATGGAGAAGAAGTAGACTGACTTTTAAGTCAAGGAGGTCCCCTAGAACTTTATTTAAAAAGTACTAAGCATTCATTTTAATCTTTTTTTTCCCTGAAGCTGTCAGCCAAGAACAATTAACTAACACTTTCAGTGTTTTTCAATTAAACAGGTTTGCTTGGTGCTTGAATTTTCCAGGTTCCTTTTCCATTTGAGGCATATTTACAAAAACCTCACCTCCCTCTAGGGAGCATACGTCAATAGTAAGCACTGAAGTCTTTTAAATTCTTAGTAGTATTTGCTTCATTTCATGTTGGCAATAGCTTAGTTGAACCCATCTGCTCTACACTAACACTTGAGAATGTTCGGAAATCATAATTCCTTTGTATATTGAGAGATCATTTACATTATTGCAGGTGGGTTTTCAAATATTAGGTAATCTCTCTCACCCCTACTTTTAGTTGAGCGTTTTCTTTTAAAAGTCCCTCTGTGAAATATCTCACTGCCTTATTGTGTTATTCAGCTTTCCATCACTATGACAGAGCACCTGAGATAATTAACTTATGAAGAAAAAGGGTTCATGTTGGTGCACAGATTTTTGAGGTTTCAGTCCAATATTTGGCAGACCTTGTTGCTTTTGGCTTCTGGTGGGGATGCTGGGTGGCAATGTCAGAGAGCATTTGGTGGAGCAAACTGCTCACCTCATGGCTAGGAAGCAAAAGAAAAGTAGACGTGGAGGAAACCAAGAAGAAAGTGGTAGCATGCTCTGCCTGTGCATGTAACAGTGAGATGTTTTGGCTGTGTGGAGGCCCTTGGCTTGAATTTCTCAATGTCTCAGGTCCTCATCTGTGAAATGAGAAGAGTAACCATCTTCCCTACGGGGTCGTTCTGAGCATGGACCTCTAAGTGCTTTAGCACATGTGCCCGATACTTACCGAGCACTCAGTGTGCACTCGCTGCCACCACCTGCCACCACTCTATTTTGTATTCAGAGCACGATGTCGGGAACTTAATGATATTGGGTAGGTGGGTGGTATTCGGTAGGAGAAGACACTATTTATAAGGACTCCCCCAAATCCAGGCATGGTGGCACACAGCTGTAGTCCCTGCTGCTAGAGAGGATCTGGCACGACGATCACTGAAGGAGTTCAAGACCAGCCTGGGCAACACAGCAAGACTCTGTCTTTTAAGATATCACCACAGGGAGGCTGGCCTCCGGGATGATGTTTTATGTAAAACAAAGGAGCCCTGTTTTGTCCCCTGTTGTCTGGGGGTTTAGGTTAGGGTATGGAGTCACCAGATTTTCCTCAAGTGCATAATTGAGGTGAATTCTGAGCAGATATGTTGTTGACAACTCCTAGTTGACAATTGTGACTCTGGGCTCTGCAGCTGAGCCTGGAAGTTGAGCCTCAGGCTGGTTTCTGTGGACTCCTCCTGCCAGTTAGAGTGAGGGGGTTAAACCTAAGGGTCACGGTCCTCCGCCCATAACTGGATGCTCAGATAGCCCGTCGTCGGGGTCTAGTCCTTTGGCTGGACCGCGGCGGGGAGGCGGGGAACACAAGGGGGGAATCATGACCTCGTCTCTCCTTTAGGGCACTAGGAGAAGGCGACTTAGGAATGACTAGGTCTGGAATGTTCATGTCCCCCTTTACAGCGCAGGAGACAACTCGGCTGTTTCCTTGACCATCGTTCAAGCCAGTCAGAAGGACCAGGGTCTCTACTGCTGCTGCATCCAGAACAGCTACGGGAAAGTGGCTTCCGAGTTCCACCTCACCGCCCAAGGTAACCGCGGCTCCTCAGTCTCAGGTGGAAGCCCCGGCCCCGCCCACTCCCGAATGGACACCTGGACTGAAGCCAGTCTCTTCTCTGTCTTCTTCTAGTTCTCAAACAGCTTTCCAGTCACGGGGATATTAAAGGTAAGCCCACGTGGGCTCCCCATGACAGCTCCCAGCCAGCATGTCCCCACAGACCCTTCCAACCCGGTGGGGAGCTCAGGAGTGGCCAGAGAAACAAGGGGCGAGTCAGGAGCCATTTCCATGAGATTGTAAGGGCTGTCCTCCTGTGTCCTGCCACTGGGCTGCAAACACCCTCAGGCGCATCATGGATGAAAGAGGGTGACCGACCGGTAGTGATGCGGATGCTGGGAACACCTGTTGGGGGAGTTTGGATCTGACCTTTCTCTGTCAGCGTCCACACTGGCTGGCGCTCAGCCCTGCTGGGTGGGGTTCTCCAGCCTGTGACACTTACACAGCATGTTTTGTTTCTTCGATTCCCTTTTTTAGACTAACTAGCTGAGCAGAGAGAGCCGAGGGCTGGAGTATCTTAATGAAAATGAAAGATGGGTTTTTGTTGCCTCCTATCTGGCATTGCCACAGGCTAACAGCTGCTGCTCCTGGACACTTCTGCCACCAGAGGGCCATTCATTGAGTCTCCCACAGTTTGGTGGAATCCACATTTGTCATGTATTCCCTCTTAGGGGAAATCATCCATCTGCCTAGGTCGACCCCTGCCCACCCCTACCAGTTTCCATGGTGCAGACGCCCTCTGCATGGCTAATTTTACTCTATCCATGTGGTCACAAATTGTGAAGCTGGTGGAGATGCCCACAATCAGCTCTTGGGAGCCAGAGCAAGGTGGCTCCGAATACCCCTCAGTGCCCCGCCCCACCACCGTGTTAATAACTCTTAGCACAGCATAGGACCCTTGTTCGGCTTTAGGGAGGATATGGGTAAAACTCGGATGATTAAATTGGGTTAGCGTCTTAAAGTTGTATTGTTAGTGCTGAGTTTTAAAGCAACCAAAACACCTGAGATCTCTGTAAAAATAGGACAATTGAAGTGATCCAGGTGCACTAAGATCCAGGATCAGGATGCCAAAAGCAAGAAACTGGATCAAGGCTGGGAATGGTCTAGCAAATATTGTGATATTTATCCAAAACAATAAATTTAAATGCAAGCTCTTCATAACGCCCCCCATGCTAAATCCCTGTCTTCAGTGTGTAGTGTACTTGTGTTTTAATTTAAAATCCTTCCCTCATTTCTGCTTCACATCCCCGAAAGTCAAAATATGCAAAAGAATCCATTCCCTTCCTCCTTCTGCTCTAGAAAACAAACCGACTTTGATGAGGGCTTCGCTGTTGCAGTCAGCTTCTTAGCACTGATTGGCATTCACATCTGACACTTGCTAGGACATTCTTGATTTTGGTTTGCATAAACTCGTGTCATAAGGCTTTTACCAGTCAAGAATGAGACCCTAATGGGGACATGTCACAGACCACCAGATGGAAGTGGTGCCACTGGTAGGGCCTGTTGACTCCAGCCAGAGTCCTTGAAGACATCCCCTGCTCCCAGCTTCTGCCCCTCTGTGACAGGGTGTCCATTTTCAGTGACTCGCCAGACTGGGGAGGCCATACCTGGCCTCACTTGATACTGTACCTTTATTTGGATCAGCTGAAATTTGCTTTTAATCACCTTTTTAAAAATTATTATTTAGAGAAATCTCTCACTAAATATTCATTGAATTCTCTACGGGAGAAACAAATAACATTTTGTAAGTCAGTCTCTAATTAAAAAACTAATAAAGCTAAACTCACGGGAAAGCCGGAAATGAATGATGGACCAAATTAAACACAAGAACCCAACTTAATGATGTCATTACTTCTTATTAATATATTCCTGATTTGCTCCTCCCTCCCTCTTAGCAGTCTTTGCCACAGGGGCTGCAGGTAGCCACACGGTTTCTCTGTGTGTTTGGAATTTGGATTTTGCAACTTATGGGTGTAGCAGAGAACCTCAGGGAGTGGTTTTGGTCTCCTGACACTCACAGGCACCTTCCAGCCTTTCCTGGTTCTCTCAGGGACTGCCCCCAGGCGCTGGAGGCAGCGGTATGGGCAGGCGAGCAGGGCAATGGAGGGCTCTGTCCAGACTGAGACCTGAACTGCCACACTCTGGTCTTTTCTGAGACCCCCCCAGGTGCTCCGTGTTCCTGTTATCTGAGTCACCCTTCCCAGAGAAGAAATTGGTCTAAACAAGGCATGCTTCCTGCCATCTCCCGCTGCAGAAGAGGTCTCAGCTCTGAGGTGACGCCCTCAGGAACAGGGACATTTCAGGCACGGCCGGCCGCAGCAGACATCCTTGGACAGGACATTCTCTCACAGTTTCTGCCAAGTTGCAGGTGCAAACCTGCTTCCTCTGCAAAAGGAGTCACATTCCAGCTAAAACTCCAGCTTTTTCCCCAAGGGGCTTTCCAGAGAACAGTACTTAGTTTTTTTTTTTTTTTTTTTCTTTCATGGTTTATCCTTGTTAAGTAGACATTTCTGTTGGAACTGACAGGATTGTTAACTATACCACATACAATACTGTACCAAAATTTATTTTTCTTCCTATTTCTAAGTATATTGTGTGGAACAACTTTTATTTTTAAATTAAATTTAATGTTTTTTTTTTTAATTTTTTTTGGGGGGGGGCTTATTTTAATGGAAGGAGGTTTGCAACACTGGCATCCAAGCCAGGCCTCAAGCTAGACCAGGGCTCCACCACCGAGCTACATTCCCAGCCCAGATTTGATTCATTCAAAAGCATAAACCTAAACTTTTTAACCTTTGAATTTTATATCTGAATTTTAGAAATCTGGGGATTTTGAAGGAAAACAGGATGTGGCAAATATGACTCATGTTTATTGGGTTCTGGCATTAAAACATTTTCCATATTCTTTAAGTGGTCTTTGAAGCAAATTGTTAAACTGAAATTCATCATGTAACTAGAATTGGGAAGGTTTGGGTTGTATAAAAAGCAGTTCCTATCCATTTTTCACCTATAAAATGAAACTACACTCTTCACTGTAAATTAAAAGTTTTCTTCTGGTTCTGTCTCGTAAGATGCAACCTGTTATAACTCTCGCCTAAGAGCTCACCTGACAAAACACCCCACTGGACCCCAGGACAGGTTACTCAGGAGTTGTAGGGGAAGAAAAATATGTTTATTCAACCCTCCTGATGTCTCAGTTGGAACAGGCCCCTGTAACAAAAGACAGGTCTCAGGAGAAAAACAAGGTGAAGTGTACGATATCATGCATGTTTTATGTCTACCTTGGAGACACCCAGGAACTGAGTTATTCCCTGAAAGGTGATTTTGAATTCCAGTTTACAGAGCATCTTCAAACAAGAAGCAGTAAATTGTTGGAGAATTGACGAGACAGAGAGAAGGACTTTTGAGTTCCTAGAAGTGGCTTCTTGCAGGAGGCAAATAAATGGTGGATAAGGGCTAGCAAGTGAAGCTGATTAATGTAGATTGCCTGGGGCTATCTCCAGACCCTCAGGGGTCCAAGGCTGTCCACAGTGCATACTCTATATTTTCCCTGGTAGAGAAGGGTAGGTGGGATATCTTTTGTCTTTGTAAATGTATGTTTTAATTTGGGCAAATAGAAGAAGACCAAAGGCTTTCCTGCATCTGCTTCTTAATTATCTGCAGTTCACAGTCTTTTTGCTCAAGAGGTGCATTTAAGGGTGGCCCATTCTGGTCCTCCAGCCTTCAGATGGCCTCTTTGAAATCATTTACAGCAGTTTCCTCAAGACCCTCTTCCTTCTGGCAGCCTCCAGCAATTCACCCATGTTTTCTATCTGAAAATCCCCTACCTTCCTCTTTCTTTCTGACAATAACTAGGCCTAGACATTAACTGATATTCCTTAAGCGTAGGCTCGGTTTCCTTCCAGTTTTAATAGCTAGTACCCCTCACAGGCTACTCTCGAAGCACATGATTTGAAAACATTTTGTAAAGAAGAGAAAAACATTTCTCTAAACATACCGTGTAAAAACAAAGTGGGATTTTCACATGACCCCTGACTACTTTTATCTTTTAAAAGTATAGAAAGCTCTCAGCTCTGAGAAATAGGTGTTTTTAAAAATCTAAACAATCTTGTTTCATTGAAAGCCATCTTATTTCCTCTATCAGCAAGTTAGAAGTCTGATTTGGTCATCTCTAGTTTAAAATGGAGCATCCTGATTGAATCCATTATCATCTGACGCATGTGTAGAATCAACTCCAAAAAACAGCTGCTTGGAAACTCAGGAAACAATTCTACTTTTCTTTTTACAAATAAATCCAAAATAAGTCTACTTTTTTCAACTTGTCTTCAAAGAATATTCTTTTCATATTTTGTCCTATATTTTTGCCTGTTTAATATATATTTCATGTGCTTTCTCAAGTGAGGCATTATCACTCTTAAGGGGGCAAAAAATCTTCCTTTTTTGTGTATAGTACAGATATACACATGGTACATGAGTGAGTGTGTGTATGTGTGTGTGATTTGTAGTGTTAAGATTTTTGCAGGGGAATTCTTAGAAAAAATGCCCCCAAAAGGCACCAATCATGATAAAAGATTGATACAACACTATCGGATCTGGTCATTTGTCCTTCCTCTCTCTTCTACACTGGCACTTGACCCATCTTTTTGACTTGCTTTTAGTGATTCTGCATGGTTCTGCTTTTAATTTCCAGATCTGTCTACAGTTCTTTTTCTGGTCTCCCCAGTTTCACTCCAATTGGTCTCCTCTTGCATGTGTCCTACGGGGGTCTTCCAGGGATCCTCCTTCAGTGACACTTCCTCTCCCACAACCCTACCATCTCTCCCTTTAGCTGTGTCTCTGTGAGCAGTTAAGTGTGGTTCCTCCCTCTTGGTTCAACAGGTCAACCCTGTCCTCACCCTTACACGGAGACACTCGTTCTCCAAGGATCAGGACTGGGAGATAATCTGTCCAACCAAACTGTGCTATGTTTTAGGGTGTGAAGAGATTGAATTTAGCCAGCTCATCTTCAAAGAGGACTTCCTCAATGACCACTACTTTGGGGACCGCCTGCGTGGTCAGATTGCCACCGAGGAGCTGCACTTCGGGGAGGGGGTGCACCGCAAAGCCTTCCGCAGCACCGTGATGCAGGGCCTCACGCCGGTCTTCCAGCCGGGTCACGCCTGTGTGCTCAAGGTACACAACGCAGTCGCCTATGGGACCAGAAACAACGACGAGCTCATCCAAAGGAACTACAAACTTGCTGCCCAGGTGGGTCTTTCTGCCCAGAGGTGTCCCTTCAGGCAGGAGAGTGTCCAAGGTAACCTGAGATGAAAATCAGACTCAGAATGAATGAGGGGGTCTCCCAAAGGCATTTCTCTTTGGGGGGTGTAGAAAAAGCTGAATGCTGGGGGTTGCTCAGTTTGGGATGTGGATCAAGGCTGAATGCTGGGGGCCTTTTAGTCTTGGAGTAGAGATCAAAGTCAAGTGGTGGGGGGTCACTTAGTTCTTGGGAGTAATTTCTTGGTCTCTTACCAGATATTTGGGACTTCACCAATGCCTGGAAACCCCTCTCCAGTTCTGATTTGAACTATGGTCATTTCTGTCCCTAGAAGGCCCCAGGGGATTTGAATCTACTTGGGCGTGGATGATAGGGGAGGTGGATGGAGGTTGGAAGCAACAGGATTCCCAAGGATCCCAGTGACAGATTAAATCAGCACTAAACTCTTGAGTGTTTTGTTTTGTGTTATAGAGCAGGCAGGGGGTGGGGGTTTGTATTCAAAAGGGTCAGCATTTGTCTTATTTCCTGCTTTTCTGAGTTTGGTTCCAAATCAGCCTATAAACTATATAGAGAGATTGGCCCAAGTCTCCAGCTAAGTTCCCATCTCTCTCTGTCACCGAGTTGCAGAACTTGAGGCCAGAGGGGAAGAGAGGGGAGGAGAGGACAGGGGAGGGTAGGGGGGGCAGGAGAGGAGTAGCTTTGACTTCTCCCCTCCCCAGCTCACCGGACCCCTGTGGTTCACTGTCCACACCAGCACTGGCAAGCTGTCAGGAGGGTTGGGTCTAGCTCTTTCACAGACGAAGTGCCCTTTCAACATTTTTACCCAAAACCTAGTGGATTGAGCTTCGATGACTCTCCCGGGTCCAGTCATTCAATGAGCTTTCCATCTTGAGTATGGCCACTCATAGAAAATCCCCCAGCACACAGACTCGCACTCAGAAAAGAGGGGGAAGCGGAATGCACTTTGGTTTTCCTGAGCCAGAAATCTTGTCAAAGTGTCCTTATTTACTATGCAAATTACAACTTAGAAAAGGAATTGCAGGGGGAGATCTCACAGCAAAACCAGGAGCCCCCAACCCCAGCGTTGTCTGTCATCATGACAAGGGGCCAGCCCCAGTAGTTCAGGGGTGAACTTCAGCTGGTTTAGAAGTGTGATAGTTTGGGATACCCTTGACCTTGGCCTGGGTAGTCCCTTCATGTCTCAGAGCTCCTCTGTATGTGGCCAACTCTAGGTTATGATAATTACTGCTTCAGGGACTGGAGATGTAGCTCAGGTGAAGTGTTTGACCCCCAGCATGAACAACAACAACAACAAAATTAATAAATGTGTGCTTTTGATGAGTTCAGGAATCCATTGGTGTGACCTACACTGGGAAAATTGCCGGAATGGTATTACTGGGTGATACTCTGATTTCTTTAATCACTTGGATTTCCCGTGTGTTTGGTGATATAGGAATGCTATGTTCAAAATACTGCCAGACACTATGCCAAGATCTACGCTGCTGAAGCACAGCCCCTGGAAGGCTTTGGAGAAGTGCCGGAGTAAGTGACTCTACCCTGCCTTGGTTGTTACCACCTTGATTCGCTGGGGACTCGGAGGGCTGGAGGGGTGAGGGTGAGAGTTATGTCAAGTGATAAGGTTGGTCTCTGTCTGTAAATCCCAGGGACCCACAGAGAGATACCTGATAAATATCCTTTAAAAATGTATGCATGGGCAGGGTGCTGTGGCACATTCCTATAACCCCAGCAGTTGGGGGGCTGAGGCAGTAGGATCAGGAGTTCAAGGCCAGCCTCAGCAAAAGCAAGACACTAAGCAACTCAGTGAGACCCTATCTCTAAATAAAAATACAAAATAGAGCTGGTGATGTGGCTCAGTGGTTGAGGTTGAGTGTCCCTGAGTTCAATCCCTGGTACCCTACCTCACCACCCCGCCCCCAAATATGCATGGGTAAATAAATGACTGGCTAGATTAATTCATTCAATAAATATATCTACCACATTAAAAAAAAAGAAAAGGTATCTATTCTCATGGGTATAACATTGTCTAAATAATGAGCAAACCCAGGACACTGTCCAAATGTAATTAATCCTATGATGAAAATAAGATACGGTGATGTGACAGGGAAGAGTGGACCAGTGATCAGGCTACTGGTAACACAGTAGCCACTTCCTGGAATCCTACAGAGATAAATTACACTGATTGCTTTTATCCAGTCATTGAAGCAATATTTTTTGGCCTCAGCAAATTTGGAGGAGTCTGGAGCTTATGTTTACTGGCCTGTGTGTCTGGGTGTGATCATATTTGCATGCTAAGTGGAAGGAGGAAGCTGCAGGAAATCCTGGCAGAGCAGCCATTTATACAGCTGGCCTGGGAGGGGAAAGGAGGAGGGAGCTTGTCCAAGTGCCCCTGTTGGCTCACCGACTGGTAATAATACTTTCCCTTAGGTGGTCTGTTGTTGAGCAGAACCAGTAGTGTCTCTAATGCTTTCCGTCATTGCCAAAAAGAAAATTTAACATACTTATTTACTACATAAGTATTTGTCAGCAAATGAAAAAATAATAATGTAATGCAAAGAAAAAACACAATTGCTTTTGAAAGTACATGAAAGAGAATACAAAAAGAAAAAGGAAATGGAGGCAGACCTTAACGGACCAGCCATTCTTTAATAAGCATCAGAGGGGCACGTTTTCGAGGGGAGAACGGGGGTGGGCTGCAACAAGGGCCTGAGTTTTGTAGGGTTTTAGCAGGGCCAGGTCATGGGAGGAGTTTTGGTGACTCATTTGGGTAAGGCAGGAGGGCAGGTAGGGCGACAGTTAGGGAAAGTCCCCAGGGCCTATTGTCCTTATCCTTCAGCTTCTCTGTTAAATATACGGAGACAGCAATCTGGGATGAGTTCAGTTCTGTGTCACAAATCTCGCCCTGTCATCCTTCTTGTTTGGTCCCCCCCCTTCCCAGTCTCTGTGTCAGGTTCCTCTTTTAGGAAGGGAGGATTGAAGCCACTAATCCTCCCCTGCAGGGGTAGACCCAGGTTTTGTGCAGCTTGCCTCTTCCCATATTCGGGGCCCTCTGGGAGAAAAGAACACAAAATTATTAAGATCAGATTGGTATAGGGACTTGGAAAGGGATGGGGGGCAGGGGAGGTAGGAGCTTAATGGGCTTCATCAGCAATCAGCACTGCAGTAAACTAGCCAAGACCCCAAGATAGAATATAAGTGAGGACATTTTTCTGTGAAAAACTGCTTTCCCTTCTTGCAGTGGGAGGATTTGTGACCACATGAATGATGACAATATAAAGAGGAATAAGGGTCCTCAGAAGGACATCTGGGAGAGATTCCACGCTCATGGAACTTAAATCAGAGGATTTTAGAGGAAGAACACATGCGCACGCGCACATACACACACACACACCCCACTCACTCACACACACCACTCACTCACACACAGAGCCAGCCATGGACATTCTTGCTTTCTCTCGAATACCCCATGCTTAACCACAGTTGTAGCCTAGAGAGAGGCTCTGGACCCTTGGGGTGACCCCTGTGTTTAATTCCAGACAATGGAGCGTGGTCCTGGAGAAGTTCTCTTTTAGAAGCACATGGGATCTTGAAGAAAAAACAAAACAAAACACTCCACACTGGAGCAGCTTGCTTTTGAATTCATGAATATCAATGGCATCACATTGTCTATACAAATGGGTCCCACTGGGCAGAGACCAGGCTAATAAAGAACCCGAATAATGCCCAACCTTTGTTTCTGTCCCTGTCCCCCCACCCTGCCAGGGCTGCATGATTAATAAGAACCCAGACAAACCCTGAACCTTTGTGCTGGGTACAGGGTCACTGGCCAGAGGGGTTCCTCAGAGCGTCCCCTGAATCCTGCAAAATTGACAAGCACAGCAGAGGAAGCCTGGGCAGCCAGGCCGATTGCAGTGAGAGGGGGCAGGGCTACTGCCCCAAATGTGCCCGCTTCCATCTGGCCATTCTGTCCTCACCTGGAACACCTGAAATTTCTTTAACAAGACACACAGAACTTTCATCTTAAAATTAGAACTATTTTTTTCCTTCCCCTGGAATGAGCTTGCCTTAGAATTCCTTATGGTTCTCCACTCACTTCCCACAGGTCTCTCCTCAAATGCTCTTTATTCATCAACAAGGACTTCTCTGACCCCCCTTAAATAAAATGTCACCCATTCCCACCCGCCTGTCTCCTCTCCGCCGCTTCCTATTTCCACCCAACACTCAGCTGTGAGCTTTTACTTGTTTCTTGTCTGTCTCTCGCATTCAATGTAAGATCCACAAGAGCAGAGCCTCTGTTTCCTTTACTGCTGCTTGTGGAAGTGTCTGGAAGAGTGTCTGACACAGAAGCTCCTGAATGAACATTTGTGGACTGAGTGAAGGAAAGGAGGATGAACGGATGGGTGGGTGGAGGGGAGGTGGGATGGGTGGGGAGGTGGTGGATGGATAGATGGATTATAATCCTTGACTAACACAACATTAAGGTATTAACATATGAAGACATTCATTTCTACATGAGCAATTGAAATAAAACCTAAGGAGGAATTTCTAATTCTAGAAATAAATAAAAACAGAAATGCATCTTCTTTCTCATTAAGTAATAATTGGGGGATTTTTTTTTTTTTTAGTCTAAATCTAATGGATAGGGCTGGGGTGTAGCTCAGTGGTAGAGCCTTTGCCTAGTATGTGCAAGGTCCCGTTTCCATCCCCAGTACGAGAACAACCAAATCTAATGGAGCCCAGAACCCAGGGGTTGATTCTGCAGCTCCTACTGCTCCACGTGGGCATAGAATGGACCAGCAGTTTTTCTTTCCATCTGAAACTGGATGTGTGTCCATGTTCTGCTGCCTTGCAGGATCATTCCCATTTTTCTCATCCATCGGCCTGAGAACAACATCCCTTATGCAACAGTGGAAGAGGAGCTGATTGGAGAATTTGTGAAGTATTCCATCAGAGATGGGAAGGAAATAAACTTCTTGAGAAGAGAAACGGAGGCTGGTCAGAAGTGTTGTACCTTCCAGCACTGGGTGTACCAGAAAACCAGCGGCTGCCTCCTGGTCACGGACATGCAGGGTGAGGACAGTAGCTTGCCTGGCTGCAGGGACCCTGCGGGTCTGGGATGCTCCTAAGGGGGAGGAGTGAGGAAAGGAGGAAAGGGAAGGGGAAAGAGGGTCTGCTGCACACCCTGAGGCACCTTTACCCAAAGAAGGTGTTCCCAATATCTCTTCAGAAACACGGTTTGACCCAGGAGCCCGAAATGGCCTGCTGAATGCGATAATAAATTCTCTTTAATATTTATGCCAATAATGCTTTCCCATCTCAAAAGAGATTGGCTTCATTGTTATATCCTCAATAGGTGCAAACTCAGAAGTACCTATGAAAATCCAGATGCAGGAAAAGATAAATTGAGATGTGACATTCCATTCTTAATATGTGAAAGGGCCTTACAATGCTTCAGATCTTATGTCCCCCCTGGTGAATTTAAGGCAGGCTTTCAATGTATACACACATTTTTAGGAATACCATTTCTTTAAGAAAAGGGGTTGTCATAATTAGGGTTCACCAGGAACAGAGCAAGGCAAGTACTGTCATCCCTTGGTAATACAGGGGATTGGTTCTGGGACCCCTAATGGATACCCAAGTCTGGGGATGCTTAAGCCCCTGACTTAAAATGGCATAGTGTTTGCACATAAGCTACACATATTCTCCTGCTTATTTGAAACCATCTTTAGAATATCGTACCGATACAATGTAAATGCTCTGTAAACAGTAATTCTGTATTGTTTAGGGAATAATGACCAAACAAACCCCCTTTGTACATATTCAATAGAGGTTCAGTTTTGGAGGAATATTTTCTGTTGAATTTGAAGATGAGGAAGCTACAGATGCAGAGGAAGGACCTGAAGGCCATTGTATTTGAGTACATATAGCCATTGGGGTGGGGGGAATGTCCCTGGAAACAACACAGAGGAGTGAGGAAGTGAGACTAAAGAGGGATGGGCAGCTGACAGGGCACATGGATACACAGCCAGTTACTGCCGTGGGTAATGGGAGTCACTCTGCCAGGAGCCTGCGCAGAGTGTACTTCCCAGAACCACTCAGTGTTTATCCTCCAGCTCCCACTGCACCAGCTGAAGGCTGCCCTTGGTGGGGACCTAACTGTTTGCACTCCCGCCTGACATTTGGGCAAGCCAAGCTGGGAAGAGTGGGCAGAGATAGTTCTTGGGCAAAGAAATGCTGGTGGTGGCACTGCCCATGGAGCCATGGTGTTCAGAAGGGGCTAGAGTGAGAACAGGACTGTCTACGCATGTCCTTCCTGCCACTTCCTAGCTGTCAGCCTTTGGCCAAATGACTCACCTCTCTGTTTCAGTACTTTCCAGGTGAGATTGTTGTGAGGACTAAGTGAGATACTGAAATGTTTATTGTGGCATGGCCACATAGCAAAATATTCCCTATTTTTGAAATAATTATAGATTCACAAAAATTTGCAATATATACATAGATCCCCATGTACCTTTCATCTGGCTATGTCTAATGACAACATCTAACATGACTACAGCACATTGTCTGTAGAATCAGGAGACTGCCTTTGGCACAGCATAATTAACTAGACTATAGACTTGACTTGTATTTCACTGATTTCTACATACACTTAATCTTTTTAATAACCCTACAAAGAAGATACCATGATCCCAATTTTGTAGATGAGAAAACTGAGGCTGGGTAGCCGTGATTTAATTGCTGCCACTCCGCTAGTAAGTTGGTCCAAGATTCCAACCCATATTCTCTGACTCTGAATTGCAAGCTTTCCCATTACACCACAAATGAACAAATTTACAAAAGATTTACTTCCCAATCTTTCCAAATGTCCTCTGCTGTTAGAAGGTAGCAGCATGTACACTGTCCTTTCTCCCCCTAAGCCCACTTGGAGACTCCTTGCAGACCAACTGGGACTGCAACATTACTGTCCTGCAGATGGACAGATATGCAAATTTATGGTGAGCCATAACCATTCAGTCTTTGAAGAGCGTTGGCTGCCACACGCTCACACACCAGAAACATTGTCTTAACGGTTATTCATGCTAGTTAGACTCTGTTGGTCTAGTTGTTGCCTCCCCAACCCCCCACCAACTTTCCTCCTTCAGAGTTTATTTTGCATTAAATAGAGTTTGTCTACTGAAAAACAATGCCCTGGAGCTTCATGCACAGTTAGTTTTGCTTCTAGGCACTAGTAAACAACTATAGTGGAATATTACATCTCTTTGTAAATGATGTGTGCAGTTAAATGTGCTCGCATGGAATTTCATAATGGTGTCTACTTACTTTGCTGCTGGGAAAAAAATGTTTTTATTGTCACTACCAATGTGGCATGAAATAACACATCCATTCTCTAAGTAATATCTCCCCCTTCTTATAATTTTACTGGGACATTGGAACTAGAATTAAAGCAAACCCCCAAATCAATCATCCTCTTCTTGAACTCTTAAAAGTTATTCCATCCCTTGGTGCACTGAGTTGTTTATAGGATTGTGCTGGGGCCTGCAGGTTTGTGGGGTTAAAGTGGGTCTGTGATTTGGAACCAAGACCTGGCTCTCTGGTAAGATCATTAGGCCTTCTAAGGAGCCAGAAAGACCCAAGAACTCAAATTCTGGATAATAGACTCCTGGTGCTGCCAATTTCCTTCCTTCCAACAGAAACAACCTGTAGGTCACTATTATCCACAGCTCAGTTTAATAGTTGCACACTGGAATTTAATTCATTGTTCTCTAGTGATTGTTAATAACCTTGGTTGAATTGATGACAAATTATTAAACCCAGAGAGAGAAGTTTCTTTTTAAAGATTATATTCTATTTTTCTAAACTGAAAATGACAGTTGGTAATTATGAGAAGGGAGAACAATTCTCCAAGTTCAAGGACTTTTGCCAAATGACTTTAAAAATTAGACTTTTGTGCAACTTAGAGCTGTGATTTTTAAGTATACTTTCCATAAAACAAGATGGCCAAAGAGGGCTTTTGCAATTTGATATCTTAAAAAAACCCAACAGTCCCCATACTAAAAGCATGTTGAGTATTCTTACATATGTTTAAGTGGTTAGCAGCTTTCAGAGAATGAGATAAATTAGTTACCAACTGTGAAAGAGGCTTTTAAAATGCTCGCTGGCACCCCCAAAGTGCCATGTCTAATTTAGCTCACAGGTGCACTCCAGAAAAGCCCGGCTCATTGCTTCCGTCTGACTAACCAGTCTGAAAAGCAGCATGTCCCATGGTTTGACGTGCTTCAAGCAGACACTGCCGAATCAGAGCGTTAACCCTTCAAACTTTCCTTTCCTGGGCCTCTGGGATGGAGAACCCTAGAACTAGATTGTCATCAGATACGATCCTCAGGGTTGGCTTTGTGGGAGACGCTCGTTCCTTCTTGCACAGCCCAGACTGGTTTCTAGGCTGCCTGGCCTTCTTGTGGCCAGGTCATCAGCTGGTGGTGGGGAGACTGGTCCTTAGAGCCTGGCCCATATAGAACCAGAGTCAGAGGTGAGAGAGGAGAGGAGAAGACCCCCACCTGTCATACAGCAGGTCAGATGCTGATGGGGTGGCATTTTGGATGCTATGCCCTGTGATAAAACTAGATCACATAGGTGGGGTCCATTGGGTTGGGGCAGGAGCCACCCTGGAAAGACAGGAAAAGAATGGGTACTTGGTTAGGGGGGAAATATGTTAGAAAGGCCCCGGTGCTTCTACACTCTGAGCCTCAGAGAGATGTTCTCTCTTCCTGCTAGAACAGGGAGAGGTAACAGATGCAGGATGAGGTGGGGCAGAGTGAGCAAGGGGGTTGCTTCAGTCAGATATTGAGAGTCGGTGACCAAAAGGCCTGACAGAGCAACATGGAGGAGGAAAAGTCTCTTTTGGCCCACAGTTTCTAAGGTTCAGTCCAGGGTCCGCTGACTCCACAGCTCTGGGCCCTGAGGGGAGGCAGAATATCCTAGCAGAAGGGCCTGGCAGAGAAAAGCAGCTCAGGACAGAACAACCAGGAGGCAGAGAGAGAGAAGCTCGGCTCAAAATATAAACCCCAGAGACAGGCCCTCTATGACCTACTTCCTCCAGCCACACCCAGTTCATCTATATCAGTGGATTATTCCACTGATTAGATCTCATAATCTAATTATTTCACTTCTGAAAATTCTTGCATTGTCTCACAAACCTCATACCTAAACCATAACAGGTGATTCTTCTGCTGCAGAAAGTCAGGCTCTTGCCCTCCTCACGGTGGAAGGCAACAGACTGTCCATTCTCCTTGCATTACTGGCTACTCTTCCAGCTGCCACTGTTGTGTGTTTGGGATTCTACCATAAACACCTATGGCTCTCTGCTGAGCTGGTAGCTCAGGTAGCTGTTTAATAGTTTGGGGTTTGGTACCCTCCCTGCCAACCAACCACAGTTCAATGGACAGAGGTTAGGGCAAGTGCCAAAGGGGCAGACCATGGATCCCAAATGTCAGCATGCCCAGGCCACTATTTAAAAGACTGGAACCTTGTGCCTAAAGCCAATCCAGACAATCTTCAGCTGTGGATGGGAAACCATGTTCTTGGAAATGGGAACATGGTTTGGCTTTGAGCTGAGCAGATGTCACCTTGAACTTTCTCACTGTTGACTTTGACACAGCCACAGCCCATGACTGTTCCTCCTTCCATTGTGTAAGGGTTTCCACTTTCAATGAGGAATTAGGAACCAGAAGGAAGCCCAGGTCAGAGTATTTCTGGGGAGGAGGCTCACGGAAGGACACAGACTTCAGATGCATCAGAGAGCAGCTGAGCCTCCTCCATCCCAGGGGTGAGACGCCTGAGCCAGGCAAAACTTGAGTCACAGGCACTGATGCATCAGGGGTCTGCCTTCCCCATTGCACCCCCTGAGGTAGGGTGCACGTCGAAAGGCTGTCAGTCTCTGGGCCTCTGGGGGTGGAAACCAGGAGGAATTGTGTACATTTCTGCAGGAAGAGAGGTGACATGGGAGCTCTCTACCCCTTCCCTGAGTGGATCCCTGATCCTTTCTGAGTATCCCTGAGTAACTCAAACTGTCCTTGCTCTCTCTTCCCATAGGTGTAGGAATGAAGTTAACTGACGTTGGCATAGCAACACTGGCTAAAGGGTGAGTAAGATATAAAATGGAGAGCATGTCATTAACACAAGGCCTCCAAACACCTTCCGGGCAAACACTGTGAGGCTGATGTGGGCAGAGTGGATTTCTGGTCCTCACTGTGGGTGACAAATGTTCTTGGGATGAATTCAATTCACTTCCCTCACTTACATAAAATATTTATGGACTTTGTTCTTGCAGGGAAACACATTTGTTTCCTAACTTTGAAACAAACAAGATATTTTGCAAACACATTTCTAGATTAATCACTCACAGGGATGTCATGGAGGGATATGTGCCAGCATTGTTTTGGGGGGATGTCTTTTAACTATGAATATTCCATTTTTATACATCTAATATCTTCACTTTTAAAAGCTCCTTGAAGGAATATATACATATGTAATATGTATATATGTGTGTGTGTGTGTATATATATATATATTTTGCAGTTGAGCATAGTAAATTCAATTTGTATATTTTTAATCAAGTTATTTCTCCAAAACTACTGTAGACACTCACAGACACTAGGATGATTATTGCAGGAGCCAATGGCTGCCAAAGAGCTGTTGTTGATTGTGGTTTTGTTTCCCTAATTTATTTATTCATGTATTTTCTTTTTTATTGGTGCATTACAATCATTCATAATAGTGAAATACATCATTATATATTTGTACATGCACAATATATTATAATTTGGTCAATTTCATTCTCTAGTAGCTCTCCTTTCCTTCCTCCCCCTGCCCCCAAACCTGATCCTTTTTCTCTACTCTACTGGTTTCTCTTCTATTTTTCATGAGATTCCTTCACTTTTCCCCCCTTTTTTTCTCTAGCTTCCACATGAGAGAAAACATGACCTTTGACCTTTTGAGTTTAGCTTTTTTCACTTAACATAATGCTTTCAAGTTCCATCCATTTTCCTGCAAATGACATAATTTCATTCTTCTTTATGGCTAAGTAGAACTCCATTGAGTATATATAGTGTGTTTTCTTTATCCATATGCCACATTATCTATTTATCTATTGACAGATACCTAGGCTGGTTCCATAATGTGACTATTGTGAATTGTGTTGCTGTAAACATGGATAAGCATGTAATGCTGTAGCATAATGACTTTAATTGTTTAGGACAAATACCAAGGACTGCTATAGCTACGTTATTTGGTGGTTTCATTCCTAGTTTTTCGAGGAACTTCCATATTGATTTCCATAGTGGTCGTACTAATTTGCAATCCCACCAACAGTGTAAACATGTTCCTTTCTAACATATCTCCTCCAGCATTTGTTATTGTTTGTGTTTTTGATGGCTGCCATTCTAACTGGAGTGAGATGAAGTTTTAGTGTAGTTTTGATTTTTAAGTCCCCAATGGCTAGATGTTGAACATCTTTTCATGTATTTGTTGGCCATTTGTATTTCTTCTTTGGAGAAGTGTCTGTTTAGTTCATTTGCCCATTTAATTTAGTGTAGTGTTGCTTTGCTCAGTTGCCAGCACAGATGATACTACAAGAACTTTCTGCCAGCGAATCATCTAAACAACTGTCCCTTCCCTCTGCTTCACTTGACCCTTACTGAGGACCAAGCTGGCTGTTTGTGGTTCTTGGTGAGAATGAAATTCTGTTGGAGTGGCCAGTGCCTTTGACTGCTCTTTAAGACCCTCTGCAAGAAGGAGAAGAGACAAATGGCTTTTGGAGGGTCTGACCTCTGTTTTAAACATGCAGGTTTATTATTGATTAGGTATGGTGAGGCCAATGGGTAGGATTTGACTGTGGTCGAAAACTAGTTTGTTGCTCACAGTTTCCAGGAGAAGGGTGCATACTACACCATGGAGGGCCACATGTAGAAGCACAGGGGCAGTAAGGACGCAGAGGAAGTAAGGGGAGACATGGGTAAGAATCTTCTTCTTATTATTTTTTTAGATTGGACAAAGTTGGCTAAGCAGGGCTTTGAAAGTTTTCAATGGGCTTGGGCGACACAGGTATTGTCCCTCATTATCTGGTACCTGTCCTTCGGTGATAAAGGCAGGTGGATGGTGCTCTGAGTGTTAAAGCTGATGGAGCAGGTGGTGGGCTTGGGCTATGGATCAGTTGGTTTGTATATGAAAGTGCTCTGGAAAAGAGTCACTTACTATCTTCAGGGAGTGGCTAGCCCTAACAGGGGCTGTCTTTCTAGAGCTAGTAAGCATCATAAATACAAAACAATAAGATGGTGTGATGAATACACATTGACTATGGGTACTCCCATGGTTGGGGATGACAAGAGCTTTCTGCATATTTCAGACCATCAACATCAGCAATGTGCTAACCACTATGTTAATTTTCAGCTTTCATGAAGGATGGAGAAAAGCAGAGGGATTGATTCAAAGAAGTGGAAAGGGACCCTTCTTTCTTTTAACCTCTAGATCAGTAGGTCTGATTCATAAGTGCACAGAGCTTCTGGTTTGGCCTCAGAACCAAGTTGCAGTTTGGATATTTTTCCCTGGTGAGGTTCCTTCTGAAAACCTGCTCAGTGAGGTTTTATGTTAGATTTATGTCCTGCACTCCCCCAACCCTGGCAGAGCAGACCAGAGTCCTGGCTGCCATACCCTTCAGAGAGTGTGGTCATGGCCTTGGGCTTGTAAATGGAACAAGTCTGGAGGGTTATGATGTGAAGTAGTTCAACTCTGGGCTTGGCCACCTACCTCCATTTTTCCTGGGTAACCTTGCTCTTGGCATGGAAGGTGTTCGTCTCTCCTGCTGAATGAAGAGGAATCCCAGTGTCCCCAGAACAGAATCGTTGTATCTGATGTCCTTGCTTTCCATCCACTCTAGCACTGTCCTGAAATTGTTCACATTTTAAAGGCAAATTCAGTGGTACCCTATTTATGAAAGTCACTGGTCCCAAGGGGAATTTCCCCAAAGGAGCTTTTCTTTAAATCTCCATGTTCTCTGCAGCACGTGGAAAATACCCTCATTGGCCAGACCTGGTTTGAGCCCTGGCTTCTCATCATTCCAGCTGTGTGGAATGTGACATTACCTTCTGGAAGGCACTCGTCTGCAGAATGGGGACATTCAGGCTTGCCCTAGGGGTTCTCCAGCTAATCAACATCTAGACCCTGAAGCTCAGTGTAATCTAGATAAATATTAATTTTATTTCCCCTCTAATTCCTCAGCCTGACACCAGTGCAGGCAAATGAATACCATTATTTAGAACAACTTCCTATCAAAACAAAGCAGAAAACTGTCCCAGAGTTCCCCCGACTAGGATGAACCTAAGAGCGTGATGATTTAAGACATCTTTCCAAAGCACATCAGCAGTTTCCAGGAACCCAGACCATTTGAGAGCTTCAAGTGGCACATTTTCCCCGCTCCTAATTTAAAAAGAAACCCAAGCCTTTGGTTTTGTTCTCAGCTTTAATGTGACTTATCTGGCCTGGGACAGCTGCCCGAGACCCATTAGAAGCAGGATGACTGGAGCCCAGGGAGAAATACTGCCTGTAAAGTGTTACTTACTGTCTTCCCACCCACGGAGAGGTCTGAGGGACTGGCAGAGATGGGGGAGAAGGGACTGCTGAAGTGTTTGAGAGCTTTGAAAGGAATATTAGATCATCTTGCCTGTTTTTAAAAAAAAACTTTTTAAACGTTTCAAGAAAAGTTACAATTTTTTTTTTAATGCCACAGATTTCTTTCTCCCCACAAAACTATCTTAGAAGCCTGTTTTTCTTTAAAAACTGATAAAAGCAGGGTACTCCTCTAGGATTGGTTGAGAGGCCCCTTGACAAGTTCCTCAGAGCCCCTGTGCTTGCAATGAAATCCGGTGGCCACGCCCACTGGCAGCACTTCCCTGGTGAAGAGGGGTAGGGCAGGTGCCCCTTACAGGGAAGAGGTAAGCAAGGAGCATCTGAGGTGAAGGGGCAGATTCCCAGTGCTGGGAGGCAAGATTTGAAGCAATTCTCCAAAGAAAGCCAAATCCACGAAATGGTCCAAAAACAATGACTACAGATTTGGAAAGGGTTTAAGTTCAAAGGCACTTTGAAGACAGGATGAGAAATGTCCTAGTGGGATGCCAGTGCACAGGGGAAAGACAGAGAAGAGAATGGCAGACTGCAGAGGGCTTCCAGAGAGTGCAGGAGAGGAGATGGGTGAATAAGGACCAGGCAAGCATGTTCTAGTGAGCTTAGTTTAGAAAGGGGGAGCTGCTAGTTCTATGGAGTTCTATGGAAGGTTGGTGTGTGGCCTCTGCTGCGTGGACCCGTCACAAGTAACAGAGCTCTGTGTCAAAGAAAATATTCCCTATGTATCTGCACCACATCTCTAGCAGACCCCCCAATAAATGCAACCTGCCTTGTTCTCTTGTTTAATGAAGTCCAAGGTTGTGATGCTATTTGGGGTGTAAATAAGCTACTTATCATCTCACAAAGAAAACAGGGACCTGCCATGACTTGCTCATTTTAATTCAACTTTACTAGGTAGTATGATCTTTAAGACAGACACCTGTCGTATTTCTCCTGGGATCGGGAGATAATGTTCGTGTCCAGAGGCACATCACCTCTATCTGACACCCTTCATCTTTTGGCAGTGTTGAGTACAAAAGTTTCAAGTAACACAGTGTGACTGTTTTGACACCCACTAATCCATTTTCCACCTACACCTATGATACTAACTGGACCTTTTAATGTGCTTCTGATTTGAAATTGCTCAGCCACCTACAGTACTTTAAGGGAAACAAGGGGAACTTCCTGGTAACTTGAAAACCTACCCTAACCAGCCCCACACCATTTTAAAGCAACGAGGAGGCGAGCAAACACACACAGGTCAGAGGGGACTTTGCAAAACCCAGTGCTTGAGATCTGGGGAGAAGGTGGAAGAGGGACTCAGCCACCAGAGGGCAGCAGAGCCAATATTTTGCCCTCCATAGTCTCCAAACAAAACAATAACAAACAAAAACAAAAAGTGAAAAAACCCAGCCAGTTTCATATTGCTGGGTTGAGTAAAACAAAGAGCACCCCTCTAAGCAGAATTCTTCCCAGTCAGTAAGCAATGACCAAAAGAAGATGGACAAGAATAGCCACCAAGGACGCCCCTCTGTGTGGCCACCAGCCAGCGCTTGGGACTTTCTAGCCTTGGAAGAAAAACTGGATGAAGCTTAAGGATGTGTGGTGAGTGTCAGGTGTCCCTGACATGGAAAGACATTCAGGAGGCCTGGACAGAATCGAGAAAGGCACAGGGGAGGTGACAGAGGCCCACATATCAAGGTAGACACACCTGGGGTCAGTTGTTTTGAGAAGGCAGGCTCTACTGGCCTCTGCCTGCCCCGTTCTGGTCCTCCCAGTGATGAAAGGGAGGGAAGGTTCCGACAGAGGTTCACATTCACAGGCCAGAGTTCCACCCAGGGCCAGGTAGCCTGCTGTGAGCCCTTGAGCGAATGGCGGGGATAAAAGCCCCCCAACTGCTTCACCCAGTGCAAGCCACCAGCATATGGGAGAGGAAAGGCCTACACTGACTTGCAGAGGGGAAGACAAGGAGTGTCATTTTCAAGGTCACACCCTTACAAAGGCTCTGGTGAGAGGGGGGTGGTGCTGGGCAGACTAGTGAAAGCTCTGCATGAAGGTGCCAGTTGAGGCTGCAAGAGACTCACAGATGGCTTCTTGTCATTTGACATATGGTTTCAGAGACAAAGCTGAACAGAAAGAACATCTAGAGGGAAGACTGAGGTCTCCAGATTGCCCCTTGCAAACAGGCTGGGAGACAGTAGGAGGGAGCTGAGAGGAGGGCACAGGGGCGGCTGAGCAGATAGGACTGGGTGAAGACCAAGGATGTTAAAAAACAAAACAAAACATTCGAGTGCCTTTGGAACAGTCAAAGCCAAGTGCAATGGGGCAGGGTGGGGGAGCCAGGTGACAGGGATCAAAGAGGAAGGTGCTTCTAGGAGGGGTGGACTCAATACATCTGTCACTAGAGGAAAGGGCTATAAAAGGAGGTGGTGTGTGTGTGTGTGTGTGTGTGTGTGTGTGTGTGTGTGTGTGTAAGGGAGTCAGACACTTGCTGGGAACAAAAGGGCGGAGCTCTGGAGAGGAAAGAAGGGGACTAATGGAGTGGTCAGGGAGACTGGAGTGGCCAGTCTCCCTGAGGACTTTGGAACTTGTCAGTAAGGAAGGCCAGGCATCGGCGTTGTCCAGCCAGCCACACCCTGGAAATGTGGCCTTGTCCCCCACCCTTACCCTGTCCAGGCGTCAGCCAGGTGCTCTCCTGAGGGGTGCCATCTCCAGCAGTCTGTGTCTGAGGGACTCCAGCACCCTCCTCCCTGGCCCTCCCTGGCCCTCCCTGGCCCTCGCTGTCTGTGGCCCTAGAGGCTCCCTGCTGCAGGTGGAAGGAGGGTGACCTTGGGAACCAGCACCCGGGGCTTGGAACAATGGATGACCCTCAGACTGCTTATTTGAGGGTTGTCTCCCCTCCATTGTCCCCTCCTTGGCTCTTTGCCTCAGTTCCAGTTTCAGCTTCAGACAAGGAGTGGACTCTCTGCTTCTTGCATATTCACAGGGACAGAACACGTGCCACGACAAGAGTGGGCTGATGACTGCCTTCCCCCTCCTGGGGGCCCTCTCTGCTCTTCTTCCTCAAGGCTCCATCATAGAGCTCCCCTTGGGCTGGGGGTGCTCCAGCAGCAACAAGAACAGGAGCCCTGCTGGGTGCTGGGATATTCTAGGATGTTCTCACCAGCGGGCAGGGTGCCCCTTCCTCCTTTGTTTCTGCAAAAGGAGGAAACTCACAGTGTTCTGCTTTTTTTTTTCCAGCTGGGTAGCTGAGGGAAGAAAGGACCAGCGATGGTTTCCATGGAGGCAGCCCAGGCTGTGGCTTAGACTGAGGCCGAGGGAGGAGCCGTGGATGATGAGGGCAGAGAGTGGGCAGGAGCTGGCGACAGGGAGCTGTGAGCCCAGGTTTTGTACTAAGGAAGATGGAACATTCCAGCACTTGCTTGACCTTGATCTGATTCACACTCTAGGTGACCATGGGAGAACCCACTGTCCAGATGAGGCAGGAAGCCAGGGCCAAACACTAAGAGCCTCCTTGACAGGCCAGGGAGGGATGGTGGGACCGGAACTGGTATCTGTCTTAGTCAGCTTTTTTCACCACTGTGACTAAAACACTGACAAGAACAACATAAAGAGGCAAAGTTTATCTTGGCTCATGCTTTCAGAAGTTCAGTCTAACCAGGTGTGGCGGTGCACACCTTGTATACCTAGAAGCTCAGGAAGCTGAGGCAGGAGGATGACAAGTTCAAAGCCAGCCTCAGCCACTTAGCAACTTGGTGAGACCCTGTCTCAAAATAAAAAATAAAAAGGGCTGGGGATGTGGCTCAGTGGTTAAGTACCCCTGGGTTCAATAACTGATACAAAAAAAATAAATAAATAAAAAGAGAGTTCAGTCTACAGTTAACTGACCCTACAGCTCTAGGCTGGAGGTGGTGTGGCAGAACATCATGGCAGAAGGGTGTGGCGGAGGAAGGCAGCTCAAGACACAGCAGTCAGGAAGCAAAGAACTCCGCTCACCAGGGACAAAATATCAACTAAAAGGCAAACCCCCATGGATCTGCTTCCCCCAGCCAGACCTTTCCTATCTACCATTACTACCCAGTTAATCCACATCAGTGGATTAATCCACTAATTAGGTCAAGGCACTTATTACTGAATCTTTTATCTATAAAAATTCTTGCATTATCTCATACATGAGCTTTTGGGGACACTTTAGATCTAAATCGTTAAAGTCCCCATGGTGTTTGTGGAGATTAGTTGCTGAAGGTCACCCGTCCAAAGAGACTCTTATAACACAACTTCTCTAGAAAACACAGATGTGGTTACATTACAATGCATTTCTCACAGAATTTACATCACAGAATTTTTTTTCAAAGCATCTGGTGGGATTCTTGCTTCTTACAACATATTTTTAGGAAGAACCAATTCACAGGGGGAAAAAATGGCTGATTCACAAGGGTCCTCCAACCTCATCCCCCCCTCAGAATGGCCGCTCTTGCTGAGGGCATGCTGTGAACTGATGGTGCTGAGCCAGATGAACCCCGAATCATGGTTCTGCTGTGAAATTTTCTCAGAATCCATGAGGAAGTGTGAAAATTTGTATCTTCTAGGGTCCTACAGCAGTTCATCACAGAATACTATCATTACCAGTTGGTGTGTCTGTCTGCCTTGCAAGATGGCAGTGTCTGGGAAAGAGCCACATGGCTCAATGATCCCCTCTAGTAACCCTATAGTGTCTGACATATAGTTGGTGCCTGTTTAATGAAGGAGTGAATCAATATACATGAAGAAATGAAAGGTATTGATGGAATTTCAGGAATTACTAGATGTTTTCAGAGTGGGAGACCTCTCTCATCTTTCTCCTTATATTATAAGTGACAATCTGTCCTACAATGCACAAATCCAGCTCTGGCTTTATCCTACACACACACACACACACACACACACACACACACAATGTTAGTTAACTTTCTGTTACTATAACAAAATACCTGAGATAATCAACTCAAACAGAGGAAAAGTCATTTTGGCTCAGTTTTGTAAATTTCAGGCCATGGTTGATGGCCTCTGGGCCTGTGGTGAGGCAGAATATTATGGTGGGAGTGTGTGGCAGAGAAGATGCTCACCTCCTAACAGCTGGGGAGCAAAGAGAGACAGGAAGGGATGAGGTTCCAACACCTACTTCCAGGGCTGTCCCCAATGAACTAATATCTTTCCTTTAGGCCCCACCTCTTAATGGTTCCACAACCTCCCAATAGTACCATGGACTAGGGGCCAAACCTATAACACACAGGATTTGGAGGGACATTCTAGACCCAAAGTATATTGTGTATGTACACACACACACACACACACACACACACACACACACACCAAAGTTGGGCTTTGTTTTACCTAACCTGCTCCCTCAAATGGAATTCCTTGCCCTTGTAGCCATTTCCTATATATTAAATTTTTTTTTCCAGAAAGGATATGAACTAAAACTGTTTTAAACAGCTTCCAGCTTGTTTCTAAAAGGTTATTGACTTATGGGGGCCTTCTATATAGATTTTTCTTGCCTTATTTAATTTTCTGAAAGTGAGCCCTTTATGAATCCATTCAGGAACGTTGCTTTCTTCATCATGGCCAGAATCGAGCAGCTCTGCAGCCGGCTCTCGCCCCTCCCACTCTGGCTGTGTGTGAAGGCAATTCCTTGCAATAGGAAGCCTGGAACAAACCAACGGGGGTAAAGCCAGCTGCAAGGTCCAGTGGTGCTGTTTGTGAGTCTGCAAGTCTGAGCCATCCTTTATCAGGGTGAGAAGAGAGAAAAATCACTTTCCAGCAAGAAATGGTCTCACACAGTATCTAACACAAAGCAAGTGTCAACCCTTGGTTGAGTGAGCACAGGACTGTGGAAACAGGCACCTACCTACCTCTTCCTCAAGTGGAACATCAGTGTGACTTGATTATGTTGTCTGATGCCAGCTGCAAGTTGTGCCTGTGTCCTGCTTTAAATGTAAAGACCTTTTTTCCAAGGTCAAGTGGGAATGATTTGAGATCCCTCAAGACTTTGAGTAGTTTCTGTCCTTGTGACTCAAAGTGAGGCCCTGGGTCACTCTGAGCTTGTTAGCAATGCAAAACTTCAAACCCGCACTGGATTCAGACCAGCATTTTAACAAGATCTCTGGGTAATCTGCACCACTCTCAGCTGGGCATACATTTATTGTTCTACTGCAGGGGTTCTGAGAGGATGGCTAGTTAAACAAACAAATAGAGGTGGGTTAGGAAATGATGCTAATCAGAGGTTAAAGATAGTTAAACTTAGTCCAATTCAGCAGAGCTAAGGTTTCTAAAAATGGCAATATATGGGGAAAAAAATTCAAAATCCACACTCTTCAATTCATTGTATTAGATTCTTAAGTTTAAAGGCTTAACTTGTTAGGAATGTATGGTCTTGTAGTTCCGGAGGGTAGAAGTCTGAAAGCAAGGTGTTGGCAGGGCTGGTTCCTTCTGGAGGGGTGAGGAAGAGCTGTTCCTTCCTGTTCCCAGCCTCTGATGGGTACCCAGTCCTCAGTGTTCCTTGGCTTGTAGGCGCATCATCTCTGCCTCACACGTCATGTGGCCTTCTCCTCATGTGCCTCTATCCTTTCTGGTACAGGTGCCAGTCTTACTGGATTAAGGGCCCTGCCTATTCCAGGATGACTTCATATGAAGTCATGACATCTGCAACATTATTTCTAGATAAGAGCACACTCTGAGCTTCTGGAAAGTACGTGACTTTGGGGGATGCCATTCAACCCCGTAATCTATCCAGCAAGAAAAACAGTGTGCATTTCTGCAGTGATGGCCATGTAACAGAGCTGTCATGATTGTCCAGATCTGTGGTCACCTCCAATCCCGAGGGCAGCAGATGGCATGTGTGGCGTGCAAAGTGGGCCCCAGGCAGGAGGACTGTGTTTCCCATTGCTTGGGTAGATGAGAGCTTGCCGAACTTGAACTTTGAATAAATCCGGGGTTAACTGGCCTAGAAACATTAGAACCTCACTCTGTTTTTCTCCCAGGCAAGCATGGCAATGGCTGCTGCTTTGAGAGAACCATAGGTCAAAGCAGAGGCCCAACCTCTTGGCTGAGGCAGAGATGAAGTGAAGGAGAAAGAGTCTCAATTCTGTAGATGCTGGGAAGCAAACACCAAAACCCCAAACAAACAAATCCACAAAAGCTGTGAGACAGAAGTTTGCTGTTACCCGAGAGGCCAAATGGAAAGTCCAACATTACAAGGGGAAGACACTGGCTTGGATGTAGTTTGAGTGTGTCCCCCAAAGGTTCACCTTTTTGAAAAGTGGTCTCTAGTGTGGTGGTGTTGAGAAGGTGGGATCCTTAAGAGACAGGGCCTAGGGAAGGTGATTAGGTTGTGGACGCATGGCCCTATTAATGCTGGTCTCATGGAATAAGTTAGTTCTCATGATAGTGGGTTGTTATATAGGAAGGCCACCCCACATACTTGGCCCCTTCAAAACACAACCATTTCCCCTTCAACTTCCCTATATTATAATATAATGCAGCCAGGAGATCCTTATCAGGATGCCAATGCCATGTATGAATCCTCTGTCCACCAGAATCATCAACCAAATCAATCTCTTTTCTTTATAAAGTATCCAGCCTCAGGTTTTTGTTATAGCAACAGAAAACAGACTACTATAGAGAAAGAAAGAAATGTACTGAAATGGATATAAAAACCCACCCTGGGCAAAACTAAGTATCTGAGAATGAAGCTGGGATCCATTCATTTGTGTCTTGAATATTAATAGAAAAATCCTGCCCTGGATAGGAGTCCTGGGTATATAACACAATGTCCTGGGAAAGGTCATGGTCTGTGGAGGCACCACTAATTACATGGAAAATCTAGGAAGATGCAGGGACAAGATTGGAGGAATTCCTTTTTGTCGCACGGAGCCCAGAGGGCTCCAGAGAGATTATACTCCATCTGGGACTCACAGTGAATTAGATGCTGGGAGAGGGAAGGGCTGCCTTGGCCCTTGGGCCTTACTGTACCCATACAGAGTCATCTACAGTCAACCCTGAGTTGAATCTCTGCTGTCTGCTATTAGCATTCTCTGAAGATCTAAGGCAAAAGTTTAAGCAGAGGAAAAGGAAGGAGCTGGATTCCTGGAAGAGATCTGTGCTTCTCTGGGCTACCCAGAAGTCATGCTCCTCTGAGCAAACTCTGCTCTTTCCATTCCAGAGCTGAAACCATTAGATAAGGGCCCGCTTGTTACCCAGCATTAGCACCTAGTCACAAGGCAGTGCTTAAGGAGGAAGCCGTGACCTTTCTGGGAGGCCACAGCATAAAGTAGTTGCTTTGCTTTTTTGCAGAGATGAGATGTTTGAAGGTTTAAAAGCCCCAAGCAGTCCTGACATGAGTGACCAGGACTTATTTTTGATGTGCTTGAACCAGGAGGCTGTTGCTGTCCATAACATTCCCAGCTTGTCTGAGATGTTTGGGAATTGGTGAGAAGCAATTAGGCCTCTGCAGAAGGGAAGAGGCTACCATGGTGTCTGACAAGCAGGCTCAGCTGGCCTCGTGTGTCCCCAGGGCGTGCTCAGGAAGAGCAGAAGGGCTGGCATTTCGACCTTTTCTGGGAATCTCCTACAGAGAAAGATAGAGATGTAAAAATGACATGCTTACAGGAGAATTTTCCCTACTCTGCTAGATTCAACTCCTGTCTTTGTTTGACTTTTTTTTCCCCCAACAAATGAACTTGACTTATAGAGGGCACGTCATTTTTCAGAAAGAAATGGACTATGGGCTCCCCAGGGCAGAGCACGCCCTAGTAGGGAGGAGGAGAGGGCAGGCAGGATTCATAGCAAGCACGTCAGGATGGAACTGTAGCTCTAGAAAGGAAAGAGCTTTCACACCTAAAGGGCAGCTTGGATGGTAGGAGAGGAGCACAGTTCCACCCCGCTTCATTCCAGCTGTGTGGACACCGTCTTCATACCAGCCATCGCATCTACATCGTGCCAGGGTTGCAGACTTCTTCTTACCAATTTGTGTCTGGTTCTGGTAGTTAGAAATGGCCTGAACTCTCACCCCAGCAGAGCTAGCCTTATGGTTCTGCCAGCCATGTGCTAGCACGAGGCCCCCATGCAGAAGGGTTCTGCGTTTGGATTAATGCTCTGTTGTTTTTCTCCTGGAATTTTTCATATTTTTGAACAGGAAATTCATCTTTTCATTTTGCCCTGCGCCCTGAAAATTATGTCAATGGCCCTGTATAAATGTTGTCAATGGCCAGGCACACCCTGTTTCTCTCCTTTCCTCTGAAAATCCCTCATTCTCCAGTCTCAACTTCAACATCCCTTCACAGGGAGATCCCAGCAGCTGCACCGCTTATAATAGTGATGATTATAAGAAGGCCAATAGCAACTGAATCTTCTCTATGTGTCATGTACTTAGCTAGGTGGGGTTTTTTGTGCATTATAATTATATGTAATAGTGGGATTTATGGTTACATATTTATACATGCACACAATATAACAACACAATTTGGGTCAATATTGTTCCTCAGTATTTCCCCCCACCCTCCCTTTTCCTCTTCCCTTGGTTGTTCCTCCTCCTCCTCCTCCCCCTCCTCCTCCTCTTCCTCTTCTTCCTCCTCCCCTCCCCCTCCTCCTCTCATAAGATTCCCCCACCTTTTTTTTATTTTATTTTTTCTCTCTAGCTTCCACATAGAAGAGAAAACATATGACTTTCATTAATAACATTCGGCTTATTTAGCTTAACATAATACTCTCAAATTCCATCCATATTCCTGCAAGTGACACAATTGCATTCTTCTATATGGCTGAATAAAACTCCATTGTGCATACATATTTCTTTATCTGTTCCACCACCTAGGCTGGTTCCATAGTTTGGCTCTGTGAATTGTGCTGCTAGAAACATGGGTATGTATATATCACTATAGTTTGATGACTTTATTCTTCAGGATAAATACCAGGAGGGGTGTAGATGGGTCATACGGTGGTTTCATTCTTAGTCTTTAGAGAAGTCTCTTTATTGATTTCCACAGAGGTTGTACTAATTTTCAATCCCACCAACAGTGTAAAGGTGTTCCTTTTTCTCTACATCCTCTCCAGCATTTATTATTGTCTGTGTTCTTGATGGCTGCCATTCTAAATGGAGTGAGATGAAATCTCAGTGTAGGTTTGACTTTCATTTCCCTAATTGTTGAACATTTTTTCATATATCTGTTGGCCATTTGGATGTCTTCTTTTGAGAAGTGCCTGTTGAGTTCCCATTTAATTGCTTATTTGCCTTTTTGGTGTTAAGTTTTTTGAGTTCTTTATATATTCTTGATATTAATTACCTATCAGATGAGTAGCTAGCAAAGATTTTTCTCCCATTCTGTAGGCTCCCTCTTCACATTCTTAATTGTTTCCTCTGCTGTGTAGAAGCCTTTTAATTTGATGCCCTCCCATTTGTTCATTCCCTGAGCTTTGGGGTTCTGTTGAGGCAGCCGTTGAGCTGGGTGGTTTGTATGGATTCTCTCACTTCATCCTCTCAACAACCCTACGGGCTAGGTGTTACTATTTTTTCCATTTTAAAGATGAGAAAACTGATAGCAGATCAGAGAAGCTTAATGTCTTACTAAGCCAGCAGTAAGTGCTTCACCTGCATCGCATGTCACCATAATGATGTGACATCTATCTCCTTCCCTAGACAACAAGGGACATGGGGTCAGTGGCTTGCTTGTCCTCTGTAGTACCTGTCCCCTCTAGCACAGTGCTTGGTTAGGTACTATATAGAAGCTGGGGGAGGAAAGTAACTGTCCCTTCTTCATATATGTCTGTATTTTCAAGGACACAGCCCAGACACAAGACAGCAGGAGAACATTGAAAAAACTCTTTGAACAGCCACCCTGGAGTTTGTTTTTAGACCATCCTCTGTGTGTGGAGTTTCCCTGGATCGAGTGTTGGGGGCATACCAGGGAGGAGAGGGTGCTGGCCTCTGTTCTGCCCTCGTGGGTTTGCAGTGTGGGGAGGGAGAGACATTAAGCAACTCCCCTTCTGACAAGGTCAGATTGTGCGTGTCAGCGTGCTGTGATGTGGAGGTGCTCCCTTTGGAGATCCTGCAGCTGGGAATGTGACTTGGTTTTGAGGTCAGGAAGGCTTGCTAGAGGAAGCAGAATAAGTGGAGGACTGAAGACAGGAAGGAAAGAGAAGGGAGCAGGGCCATCCCTTGCAGAGGGAATGGTCTGGGCAGAGACTCTTGGGAGATACCAGCGTGGTTACTTCCAAGACTGAGAGGAGGTCAGGGGTGGGGTGGCCAGCCAGGGGCACTGCAGACAGGGTTGGAGCTTTGACTTCATCTTAACAGAAGTGGGAGTTTTAAGCAGGGGAATGGCACGACTCAAGTGTTGTAGAGGTCACTCTGGTGGCCGTGTGCAGAATGCATCAATGGACAGGGGCCAAGTGAATGCAAGATGGGCCATGCAGGTGTATGAACAGATTTCTTCTAAGTGTTTATTTATGGGTGATGCACATTGAAGTACAAATCCCTTGGGATTCAAGGGAGCTCATCTGTGGTGAGAGGAAAGACCATTTCAGGAAGGTGCCAGTCTTGGGCGAGTGTATGGCTGGTGTGCACATTCACTCTGGTTCTTCTCTAAGGGAGTGTTCCTGGAGTCAGTGCATGTGGAACACGGGGATTTTCTGGTGGCTGGCAGAGAGACATGCATGGTCACTTTCCAGCTACAAAACAGGCAGCGATACTCTGCTACCCTGAGAAATTCTGTCAAGAGCCCTGGAGGTCTAAGCTTTCAACCAGCTTTCCTGATGGATCTTGTGAATCTGCAGGTGGAGAGGGAGACTTGGGAACCTGGGAACTTGTCCAAAATGTCCTTTCTAAACTGGTGAAGTGTCCTGTTTTAAAATCCATTTCCTTTCCCCACAAACTTACAGGTACAAAGGATTTAAAGGCAACTGTTCCATGACCTTCATCGATCAGTTTAAAGCACTACACCAGTGTAACAAGTACTGCAAAATGCTGGGGCTGAAATCCCTTCAAAACAACACCCAGAAACCCAAGAGGCCAAGCATCGGGAAAAGCAAAGTTCAGGCAGCGGTGAAGAAGCCAGAGCCCAGGACCCCAGCAGAAAAGAAAACCTAGCACCCCTCAGTAGCGGGGGCCTCCAGCCAGCAGCGCACGGGCTTGGGAGTGAAAATCACCCACACAGGAGACTCCTTGCAGAGTGTATGGCCGTCCTTACTCCACCAGACTCTGCCCCAAGATGCTTCTATACCAGTCACCTGCCGTCTGCTAAAGCGATTTTGGGACAGATTTATGACCAGACTCGTGGAGAGACTACATCAGTCGTCAGCGTCAAAGGAAGTCCACTCTCCGCACACACAGCGTTGGCACCAACTTGGTGTCACGTACCTCTTTGTCTATTTGCACGTGGTTTTGTTGTCAAAGACTTGGTGCTGAGCAGGGTCCGTTCCTAGCCCCAGTGCTTCTCGTCCCTGCCCTAATCGGGGTTTCCAGACATATCTAGCTGTGATGGGAACAGGAATCATGAATGTCAAGTTGCTGCACCAGTGTCCACGATGCTGCTGCTGCTGCTGCTGTGGGTGGTGGCTTCTGGAACACAAGGCCACTTCCCACCCTTGTTCACACAGCCCCAGTGACAATTTTCTGTTTTGACAAATTCATGTTTAAACAAAAAGCGTAAGCTGCATATGTCATCTTAGACACTTGTTCTTTGGAATTTGTGCCATATTTCACATTCCCCCAGGACTTAGTCATTTAGTCATTTCCGAATAGATTTGCTGGAGCACAAAATATTCGTGTCTGTGTTTTCCCTTCTTCTTACATTGCAATTTAGGTTCCGTCACTTTCTACTCGGCTCCTTAACTGTGGTCTCCCGAAACCCGGACTGACCCACAGCGTGTTGCAGGGGAAGGCAGGTGCTGATGCTGGCCTGAGCTCACAGGGATCCTTCCCTCCCTGACTGCACGCGGTCTCCTTCCCTATGTCTTCCTATATAACATTCTGGAAAAAGCAAAAACTGGAGGGGAACATGTGTGCAGTCCTCTTACAGGGGCAGTTGGCCTTCACTAGAGAACTCTCGACTTCTTTAGCTTTAAAATACTTTCCTCAAGCTAGGGATTTTGTTAAAAAAAAGACAGCATAGTTGATATTTTTGTTTAAAGAGGAATTTGAGCCAGCGCAGTGGTGCATGCTTGTAATCCCAGTGGCTGGGAAGGCTGAGACAGGAGGATCATGAGTTCAAAGCCAGTCTCAGCAAAAGTGAGGCACTTAGCAACTCAGTGAGATCTTATCTCTAAATAAAATATAAAATAGAGCTGGGGATGTGGCTCAGTGGTTGAGTGCCACTGAGTTTAATCCCCAGTACCAAAAAAAGGAATTTGAAGAAGAAACACTTGTCAGATATAGTTCATATTTTTTCAGAAAATTTACCCATTTCCAGCTTTTCTATGAAGTGACCTTTTGCCTGCTATGCCCATAAAAATCGTATGGATGTATTTAACAGTAGAGTTCTAGAAAATTCCTTAATAGTAAACAAAAATAGCATGTTTTGGTTCTCTATCCATCCATCCATCCATCCATTTAGCCCTGCCTATCATCTACCAATTATCTATCTATATATGTATAACTAGAGCCTTCTTGACAGACCAGACAGTTTTTGGTAATAATTTGTAGTTCTATGTTTTTAAAAAAAAATCAGCACAAGTGTCTTTTAAAAGTATGGGAAGGTATAAAATGAAGAGCAGAGTCATCCTGGCACCCTCCTCCCCCAGCTGGCTTTGAATCCTGATTTGGAGAGGACAGTTGGGGGGAAAGGATTTTCTGCTCCCAGATTTTGAGCATTTGCAGTCAGTGCACGGTGTGCTTCTCCTGGATCCGGATGTCCCTGCTCCTTTCACAGATGCATAGATTTTTTTTTCAAAGTGCCTGTATTGTGGACCATAATCTGATTTCATCTGTTTACAGACATTTGGAGGCCCAGAGACAGAAGGGGCTCTGCAGTGGGATTCGTCCCAGCCAAAGCTCTTGGGGATGGTCCTGTGCAGCTGTGTGACCATCTGTCTGCCACCCAAGCCCTGATGTCCTGAAACAAAGTTCTGTTTCCTTACACAGGGAACAGGGTGAGCATGGAACGGGCTCTCCTACACTAAAGATGGGGTTCTAGGGCCTCGTGAATGTCCATCTCCCACTGTGGTGGTTTTGGTTCAGTTTGCAACCCATCTGGTTTCAGTGGATTCTCCCAATGGTCTCCAAAAGTGTGCAGAGTTAGAAAGACTCCAAATACAATGCCTCCTCAGCCCAGCCCTGAGCTAGGAGGGCACAGTGAGTCAGCTGGGGATTTTGTACCTTCTGATGCCTGCAGAGTGGTCACATACGTACATGTCTCAGTTTCCTGATGGGCTCGACAATGCAGCTCTGTGATGGGCAGATCACAAAAACGAATGAAAGATTCATGAAAATGGGCCTGTGTTTTCAATGGCAGGTTTGTCACTAATTAGAATGGCAGGCACACGATGACTTCTTGCCAGTAGGCATGGTGTTCTGGAGAGGTCTAGCAATTGGATGTGTGCAGGGCTGGCTTGTATTAATATTTCATGGTATCTCATTGTCCCAGCCCTTCCCAGCCGTGCTTCTGACAAGCCTCATAAAAGCAGAGGGTTTCTACAGAGTCGTATTAAAAAGAATGTCAAAATAAGTAACCATTATTTTCTAATTACAAAGCACTCTCCTTTCTAAATATGCATCCTGCTTTGTGTGTGTTGGGCTTGTGTTCAACTGGAGGCAGATGGGAGGGGCTTGCACCAGCCCGGTGCCGGCTTGTTTTCTCTGTGTACGTTCTGCTCTGCTGGACCATGTGTGCCAAATGGAACAGAGCAGCCTTTCTCTGCCATTTAGATCTGCAGATGCCACTTGGGCTTAACGAGTTTAAAAAAAAATTTTTAAAGAGACATAAAACCCTTTTCTGTATCCCAATACATGATTTAGTTTCCACCTCTTTGCCAAAATCCAGACAGATCTGAAATCACTGAGAGTCTCCTTGTTCTCAGGTGATTTTTAAAAGCTGAAAACCAAGACAGAAGCCAATTTCATCCATAGGATTGGGTGGGCCCAGTCTTCAATTTTATGATGAGATAAGCAAATATTTATAGGTATTAATTGTGTCAATTGATCAAAATTTTTTAATTTTGCTTTTCATGAGAGGCCCAAATCGTCTTGGATAGATTAATCATCTCAGACACTTTTTTTTTCCACATCAAGAAAAGCCAGTGTTTGGGGCTGGGGTTGTGGCTCAGTGGTAGAGTGCTTGCCTCGCATGTGTAAGACACTGGGTTCAATTCTCAGCACCACATATAAATAAATGAATAAAGGTTCATTAACAACTAAAAAAATTATTTTAAAAAAAGAAAAGCCAGTGTTTCAACTTTTTATTTTTATTTTTGGTACTGTGTATTGAACCTAGGGGCACTTATCTCTGAGCCACATCCCCAGCCCTTTTTTATATTTTATTTACAGACAGGATCTTGTTGACTTGCTTGAGGCCTTGCTAAGTTGCTGAGGCTGACCTTGAACTCACAGACTTCTGCCTTGGCCTCCCAAGCTACTGGGATTACAGGCGTGCACCACCACACCCAGCAGTCTTTTGGCTTTCTGTTTCATGGCCCAGAAGTATCAGAAGCAACTCTGCTAGGGAGATCCCTCCTCCATCCCCCTCCATCCCATTATCTCCCCTCTGATGATACCTGCATGGAATGGCAGGTAGTGGCTTGTGGTTTTGCTGTTGTGCACCATCTCCAGGACTGTTTCTACCGCAGGAACAAAGTGCCACAACTCTTAGGAGACTTAGCAACTGAAATTTATGGTCTCAGTTGGGGGCTGAAGTCCTGGATAGAGGTGTGAGGGGACTCTTCTCTAGGCCTGTCTCCTGGTCTCTGCAGTCTTGTGGCCAGTGGTAGCTTAACTTGTCCTCACATGTGTCCTCCCTGCGTCTATCCCAATTTCCCATTCTGTGTGGACCCCAGCCATATTGGATTAGGGTCCACCTTAACGACCTCAGCTTAACTTGGCAAAAGAGCATCTCTTCAAATAATGTTGTATTCTGAGGTACTCGGGGGGAGGCAATTCAATCCTCATCTTTCACCTCTACAGGCACTTCCAGCCAGTCTGTTCAGGCTCAGGTGCAGGTGGGAGTAAGTAGAGATGGTGTCTGCCAATCCCTTCATTGACCCTCTTTCCTGGCCTCGTGGTGGAAACCTGGTCCATGGAAGTGTTCCTGAGTTCTCTTGAAGCCCACCCCCACCTCCAGCCTTCATTATTCTTAAAGAAAAATAATCATTTAGGTCCTGAGTTTCCTGTTGTAGAGTTTTGGGGAAATCTCTCCCCCTATGCATTGCTGTAGCACACCTGCCCCACATGCCAGCGCCTGGGCCAGCACCCAGGCTGCCTTCTCCCTGTCCAGCCCTCCTGCAGAGTGACCTCAAGGGTCTCATGGAAAAATCTGTCCCAAGAGCTCTCTGCCAATAAAATTGTACCACCATCTTGCAGTCAATTCCCTGTCAGTAATAAGAGGCTGCTTTTGTTCTAGAGTCTCCAGTGGCTTTCTGTCTCCCTCAGAGAGAAAGCCTAGCTTCTGACACAGGTCAAGGGGACCCTCCACGATCTCCCAGATACCTCCCACCTCCTCTCACTGATGCTTCGCTCAGCGCCAGCAACACTGGTCTTCACGCTCTCTTTTGAGCTTCCCAGCCTCGGCGGTGGGAGGTCTTTGCGTTTTCTGTTCCCTCTGGAATGTGCCTCTCAAGTATCTGCTCATAGGTCACTTTCTCAGCCAGTTCTTCCCTGACCATCCTATTTAAGATTGCAAGCCCCTCCCCCGACTCCTCTTCTCTGCTTTGTGCCCTGTCATCGCCATGGGACATAACAAACGTTTTTTTTTTTTTTTTTGAATTGTCTATCTCCTCCATACCACAATGGCATTTCTCTGTGAGCAAGAATTTTTTTTTCTTCCTGTTTTATTCACTACTGCATCTCAATATTTAGAAGATGCCCGGCACATAGAAGACCCTTTGATATCCAGTTTTCACCCACCTGTGCATGTTACCCCACCCATGCTGGTGTTCTCAGATGGAGAAGTTTGGCCTCCTCCCCTAGGAAAATGTGATGAAAATCTAGCTTCCCTGGATCCTTGGCACAGGATTATTAGACGGAAAACCTTCCTAAAGTAGGAGGGCAGCCTGAGCAATGAGACTCCAGGCCCTTCTAACACTAAACTGCTATGTGAGTTTAGAGAGTAACAATCTCTCTGAATCCCAATTGCCCCATCTGAAAAATGGGTATGTCATGATACCTATCTTGTAGGAATGTGAAAATTAATTCATGTACAGAGAAAAACTGACTTAGGGTGGCATTCCATAAATATGAATCATTATTATAACTACAAAACTTTGTATTTTTAAAATGTTTTTAAAATATTTTTTAGTTATAAATGGACACGATACCTTTATTTTATTGATTTATTTTTAAATCAAACCCAGGGCCTCATGCATGCAAGGCAAGTGCTTTATCACTGAGCTACAACCCCCAGACCTTGTGTTTTTTAGAGAAGACCTACATGTAGAAATATCTATACTTCATTCATAATAGAGAAATGAGTTTCATAAATCATTTTACTATTCACTGGAGAAAACAGTACAATAAAACATCACTGAAAAATGATTTACAACTGTAAATTAACTGTATTTTTCACTATTGTTGTTATTTAAGAAAGTGAGAAGAAATTATGCAATGTATGGTTTATGTAATAATTTTTGTTTAAGGTTCAGTTTTCAAAAGTTCTCAGCCCACCCTGAAGAGGCCCTCTGTCAGCCCACCCCAGGGTTCTTGGCAATTGAGGTTTTGATTGTTATGCCACCGTCTTTCAAAAACTTACTTTGAAGCATCAAGTCTCTTGTTGCCTAACACTGGTCCAGGAATTGCTGGTTTCAGACAGGTGCCGCTCTGATCCGTAGGCTTTCCCACTTCCTGTTCCTCCGTCATCTTCCATCTTTCTGAAAGTGATGAATTTTGAATGGAGCATCAGCAGAGGTGAGGGACCAGCAGAGAGAAGAAAGAAAGGGAGCCCATTTGGGGAGGTTCTCAGGCGATCCCTCAGGAAGGAATTCTCAGAAGCAAGGACACAAGGAGGTGTTCCACCAGGAAGGAAGGAGGAGTAGGCTAGGGTTGGCTCCAGGTAGCCTTTGCTGGCTGGCCAGGGGTCTTGGCCTGTTTATGTGGGCTTCGTGGGTGCTGGGGCCTGTGGGTGCTGGGGCCATGTGGACATGGGCTGAGCTGCTGGAACTTGGAGATGGCGATGCTTGCCTCGTGGCAATCGGAGGGAGGAGCAGAGACTGGGGCCCCTTACCACCTGAGGCATCTCTGAGCCAGCAAGGCACCATCTCCAGGGGGGCTCAGAAGCACGTCAGGGGAGCTAGAGCGACCCAATGCCATGGACTGAAGTTTGAGTTTACCCAAGTTCATTTGCTGAGACCCTAACCCCCACGATCATGGTATTAGGAGGTGGAGCCTTTGGGAGATGATTAGGACCAACGAATGGAGCCCTCGTGCATGGGATTAGGGCCTCATAAAAGAGGATCCAGAGAGACCCCTTGTATTTTCCACCACGTGAGCTTAAACATTGAGAAGATGCCATCTACAAATCAGGAAGTGGGTCACTGCTGCCTCCATCTCAGACTTCCAGCCATAGACTTGTGTTTATAAGCCACCTAGTCCAGGATGTTTTGTTATAGCAGCCTGAGTGAACTAAGACACCCAGAGACAGAGGGAAGAAGAACAATGTGGAAAGCAAACTAGGCAGATCCATTTCAGCATCCAGAAACTTCTTTTTTGAGGCAGTTCCTACATTGACTGAGGGTGCAATGGGTCGGGGGGGGGGGTGGCTGGTGGTAGGAAAGCCTTTGCAGTTCCGGTCAGGCAGATGGATTTTCAAGATAGGAACCAATGTTTGCAAGTAGCCCCAGACTTTTCTCAGAATCAACAGACTTCAGAAAATTTGTCCCTCGGTAATTAGTTCACTTGGTACTGCCACGGCTTCCCCAGAGACGGTCTTGTTTTATCATGGTTTATGTATTTATATGTCCTTCTAAAGGTGCCTCATGATATGGTCTTGAAGATCAATACAGCTTTTATTGTTGTCTCCATGCCTGTGTTACAGGAAACCAATAAATCAAACCAATCCCTCACTGCCCCAGATGGAGGATTTAAATTAGATGTGGTCCTGGGCCCATAAATCATCTTCTCCCCCTCTGCCTCCCAGGGACAGGATTGAGATGAGGGAGAAGCATTCTCTGGGCCCCTTGCCCACATAGGAAGATATAGATGATCCCACTTAGCCCTGCCTTCCTGTCCCCTGTCTTGGCTGCCCCACCTCCTAGAGTCCAAATTCCCCGTATACTCATTTATGTAGCAGAGGGAGCCCCAAAGCCTGATGGAGCAAAAGCCTCTGCTGTCAAGTCCTGTTTTAAATATCCTGGGGGAAGCAGAGGGCTGCCTGCCTAGAAAGATCTTCCCGGTGGGTGAGAATTTTGAGGTTCCACTTGCCCTCCTATCTGGGGACTCTGGGCATTATCTTTGATTCTTAGGTCAGTATTTCCTGGAGAACAATTTTTAAAAGGCAAAGAGGACATTTTCCTTTGAATACTGGACAAATCCCCTTAGTTTTTGCCATTTATTTATTTATCTATTTCTAGAAATGCCTTCTCTGGGCTCTCTCTAGATCTCTGCTCGATTCCTCAGCCCACTAAGCCAGTCTTCTTCAATCTTGGCTGGGCACTGGAATACTGGGGGCTTCAGAAAATACTCCTGTGAGGTCGCACCCCAGGGCTTCGGACTGAAGTGGTCTGGGGGGAACTTGAGCATTTGGGGTTCTGAGCTGACTTTTCCTCACTTTGGTGATAGGACGTGGTGCAGCAGCAACCAGGGGACTGGCCCAGGTAGAGGGCTGGCTTATGTCTGAGTGGCATGTGGCTATGGACAAAGCACACAGGAGTACCATCCCCATTGCCACCAGCCTTTTGCTGAAGTATGGTGGCATAAGTGGCCAGTATTACACACCCAAGGACATCTCTGAATGCTTATCTTTGGCCAAGTCACCAAAGAAGCACACCACAGCCTGAATCCTGGGAGGAAAAAACCAAGCATGTATTTGCGAAATGTTCCAGGGCAGAAGCCCATACTCAAGCTTATTTTCCTTTTCAGATTCCAAGGGTGAAACAGATGACTGGGCTTTTTTCCCACCCAGGAGGAGGGCAGGGTGGCCCAGGATGGGCCTATGAACAGGGGTCTCACTGTTGAACTTCTCTTTGATTTTGAAGACCTATGCTTCAGCCACAACTCAGACTCCCTTGCTGCTAAGAATAGTCAGATACCACAGTTCTGTACAGTGATATCAAATCAGAGGGTTTGGATGGGGCCTCCTAAGGAAGAGGATAGGGCTAGGCAGGGCCATCCTTTTGTTTACTTTTTTGGTTTTCCTTTAAGTGTTTCCTTTTTGGGAGATGAGTGTGTTGTGGCCACCAGGAGCAGATTACATGGACATCCAGAAGGAAACCTCATTGCTGAGGACACTGTATCTGCTGTCTAAGGCTCTCTACCTCCATTTTTTTTTTTTTTTAATCATAGGGAGGGGGCGGGGCGGGAAGAAAGATCCATTTTTCCAGGCCTGGTCGAGCAAGGCCTGTAATACAGCGGCTGGGGAGGCTGAGGCAGGAGGAGTGCAAATTCAAAAACCAGCCTCAACAACTTAGCAAACCTCAAAGTAACTTAGTGAGACCCTGCGCCCCTGAGTTCAATCCCTACTACCAAGGGGAAAAAAGATCCATTTATCTAAATCACTTGTCACTTGGTACGCACCTTTACCTCTGTTGTACATGTTTAAGAACAAAGTTCTCCAAGCCATTCAAAGCACAGCACACCTTACCTCCTTTTACTGCAGTGCTCCACCCTTGCACCAGCATCGGGGCGTCGTTTAGTGTGCTGTAGCACTCACGTCTGGGTCCCTCGCAGGGTCTTAGGGGGCGTGGCCGGGGCGTGGCCTTTCTAGGGAGTCTAACAATGCAGCCAGCGCTGAGGACATGCACACTTTTCCCTTCCAAAGCGGAGTAATTGGTGGATTGATCGCCTCAGTCACTCTCAATAAACACTAAAGAGAAGCACAGTAAACCAGGCTTCCACCCCGGAGGTTTCAAATCTGAGTCTGCATCCGAATCCCGGAAGGTTGTTCAAACGCAGGTGCTGCCCTAGCAGAGTTTCTGATTTCAGGGGTCTGTGGTTTGCCAGATAATTTGCATTTCTAACAAACTCCCAGGTGGTGCTGGTACTGCTGGTCAGGAGCGCAGCGGTTGCGGGTGAAGTGTGTTTTCTTTTGTCCCCAGCCTCCTTCTCTGTGCCTGTTGCCTGCCCTCCCCACCGCTGGCGCCCCAGTAGGTCTTGGATTTGCTTTACTCTTCCCCTCTATGGAAAGGCGAACTCAAAGATGGTTACTTCTAAGGGAATTTCAGGCAGTGGCACCCAGAAGCTCATGCGGGGCTTTCCCCTCCTCTTCCATCTGAATAACCTCCCCCTGGTCTTCCAAGCCTGCACTCAGATGCCACCTCTCCAGGACGTCCTCCTTTGAGCCCCCAAGTGTATGTCCTTAGAGAGCCCCTGGCACGTCCGCCCCTTTGCATTTGGATACAATCTTCTAGTTTCCTGAAGACAGGGATAGATTTTATCTCTGTGTGTCTATCATGAGCACTCAGTAGGAATTTTCCTGCATGAAGGAAAGAAGGTGGCTTCAGGCAAGTTGGGCCTCTGCTCAAGGCAGGGTGAACCTGAGCGGGTCCAGCTGAAGTCAGTGCAGGCAGAGTGCCTGGTGTGTCGCTTCTTTGCTAGGTTGCCTTGGGACCTAATGACTTCCCTGCCAAGGTCAAACCTGCCTGCCACCTGTTACCCCTCTTCCTCAAGGCCTTTCCTGAAGACCCTTCCTGCCACATGCTTAGGTCTCGTCCCTTTTTATATTTACCAACTTGAATCCATGGTTTCAGAAATTGACAGAAAGGAGACACCAATGAGAGTAGAAAGAACACAGGCAAGACAAGGTACAGAGAGCAGAAAGCACCCCACAGACTAGACCCTGTGGACCCAGGACTGTTGTCACTTAAATTCAGAACTCCTTGGCCTTCTGAGGTTTGAGGACTCTTGTGGATTAGCTGACAGCTCTGGATCCTCACCCCAGAAAAATGCATCTATGCATAAAATGTCATTGCCAGTTTCAGGGGGTTGAAGAAATCACCCTGAGTCCACCTCTGGATGGACTGCATCCCTAGGAAGAGAGAAGGGGCAGCATTTCCGGCTAGTATCTGGTATGGGATACACAGGGTAGATTTCAGAGGATCAAAGACTAGATGTTTGATAGGAAACAAGGCCAGTAGGTGACCGAGACAGCCAGTTCCATAATTGTAACAGGATGAACATTGATAAAATGAAATACTGATTAGCAATAATACAAGCCATTGAGTAGGTACATAATCCTGGAGACATAAAAAAATCATTGACTTCACCAGCCATTCATTTATTCAGTAAATATTTGCTGCCAACCCATCACACGATTATCTCTGTTCTCTGAACTGGAAACACAGTCAAGTCCCTGTCCTCATATGTCAGACCTTCTAGCATGGACACAGAATATAAACATACTAACAAGCAATAGGAGGTACAGGGTGCTATGATGATGGGGAAGCCTCTAAAAAGGCCACTTGGAGGCCCCAGGCATGGTGGCACATACCTGTAATCCCAGCAGCTCGAGAGGCTGAGGCAGGAGGATTGCAAGTTCAAAGCCAGCCTCAGCAACTTATTGAGGTTCTAAGCAACTTAGTGAGATCCTGTCTCAAAATAAAAAAGTAAAAAAGAGGGTATGGCTCAGTGGTTGAACACCCCTGAGTTCAATCGCTGGTCCAGGAAAAAAAAAAGATAACTTTGAATTGATACATAAATGAAGAAGTATAGCATATATTTATCTAGGGTCAATTGTCCAGATAAAAGGAACAGCAATTGTAAAGGTCCTGAGGCAAGAGGGCACTTAGCATGGCTGGCAACAAGGAGATGGGTGTGGTGGAGCAAGTAAGGTGCAGATGAAAGGAGGGGAGGTCTTGGATCTTATTTCCAATGGGATGGGAAGCCATAGAAGGATTTTGAGCAGGAAAGTGACACAATCTTGTTTAAGTTTTAAAATGAATCAACTTACAACGGGGAAAATAAAGAAGCTCCATCCATATGCTCCTGAAGTTGTATTGTATAGTTGTGTTGTCTTGCCTTATCTGATGCCCTGTCTATTATTATATATCGCTTGTCAGTGTGTTTATATAGATATCTAAAACCTTCTTGGTTTTCTTTTTCCATTTTTTTTAGTTGTAGAGGGACACACAATAACTTTGTTTATTAACTTGTTTTTTATGTGGTGCTGAGGATCGAACCAGTGCCTCACACATGCTAGGCAAGCACTCTGCTACTGAGCCACAACCCCAGCCCCTTCTTGGTCTTCTTGATCAAGTATCAGCAACCTTTTTCTGTCAAGGACCAGAGAACAAATGTTTTAAACTTCGCTGGACCATGTGGTCTTTGTCATAACTACTCAACCACCCAGATGACAAATCTTCCTAGTCTGCCTGAGACTGATAAGTTTTCCAAGACCTAAGACTATCAGTGCTAAACTTAAATAATCTGGGCAGACAGGGACCACTGGTAACTTCCAATAAAACATTATTTATTGACATTCCAGTTGCAGCTGGATACAAAGACTTACGTGAATGTACCAGCTACTGTATTTCCAGTCCCTCTCACTGAGCACTAACTGTGCCTGAGATTTTTCACATAAAATCTGGTGGAATGAGATTTCATATTCGACTTATAAAATATTCTTGAATTTTCACACCCATCTCCCTTGCAATTGAATTTCATACAAATTTCTCGTATCATGAAGTATTCTTTTATTATTTTTCAACCTTTTAAAAAAGTGTAGTGACAATGCTTAGTTCATACAAAAGCAGATAGCAGGCCAGATTTGGCCTGCAGGCTCTCAGTCCCCAGTCCCCAGTCCCTAGTCTCAGTGATCCCATCAGTAAAAGGCATGACCACTAGAGATGATGTTCACCATGCCTGCCCTCCTTGTGCGTTCTTTCTCTGTCCTGACGCCAGTAACTTGCAGCAGTCTCTGTCCATTCTCCATCTTTCCCTCGCCTGTCATGTTCCTGCCACACCAATGTGCTTCTAGTTCCTTGGCTGGTCAAAGTCCATCCCATTCAAAAATTCCCATGTGCTATTTCCTTTGCCTGAGACTTCTTCCCCTGCCTTTCCACCTGGAGAAATACAGTGCCTTGCACATAATAGATCCTTAAAAATACTGCCCTAAGAATGAGTTACTTGAGATAACCAAAGGGAAAAAAAATTGCTTCTTGCAAATAAAATATCTTACACTTTGGGGTGGTGATGTGGTGTGTCCTAAAGGACACATAGCTGTCCTTTTCTGTCTCTCCCAATCCAGCATTCTAATTGCTGAGCAAGAGACCTACTCTGAGATATATAGTTGGCTCCTGCAGAGACATGGGAGAGACTAGAAAAATCTCAGACACAGTTGTCAGTGAGAGAGACTAGAAATACAGTAGCTGGCGCCTCCAAGTATATGGGAGACAATCTCTGACGTCTTCGTACCCAGCTGCAATGTGAAGCCAAGCAGAGAAGCAGGGCAAGATGTGCTACAGGGAAGACAAGCAACCCTAAGAAATGGGAAGGACTTTAATTAGCTCTTTTACTGGGCTAAATGTGCCAGGAAAATGAAAAGGAAGAAACTAGTCATGTAGGTAGAACAAAATTAGTTCTTGTCTGTTGTATTTAATGGGTCAACAGATATTCAATAGAACAGTCACTTCCACTCTCTTCCCTTTCTGCCCCAAGCCTTTGAAAATGTACTTTACAAAAATTAAAGCCGGATTTCGCGGTCAGGGGAAGGCCTAATGAAATCGCTGTGGAATACTTAAGAGCAAACCTGAAATCCTTTAGACCCACAGCTGCTGTGACGGGCAGAGGCATAGCCTACCACTAGGGGGCAGTGTCCCAAGCAAAGTGCGGCCTAGGCTAGGCCCATGTCAGAGCTCTAGCCCTGGTTTTCCTGGTTCAAAAAAAGTTCTAGTTGAATAAGACTTTAAAGGCATTTTACCTAGGTCTTTTTAGAAATTGAAATTCTCCACGTGCAATAACATACACACACTTGCTAACTAGAGCAATGTGCTTCTTTTAATTAAAGCTGATCTCTTTTTGTGGGTGTTTGGCTGCATTTTGAGAGGGGAAATCCCCTTCAAATAAATTTCAGGTTCACAGTTCAATTGTTCTCTGGAGAGAAATGGTGGGCAATACTTTGGGAACTTGAAGGTAACCCAGCCTCTTGCCAAGGTGGAAACCTCTCTTCCTGACTTGCCGAGATCACAGTGTTGACTTTCACTTGACGGCTGCCAGAAGTACCAGAAGCACTGGAGCACTTGGCTCTTTTGCTCATTCACACCTTCCCTAAGCCCGGAGATGCCCCTGCCTATTTTAGAGCCCCTACAGCTCCACGAAGCCATTACTCATGGCCTGTCTGTGTCCTTTGCTAGATCTCATCTTTGAATTCTCAGTGACCAGTGACTCTGTAAGGTCTGGCACCTTGTGGGAACATGTGGTTGAACTTGGTTGAATGAATGAGTGAGTCAGTCAGCGCCAGAGTTTGTGTCCTTGTCCTTGCCTCCAGTGCACTGTGGTTAAATACTCTAAGTGCATAAATTTGTGTCACATAAATCTTTTTTCAGATCACATGTGATACTGTTTTCTAAATTAAGATGTCATGTGCCCAGGTCCTTCAGAATCTCCAGGGGCAACTACATTTCTGTGAGCTTTTTTTGTGTGTGTACTATGGACCCTTTCCTTTTCCTTTGGAAAGCTTGGAAAGAAATTTGGCTATTAAAGAGAGGACGGTAGATACCCCATCCCTCCACTCCCACATAGGCCCTAAGAGCACTCTCGTGGCTCTGGACCAACAGCTTCATTGAGCCTGTCCTGAGGGAGAAGCAGCTGAGGGGCAGTGCAGTGTTCATTGGGATCTTGGAGTAGGCATTTTGTGACTATGGATGAGGCAGCACTGGGAGGGAACAGCCCGGGGAACTGGCCTGGTTCCTACATTATCAGCCCCGTCTGCAATATGAACAGCCAGCTCACATCCTCGCCAGCTCCTGTGGGAAATTAAAGTTCTTCACACACATAACTGAAAAGCATCCGGAGCCATCCTCTAACCTCCAGCAGATCCTGGGCTCCTCATTAGGTTGTCAAGGGGCAGAATAAAAGCAGCAAGACCACGTTACAGCATTGCCACACCAAATAAAGGCATGCCCTTCCCTGTGACCTGGTGGCATTGAATCCACCAAAATAAACAATAGTAACAAAAGAGATCATGACATTCAAGGATCAGGGTTTCCTCATCCGGAGGGAAATGAGAGCCTAATCCAAGTGTCTCCGCTTTCTGTGTCTCTGTGCCGGCACCTTGGAACCAGTGAAGCACAGGTGTGTTCAGGCATTTATTCAACTCCCAGATGGAGAGCAGTTCAGGTAAAGGACCCAGTCCCATTCCTTTTTGCACCCTGAAGCCCTGCACAATACCAGGCTCAGAGCAGCCACCCAACAGGTCGACTTAGTGAATGGATTATGATGCCAGAGACAGCGATCATAAACATGGACCCAGTCAGTGAATTCTAGAATATCCTAGTTTCAATTTCCTCATTAGAACAAAAAGTAAACTGGTTTCCAGTTCTAGAATACTATTATCTTCTCTGAGAAGTGGAATCATGCTAAGCAAAATAAGCCCATCCCCCCAAACCAAAGGCTGAATGTTCTCTCTGGTATGCAGATGCTGACTCCCAATGGGCGGGATGAGGGGAGTAGAAGTTCACCAGATTGGACAGGAGGGAGTGGTGGGGGGAAGGCAAGGGGTTGGGAATGGGAAAGACTATAACTTTCCTGCGTTCATATATGAATACACGACCAGTATAACGCCACATCATGTGCAACCACAAGAATGGGACGTTCTACTCCATGTCCTGTATAACTAAAAAGAACAACAATATAAAAAAAAGACAGAACTCCATTTTTTTCCATTCTATCACGTTACTAATACTGCAAACTACTGAAACCATTTTTTTTAACTGGGTCCATTTTTTAAAACTGAAAATATTTCTGATACTTAAATAAAGATAATACTGTGAAAAAAAATTATGCAAGTGGAGAATTTTATAGGTTTAAAAAAAAAGAGTTGAGAAATATGTGTGGATGAACCACTGACATATGCTAACTGCCACGTAATTTCACAGAACCTCCCCTGGCGTTGGATGAAAAGTAGGGCAGGCCCTAAGTGGAAATTGTCATGTTCAAGGAACACATTGTGCTAAGATGAAAGGACTCTTAGGGCCTTACCAGCATGATCCACAAAGCAAAGGCAGACTCAAGTGGTCTGTCTCCTGGAGAGGAAAACAAGTCACTGAGGCTGCCTGTGCTCTGCCGCCCCCTTTCTGGTGTGAATGTAAGGCGTGCCCAAGTACGTGGCCTTTTTCATCTGACAAATTTGGAGTCAATAAGTGACCCCAGGAATACTTTATTGGAAATGACTGGCTGGAAATCTCTGGGGCAGGGGAGAAGATGAAAGCTGGTCTGGACAGGATGCTCTATCGTCACAGATTTGGAGCAGCAGGATTTTTGTAAAATGTGTCTTTAAAGTGTGGATGTGGAACTTTGGCCTTCTATGTATGTTCCTTAGAGATCTACAGAAAGAACAGGCCTCCAAAGGTGAATGCGGAACTAACCCAGGCAGTCACTGTAATAAGACAACAAAGGAGCCAAGCTAGTAGAAAAGATAGTTTGCCCTTCTCTTCTTCCCAGTTCATATCCATCAGAGCAAAGTCTCAGGGTGAGTGGAGGGAAGAGGAGTCAATAGGGCCAAGTGCTCACATTGTCCTCAAACCTGGGAACAGTTTGGAGACTGAAAAGTCAGAAGCCTTCAGGGGTGTTGGCCAAGTTACTGTTGGCCAAGTCTGCTCCTTCCTGACCTCAAACCACCGCATAGATGTTCCTTCTCTTTCCTCGCGTTTTTCCATGACAGTGTTGGGCTTTCCCTGAATTAGGAACCCTCGCAAGGAAAGACTGTCGCATGACACATCCCTCTCTTATTTAGGGTTTTCCCTCAGAGTCCGTTGACCAAGCAGGTGGGAGGTGGAGGATACCGATCGGACACTGGTGTGATTGACCTGGTTTCTACACAGACTCAGCCATGGAGCTTGAGGTTTTGTGGAATAACCAGGCCAAGGAAGGCTACACACAAAGCTCCTAACTTTAGATGTAAGAGCCCCATGCTGAGTTGTGGTTGCATGACCAGATGGTTCCGGAGCATCCGGAGTCTCTGTTTGCCCTCTGTGGGAGGGGACCACAACTTGTCTTCTTTTCCCTGTGTTGTATAGATCAAATCAAACAGTATGCATGAGAGTAACTCTCCTGCAATAGTAAAGTCCTCTAGCAATGCTCACTCAATTAGTAATCTCTCCAGAAAACACACTCATACAAAGGAAAGTGTGTTAATTATTTCATGGGGGAGAGGGTCTGGGTCTCTTTTTGACAGTGTGGGCTGCATTTTTGTGGTGCTTTCTAGCAAGGAACTTGGAATCAACTTGCTCATTGGGTTTCATAGTAAATGCAATTGGAATCATTAGAAGATCCCAAACAGAATGTGAGCCAGTGAATGTCTATCATCTCTGGAAATAATGTCAGGCATATTTAATTCAAAAGTTTCTCCAGGGTCTAGGAAAGTGCTGGGCATGTGGGAGTCACTCTATACATATTTATTTGATAAATAAATGGTTGATTGAGTGAATGAATTTGTTTCTGATGGTTGATCCAACCCTGAAAATTTGATTAAACAGACTAGTTCATGTAGCCAAGTCACAGGAGGGAGGCCTTAGCCACATAGAGAAACTGCTCCTTACTCCGGATGCTTCTCAGAAAGAGAATGTGTTCCCAACCAGACCACCCAGTTGGGCCAACTCTTTCAGAAGCTGCAGGGCTTTAACATGTTCAGGTTTTCCATGGCCACTAACATTACTGTTTATATGTAATTTTCTGATGGTAATTCATCAAAACTTAAAGAAGGACCCTGCATACAATTTGCAATCAGCCTGGTAATTGGTTAAAATCAGTAGAAATCAAATATATTCTAGAATTTCTGAAAGGTTATTTAAGCCACGTACAAATTTATTATAAGGGTTTTTTATGATGAAAAGGAGTCATTTACTTTAACACCCCTGTGCCTGTGGTTTGCATAACCAGATTTAACACAATTTCAGTTTTGTGCACCTCATACTTCCCAAACTATTCACTCAACTCAACAAGCATGGGTTAATGACTACCAGGTACCTAACTTGGTGCTGGGTACACTGGGGGACTCTAATCTTTTCATTAACCCAGGAAAATAAGAAAATTCATCACTATGGTGATATTATGATATTTTGGGGGTTTTGCCCTCAGTTCCTGGCTCATAATTTTGACCTACCTTGTCTCATGGCAGGTCATTAAAACCTCTTCATTCCAGGGCATCCTGCTCCATGCTCACAGGAGGAGTTCTTCACACAGAGGCCAAGAAGAATTGGAACAGACAACCTTGCTAGGTTTCCCACCCAGTCTTAGCAAAAGAGCATCCCCTTTTTATCCAATCACATTTTGACACGTTTGCCCATGCTTCACTCATACCAATGCAATAAAGTTTTTATAAACTCCAAAAGGCCAGGCCAGTGGTGCACACCTGTAATCCCAGCAGCTTGAGAAGCTGAGGCAGGAGGATTGGGAGTTCAAACCCAGCCTCAGGAACTTAGTGAGGCCCTAAGCAACTTACTGAGACCCTGTCTCTGAAAAAACAAAAGGGGGGTCGGAGGATGAAGCTTGGTGTTTAAGTGCCCCTGGATTCAATCCTTAGTACCAAAACGAACAAATAAAAAATAGCGTTTGGAGAGTTTCCAGGTAGCTGAGCACGAGGAGGTTCCTGGAGGATGACACTTTTTGGAGAGGCCACGGGGGCTCACTCATTCATACCTTGCGTTGTGCATCTTTCCCTCTATGTCCTTTATAGTCCCCTTTACGACAACTTAACAAATGTAAGTAAGCATTTCCCTGAGTCTGTGAGCCACTCAAGCAAATTAGTAGAACCCAAGGAGACTGTTGTTGGGACCTCTAATTTAAGCCGGCAGCTCAGAAGCACAAGGGAAAATGACCTAGGGCTTGTGATTGGCATCTGAAGTGGAGGGAAGGGGCTGTCTTGGGGACTGAGCCCCCGCTCTGTGGATTCTGGTGCTGTCTCCAGGCAGTCAGTGTCAGAACTGCAGTGGATTAGAGGACACCCAGTTGGTGTCACCTGCAGAATTAATTTCCTACTTGCTAGTGGGAAGAAATCCCCACACATCTGGTGCCAGAAGCCATCTGTATTGTGAGAAGACAGAGGAGAAACCAAGTCTAAGCTGGTTTTTCTTCCTCCATCATCAGAATCACCATCTATTTAACAAGGGCAGGGGAGAGGCAGCGTTCAGACACACACATAAGCACAAGAGCACCAGACTTTATTCAGAAATTGGGAGCACTGGTATACGACAAACCTTCTTTCCCAGACTGAACAGATGCCCAGACACTTAGTGAGCGGAAGGATTGCCTAACAGTAGCTATTTAGTGTGATAATGGCGTTTGATAGTTTGGACACAAACACCATTGTCACACTCCACAGCTCTGCTAAGGAGAGTCTGTCGCTGGGAAGAAGTCAACTTCGTCCCCACCTTCCACCACGGTCACTGCCGGCCATCAGGAATCCTCGCCAGCTCCATATAGGTGACCTGAGCAGAGGAAAGAGGCATCGTGGGTGTCCGTCAAGTTCAGCGACAGGGAGAGAGAAGGACTCCCGGAGGGAAGGGTTGCGTTCTGTGAGAGGAGAGGTAATAAAGGGTTCCTCTGCTGGGTGTGCGTTCCTACCACCCAGAAAAGGCCTCCCACAGACAGGAGCAAAGACCCCCCTTTGGAAATGGATGGCAAATCTATTTTCATCAGTTTTCTAAGAGGACTGAGAGAAAGAATCCCCAGAGGGAGCAGATTTTAGAACACAAATACTTAGCAGAAGACCACATTATAAATGGGAATAACACAGGATGAATGGGTCCTCCCCAAAGCTCATCTGACCATATCTCCCAGTCCATCATCTGTAAATGGGATCAAAGCTGCAGTCTAAGAAAATTAGGATGACTTTTTTGGATGGCGATATAGCATTTCGCCGTGAGCTCCTCTCAGGGGCTTCTGTTGGCTGGGGAGGCAGCCTGCTGGGCTCAGACTTTAAACCTTATTCACCACCATCATTTGCCACTATGGTGGTGGGTGGCAGCTGGGGGCCGCTAAACAAGGGGAAAAGACGGAGGAAGAGGGAACGAGTCAAGTTTTGGTTAATAATACTCATTTTGTAGCAAGGGAGCTCTGTGAATAAATCCCTTCTGGATTCACTCAGATTTCCTGTTAAAAATGGTTTCCAACTATTATGTGAACCCCTGCCCACACTAGAGAATGAAAGGAAATAAACACATTTTACCTAATCTTTCATTTTCCCCAAATGCTGGGAAAAGGGACAGCTGGGGGTGAGCTATTTCCCCCCTCCCCCAGGATAACTGAGTGGTTAACATTTGACCAGAGCCTTGCTTTAACCATGAAACTGGCCTGGACTGAGCAACGGAAAAATGAACTTTTCTGTGTTTTTCGGTAAAAATGCCCCTGATCCGCAGGCAGACTGTGAAATCACCCTCTTCAAGCACACGGCGAATGCCACCCAGCTTCCATGGGGTTGGAGTGCTGAGCCCCACCTATTTTTTCCGCTTTCCTGTCTCCTTTTTGAAGATTTACTTATGTTCCACTACATGATTGACTTCCTTCCGTTCCGGTCTGTGGCCCCAGCTTGACTTCCCAGGACACTGTCACTTGCGAGGTGGCAGGAAAGTGCCAGCTGACCCACCTCTCTTTCAGGTGGCACTCCCCCATGCCGTCGGCTCCACTTGACTCAGACAATGGATGCAAACCCTGGAGTTGTAACTGGCCCCGTCCCTGCCACAGACCTTAGCACTTCATGTGATGGACTGGGTGTTCTTTCCTTTCCTTGCTCCTCTTCCTAACAAGTCCACCAGCTCATTCTGCTTTGTCAGCTGGAGGAATTTAGAACAGAAATCTCCACCTCCAGGTCACACCAGGGATGTTGCTGCCCTCACAACGCGGCTCTAGGAATCTCAGCTCAATTGGGAAGAAGCGAGGAGAAGCCAAGCGTTCATTAGTGGCAAGGGTCCTGCCAGGACATCCCCAGAGAAGGCCACACTGGGTCAGGGCTCGGCCCACTCCTCAGGGCCTTGGTGCATTGCCTGAGCTCACTGCTCCATGAGAGCTCTGTTTGCTCTGGGCTTTGGATAATCTGCAAATGGAAAAGGAAGGAAAAATAAACAAGGGAGGAAGAAAAAAGAGGAGGAAGTTAATGTATTACAGTTAAAGTCTCAGCCAAATTCCTCCACTCTATTTCTCTGGTCCATAAATCCATGTCAAGGAAAAAGTAAAAAATGTGTAGAAAAATTTACCCCCAAAGTTGTCCATAGTGACTTTGTTCATAGCAGTAAAAACTGGAAACAACCTAAATGACTAACTATAGGAGAAGGGCTATGTATTTCTGATACATCATGGTTATTTAATTGATGTTGTAGAAAAATGGTTGTTGACTTGGAAAGAAATTCAAGATTTGTTATCGAATAAAGAAGTAATTTACAAAGCGACATACCCGGCATGAGCCCCTTGCTGTGAAAAGTGTATATACCCTGAAGCAAAAACATCAAATGTTAATCGCAGCTACCTTCGATAGAAGAATTATGGTTACACGTCTCTGCATTTATTAATTTTTGCAATTTATGTAATACTTTTGTAATGAGAAAAATAATTATAATTTTAAATTTGTTCTGGGAGAAGAATTGAACCTAGGGGTGCTCTACCACTGGTTACATCCCCAGCCCCTTTTATTTTTCATTTTGAGTCAGAGTCTTGCTATGGTGCCTAGGCTGGCCTAGCACTTTCTATCCTCCTGCCTCAGCCTCCCAAGTGCCTGGGATTATAGATGTGTTCCACGGGACCTGCTTAGATTTTTTAAAACTTTAAGTCTTTTTTTTTCTCCTTCTGGATTCCCTAATAAAAATTTCTTCTTGCCAAATTCTTTTCTGGTATTTAGAAGCTGTGATCCACCTTACTTAAATACCCTACTCTGCCACAAACATGAAATGTTGGTGCTGCTGAGAGAGGGTCCTCAGGTTAATGCCAGGGGCTACTCTTGTTCATATATATGTATATGCATATATATGCACATATATACATATATGTATATTCACACAGTCTCTTATTCTGCAGATTAAATAGTTATATTTAATAGTTATATTTCAAATTTAACAATTGAACTTAAAATATACTGGGTAATATCCAATAGAGGGGCTAGGAAATAGCTCAGTGGCAGAATGCTTGCCTAACATTGCACAAAGCCTTGGGTTCAAGTCCCAACACACACACACACACACACACACACACACACACACACACACAGTTCATAAGATGGTTGGGAAATAATAACACCTGTTTTTTCCTGTGGGGAAATATAATGCTTAAGGAAAAGATGTTGTATATCAACCAGGGTGACTTATTCAAATGCCAACAGAGTTGTCCACAGCTTAGCTAAGGTCCTGCTGGATCTCAGTGTCTCAAGGCCTCCGATCTCATCCTATGAATTGCCCACTGTCTCTCTGAGTGCCTTACTTCCTGAGATCTCCTTCAGGGGGGTTGAGTGTGAGGCATTCCTCAATGGCTATTGAAACTAAAGCTGCTCCTAATGGCTGTCTAGGAAACTAAGTGAGACTGAATCTGTAAGCATTTCTAGCTGCTGTGGTCAATTCTCAATGCAGTTTTCCCTTTGAACTGTGAGTATGAGAAACAAGCAGGACTTGGTTTCAGCAAAATTGTCACCTGTAAGTATCTGTGCACACCAAACCTCCCAGCAAGACACATTAGACTCACAAGTGCCAGAAATGCTGCAGAGCTTCTACTTTCTCAGGTCAGATTTCCGCTTATCTATGCTTCAGTATTTTATTCCTGGGAGCTAAGACTATTCAAAGGCCAACCCCACAGGGACAAGAAGAGAGTGCTTTAGGGACTGTGAATTGCCTCCTTCCTGCAAAACCTATTAGTATCACCAAAAAAAAAAAAAAAAAAGACTTCTTTAAAAAAAAATACATGGAGATGCACTTTTATTCCAAACCCACATTTACTGTCATATGAAATAGATGTGTTAAATGCATTGATTTGATTTTTTTTAGGCTGTTATGTGAAGACAAAGGAAGTCAGTATCATATTTCTGAGTCATGTCATTTTAAAAGCACGTGGAACTTTTAAAATAGAAGGTTCTTGACAACAGGGGGCAAAGCAGCATCTTCTCTTAGAAACCCAGGTAGAAGGAAAAAAAAAACCCAGGAAAATCTGGAAAGTTCCTTCTTCATGCATCTATTATGTGTTTACCACCAACCAAGGCTGGAGAGCAAATCGCTAGGTAAATTCTCCACCAAGTTGTGGACTCACAGTGGCTGAGGCTTGGGGACCAGTTTTATTTCTCTACAGGTGGCCAGCTATTTCTAGAGCCATTGAGGAAACAATACAAGTTAGACACAAAAGAAGCAGCTCCAATACCCGTACTTTAGATGTATGAGAACAATGCACAGTAGATTTTGCCTGTGTGCTTGCCCTAAAGCACAGGAAAGGAAAGGATTCCTGGTCAAATCAACCTAAGTCACTCACACAGGTGGAATTCTGATTGAAGCCCTTGGTGTTATCGATAAATCAGATTCTTGTAATATGGGAATTACCTTAGTGCTGTCACTCCAGGGCAGAAATGGAAGTTCACATTGCCTCTGGCCCTCCACTTCTCCCTAGCCTCACCCTTCCTCTCCACTGAACTGAGAAGAATCTTCCATAAAGTCTCCAGTTTCCCCCAGGTTTTCTGAAGAAAGTGAAGAAGAGTCATGCAGAAAATTCAAACATAGTGTGTTCAACACTTGGGGATGCTCAGGTGATGTGTGGGTCTTTAAACACCTGAGTTAGCAGCTCACTCTCATTCCGCTGGGCCCCTGGAGAGAGGCACTTACCTCATTTTGTGCTGGTCTTCTCAAGCCCAGGGGCGCTCCTCTGGCCAGCAGGATGGTTGGGTCCAGGTTCCCTATATCTGCCGGCTGTGCAGGAGGTAGTTGTGGGCGAGAGCCCTGAGCTTCTGTGGCTTTTAGGCCTTTCCCCTCTCCCTTTATGGGATTCAGGGCTTAAAAGTAAACACTTCTTTCTCTTTCTGATAAGTCACATTAAATGATCGATTGTGGGGGAAGGGAGGGCATGACCTTAGTCCACTAAGTCAGCATCATCTTTGGTCAAACACTGCCAGCAGGCAGGCAGGCATGGAGGCCCAAGGGGTAGAGCAGGTAGCTGCACCTGCAGAGCTCATGACCCCCTTAGAAACTTTCCCTAACTTTGTTTAGTTCTCTCCTCCCAGGACAACCCCAGTGCATTACCTTGTCTTCCCCTCAGGCTTCTAGAAGCAGAAAAGCCACCCAGGCATATGAACCCATTAAATTAACTCTATCCTTGGCACATCCTAACTTACAGCTCTTGACCAATATTTGGAAACCAATCTCACGCTCCTCTCGAGCTGGCCGTTCCTGGCGGACCTGGGATCTGTTCACTGGTTCACACCAGCCATTATTTACGAAGCTCCTCCTACTATCTCTAAGCTTGGGGCCACAAGGGGAGCAAGGCCAACGGAGCTCACAACCTGGAGTCAGGAGGGACACAAAGCGACAGCCACCGCCTGTGCAGGCTGCCTTGGTCCTCAATGAATCCTCTTGCCAGCTCTGACTTTTGACATCCCACCATTTCCTTTTCCTCTTCAGGCCATGTAGGCAGTTTGCTTTCTGAAGCTTTAAAAGGAAACAGTTTCATTCCTCTTTCTAAAGAGAATAACTAAAGAGAGCGACTCGGCCTGAAGCGGGTCTGGCTTTTCTGGTGAAAGCTGGTGATGAGCCAGGAGATAGCAGCCTTGACCAGCTGGTACCATCCCCCCGCCTGCCCCACACTTCCTCTTAGTCGCCCTATTTCTTTCCAGGTAAAATATGCTCCAGCCCATTCTTGCTCCTGCCTGAGAGATCATCTCAAGAAGTGAGCCCAAGGAGTTGCTGCTGCCTGTCAGCCCTGGTCCTGCTCCTGCTCCTGAACCTCCCTTGGGAGACCGAGTTCCTTCCCTGGGGTCATCTGACCAACCAACGTGGTGCTGCCCCTCAGCCCTAGAAAAGACAGGAGCCCAGAGCGCTGAGGGCTTGTGTGGCACATCTTGGTAAAACTCCAAAGTCCATGGTGAAATGCAGGTACCACCCTAAGGCCCTCTGGACTTCCCCAAGGCCTATGCTCTCCAGCTTTGCCCAGTGGAGATGGCGTCTCCATGGTCTTTTTAAAGGTCACATGCCTGGCACTGCAGTGGCGAAGCTGCCTTGTATTTTCTTGCTTCTCTTGGTCACAGCAATCATATGTCTTTCAGAATCACTGTAGGATTTTCTCCTTTAAAGTGAAACAGATTCCTGAGGGATGCCCACATGGACATTTTCTCCAAGGGCAGGACAACCTCCCCTCCTCACCAGGCTTCACCCTGAAGCTCATCTGAGGTCACTGTCCTTCACTCCTGTTGGTCTGTGATGTCTGTTGTCTGAAAGTTTCCCCTTCGTTTTGAAAACCAGGATGAAGCACATGTTCAACTCTCAGATGATTCTGTTTGAATTCCCAGCCGTGGTGCTTGCAAGGATTTTGAATTTGAGAGACAGGATAAATCTTTTCCAAACTTCTTCTGGCAAACCATACAAATCCTTCCTCAGCCATTTTTAAAAACTTTTTGTTTTTATTTTTTTTTTTAAGAAATAAAATGGAAGATCTTCATTTAAGAGAAGATAGCTTTGAATCCCACAAGGTTGCAGATCAGCTGGAAAAATCTAAATCACTAATGTTTGTGCTCAGGTACCGGCTGCAAAAGTGGGCTTCACCAAGGGGGGCAAAACGAAACCAGGACACTTTCTACAGGCTGCAGCTGGAAGCAGGCTCCACCCTGGTAGGTGACAGACTCCTCATCTTCCCACCATGAGCTGCAGGCGTTTTGAAATTGGGTGGGTGGGCGGAGGTGATCAGGTTGAGTGAAGAATGCTACATTTTTTGCCAGGAGGGGTGCTGAAGTTTGGGAAGTGGGAATCCTGAGACTCATTCAAGATTCTTTGCCATTTGGGTTTTTGCCTTTGGACAAGACACTTTATATTTCTGAGACTGGTTTCCCGTCTGTGTAGCAAAACCGAGAATACTTGCTCGTCATTTGCTCTGAAACCTCAGGTGAAACAGAGGTGGATTAGTCTTTAGTAATGAATAGAGAAAAACAAAGATGGAAGTAGAGAAATTACAAAGGTCATGGGCTGTATTGACCAATTGGTTATGTATTCCCCTAGTAAAGAAAGAGACCGGAGGAGTCCAACCTGGTATGTGCAGGAAAAGGGCAGAGCACAGCGGGACTGGAGGGTGCCTCCGATATGTGACTAAGGGAACCAGAATCACTTTCAAATCAATGTCACAGTCCAGGACCCAAGTGAACAAATGTTGACAGTAACCCGTGGTTTCCTCATTGTTGTCGTACAGATCACCGCCCACTACAGGTCTTCCTCTTATGGGTGGAAACAGGCCCAGAACGCTGGTGGTATCTTGGTGGGGACAGGGGCCTGGTTGTGGGGACAAAGTGGGAGTCATCATATGAATGAACAGTACCCACTCTCAGGAGTCACTTGAAAATTAATTGCAGACATTATGATTTTTCTCCTCTAAACACTTTGGTACATATCCCCAAAGAATATTTTACTTAGAACCTGAGAACCATTATTAGAGCTAAGTTGATAGTGATTCCCTAGAGCAGCATCTAATATTCAGCTCATTTTCAAATTTCTCAACCATCCCCCAAATCAATACTCCTCTTCTCTCTCTCTCTCTCTCTCTCTCTCTCTCTCTCTCTCTCTCTCTCTCTCTCATACTAAACCACACACACATACATACTTTTAAACCTAAGATGCAGTCAAGATTCTAGATTACATTTTTTTCTTCATATGCTAATAACAGAATTAATCAGACACTCTCCACATTCTGTCAAAGGTTTGTTGCTGCCACAGTTTCTCCAGAGATTGGCTCCTCTTCTTGGGTTTCTGAGAAGAGAGGCCCAGAATGCAGGCTCTCTGACCCTTCACCTGGCCCCCCTCTCTTCCTGGCCTCCCCGGCTGGGGACGAGCAAACACTCTCAGAGGGGATCTTCCATCAACACCAACAGGAACCTCCAGGGTGTCTGCACTAATTTATTCATTTAAGAGTCACTTGTTGAAGTCCAGCCTGATGTGAGCTCAAGGCAGCAACACAAACAAGCAAGCAAACATAACCACAGGAAGAGGCCTTCCTTCTTCCTTCCGGAAGCTTCCACTCAGGAAACAGACAATATACAAAACAAGGAAAAGCCTGGGCAGGACGGGGCGGGGGAGAGGGCAGTGAGTTTTAGGGACAGACTCAATTAGAGTGTGTGAGTAGGCAGGCCTCCACTGTGGTGGGGTTTGATCAGAGAGCAGATGAGGTAGGTTCAAGAGTAAAACATGAGGGCTGCGTGTGGCAAAGCAGTTGCCTAGCATGCATGAGGCCCTGGGTGCCACCTCCTGTATCGGGATAAACTAAAGGTAAACCACAAGGATATCGGAGGAAAGAACCTGGCGGATGGACCTACATGCAGACATATCCCAGAACAGTTAGGCCAGTAATGTGAGAGAGGGTCGAGGTTGTGGGGCCTTCCAGGTTATCACAGGGAGTTGTACTCGAGTGGCATTTCCACTTCAAAGTCACTCTGACTGCACCTGCCCATTCATCATCACAGACCTCATTTGGAAAAAGCCAAGGCATTTCATAAGATGCCACATGAAGAAAGGACTTAGTAGCTGCATTCATTCATTGCTCCATACTAAACAGCTGCTCCTGGGGTTTGGGCTAGAATTATCTCTGTCCCTAACCTGCTCCCCAGGAGCATCATGAGCCTTCTAGGTATAATCCCAAGGTAATATAGATCTTTTTTTTTTTTTTTAACCCACGGCACTTAACCACCGAGCCACATGCCCAATCCTTTTAGGGCCTCACTAAGATGCTGAGGCTGGTTTTGAACTTGTGATCTTTCTGCCTCAGTCTCCCAAGTCCTGGGAGGTGTGCACTACCATGCCCAGCAGTAATCTAGATTTTTAAGAGTTAAAGGAACAGAGTGACCCCACACTCTTGACAGTCTGAAATGTACCCATCTTGGTGGTCTCTGCTATAATTTTCTGGAAAGCTGTGGCCAGCTATATGGAACAGTTCACAAGGCAACATATATTTTTTTCATGGAGTCCTTGAAAAGGGGACTTGGTCAGAAATTATGAGCCACTTGATCACTGTGATAATGTTCCCTCTGCCTCTCTCTTGGTCCAGTTGTTAGGCTGAGAAGTTCAGGTGCAAATTCCAGGCCTGGGGTTCTCTTATGCTGTGGGGCTTGTGCATCCTTCCCTCCGAGTACCTCTCTCGGTCCTCGGCTGGATGGAGAGTTCACTAAGGAAACTGCTCATCTCTTGGTGTAGGTCACCTTCTTCCCCTTCTTCTCTTCTTGCCCTTGTCCCCATTTCCTTTACCCATTGTCTGGCACAGGGAGGCACCTATAAGCATTCACCTCGGACCCCAGGTCCCTCTGCTTCCCTGCCCACTGACACCTTCCAACACAACTGTCCCTACTGTCTTGTTTTTTCTTCACTGTCCCTTGCCCAACCCACTGAGCTACCGACTCAACCCAAGATTTTCCCTGAATTAAAACAGTATCCAGTAAAAGGATGTTTTAAACGTGAAGTTAATGCACCCGCTTTTTGTCCTCGTGGCAGCGACCTTCTGTTTCACGTCTGTTTTAGATGTGGGCAGGGATGGGGATCGGCATGTAGTTTTTTTTCTATTTTACAAACTCACAGATTCCTCCAGAATTCCTGGAGCCAAGCGCCAAACTGTTTGATCAGTGGCCTTAATGTCTCACGGACTTCTTAGGCTGTGCCTTTCCTGCTTCCTCTACCCTTGTCCCAACTAGATTTCCCCCATTACCTCCTGAGCTCCAAATGTCGGGCAGCGGATTAGTGGGGTTAGGACACAATCCCAGCACAGGGGTGTTTACCCCGAGCATGGAGGCTGCTGACTGCTCACATCAGACGAGGGGCCAGGAGCCAGGGTCAGAGCGAGGAGACAGGACTTTAGAACTGCTAACTCACACTGTTTGTGGAAATAAGCACACGAATACCTCAGTGAACGGAGAGATGGGTTCCTGACAGAGCAGGGGGGTCAGAGAGAAACCCAGGGAGCACCCTGCAAAAGACCTGGTTCTGAGCTTTTCCAGGTCCTATGATGATCACTAGTATGGGACCAAGTGTTCTCAGTGAGCATGCTAAAGAGAAGAGCTTAGTTCAGTCAGCCATGGAGAACCAGTGGACCCCAGCTGGTCCCTAGGGGTCAATATCAGCTAATTGTGAGCACAGGAGGTTATAGGAGGCACAAGGGATTGTGGGAAGCAGAGGGGATCATGGGAGTCACAACAGATCACGTGAGGCACACGCATCAGCTCCTTGATGGTTTACTTGGTCTAGAGGAAAGGGACGGAGGAGGCAGGCCCAAGGAGTGGGAGTAAAACAAAGTCAGTCGGTTGGAAATGGAGGCCAGATGGTAGTCATTTCTTCAGAGAAATGCACTGGGAGTAATGGTTAAGGTCAGGGGAACCTGGAGTTTGAATTCTGTTTCTAATGCTTCCTTGCTGTGGAGTTTGAGCCTAAATTTTCTGATCTGTAAAGTTTGGATAGTAGCACTTACCTTCCAAGACTATAGCAAGTATTAAATTATATATGTTATGCATTACTTAATATAGCACCTGCACATGGTGGGAATATTATTCTTAGGCAGGTATCACAGAGCATTGAGAAGAGAGGTGCTCACTTGGTTGACAGAGGGACATGAAATGGTCTACCATCACAGAGACCACAGGCTGATTTCTTCAATTGCCCCAGTTCCCTCTGCAGCCAGGATGTGGGCAACTTAAATTGCAGCAAATTCCCTTCCTTTCTTTGCTTGGGGCCAATCCAGAGGGCAAATATGGGCATTGGCCTGACCCCCAAGGATTCCCCTCTGCCCAGTCTCATAAGTGACCAGAGAGAGTAGATAAAATGCTAGTTAAGTGGTGGCACCATAGCTGCCCATTTGTACCCTCTGCTTCCACTATTCATTCCTCCTCCGGTCACTCAGAGCTGCTTTGAGCCTGAGAGGGACAGCTGGAGAGTCCCAGGCATGTGGAGCCTTCATAGTCTCTCCCTAGCCTTTGGTTTGGCAGAATGGGAGTGGATCAGGAGCCACACAACGTGTGTGATAGTTGTGGTCTTTGGAGTTGGGCTGGACCCTCCTCCCTAGCTCTGTCCCCAGCTTTCCCTGTTCTTGCTTAAATAGTCCAGGAACAAATAAATTCACCATGTCTCAGTTAACAAAACACAATACCCCTACATCCACTTGTGAGTACATCTTGCTTCTTGGGTTCTAGAAAGCACTTGGTTGTTGGTTTGCAAGAAAATATAAAACTGATCATTTTTCCAAGACAGAAAGAAAATTTGTTTCACTAAAATCAAATTTAGTTCTTTCTACTTCATTTTCATGACTCCCTGTATCCGAAATAACTTTTCATTTCAATGCTGAGCCACAATATAATTTTTGAAGAATTTTTTAAATGGTAAATTAAAAATGTGTTGTACCAAAATGCAGACAGAACAATCGAAGTCAACTGTGACCAACAATGACCAAGGACTCACATGTGCATCAGTGACAGTCATGTCATGCCTGCTGCCTGGAAAAGAGAAACTGAAGATGCCATTAAACTTTAAAGGCATCCTAATTTCAGAGATATTAAAACAGGGGGAGGGAGTTTGCATTAACAGATAAAATGCAAGTGTTTTATAAAAATAAGGTAACTTTTGGCAACTTGTATTTTCATTCAATAGTCTTCCTCAACTATTTTATGTCAAGCAATATCTATAGCAACATTCTTAAAAGCAATTTTAAATTCTACTTTATTTCACCAAGTTCCATTGACTGAATGTATTATTCAGCAAATCAATTATTTTTTCAGAGTAATAAACAGTGGAAGCAAAGATCGTCTTTATGCACGAACGATTGTGCATATCTTTACTTTTGAAAATCAATTACATATTGCATTATTAATTTTTTAATTTGATACCAAGAGAAATGGATAAAAGTACTCCATACTTATGAGACCTTAAGTAATCTGTTAAATTTAATTTCTGTTAAAAAGTCACTGCTACAAGCTCGCTAACACCTTCTCAGACCAGGAATGTCACAAGTCTTATTGTTTCAACTGAGCAACTATCTTTCCTCAACAAAAATTGCCAGATTTAGCAAACAGGAACACAGAACACTCAGTTAAATTTTAGTTTCTAATAAACAATAACAACAATTTTAATATGCCTCATGAAATATTTGTAATATTCAAGCATATTTATATTAAAAATTATTTTTTTCTACTTAAAAAATGTTTTGCAGTAGCAGGGATTGAACCCAGAACCTCACAAATGCTAGGCAACTTACTCTACCCATGAAGTACACCCCAGTCCATTTTTTACATTTTATTTTGAGACAGGATCTTGGTAAATTGCCCCAGCTGTCCTTGAACTTGTGTTCCTCCTAACCCAGCCTCCTGAGCAGCTGGGATCACAGACGTGCTTTGTTTATTCATATAAACCAGCATTGATGCTACTGAAGGGTGTTTGGAGGTTCAAGGTCTGCTTCCTTAAAATAATTTCCTTCCTTGTACACGCGATAATTTTAATAAAACTGTTGCATTTATCCTTCACACTCTCTCTCTCTCTCTCTCTCTCTCTTACAAGAAAGGTGATGTCAACAAGTAGGACAGTGAGACTGGGGAAGGAACAGTAGACTCAGAGCCAGAAGACAGAGATTGGCCACCCAGCTCAGCCCTCCTGTTATCTCGGACAGAGTCTTTTATCCCCTCAACCTCTATTTTTTCTACATAAAACACTGGGAATGATATTGTCTGACTCCCCACAGCTTTGCTTTAGGTTGATTTATGTGAAAGATTTTATAAACTGCAAACCCCCAATATTATTTCTTAAAAATATAGGGGGAAAGCGCCATAATGCTAGAGCTTTCAACATGGAACTTCCCTCCCCTTACACCCCTGCTGTCTCCTCCACGGGCACCTCTGCGGTTTACCTGCTCCCTCTCCACTGCCCGACGCACAGGTGGAGGCTGTTTCGTATATCATCAGAGAAATCCCAGCTCTTTGGAATGGCTCAGCTGAAGGTGGTTTGTTCCAGAGGCTAAAGACATTAAGGAAGTAAATTTTCTCCAAATTTGAAAGGCATTCAAAGACATTCTTGTTTCAAGAGCAAGATTTTAATTAGACCTGGGTGTCGGGATTTATAGGAAGTTTTCTTCAATGCAGGGTGTGGAAAGGACACTAAACAACCCAGTAGTCAATAACCCAGACAAGAATTTGGAACCAGGAAAAAAATCGATTGAATTAACCTCAAGGAAACTAGTTTTATTCACTGAATTTGTAAACAAGAGAAAAATCCCAGTTAGATCTGTCAAGAAGATCAACTGCTGGCATTTTTGTTAAACTGTGATTTCTCAAGGAGGCTGAAGGACTGTAGATAGACACCAGACTGTGTCTTTAAGAGCCTGTAAAAATTGTCTAGCCCTTTAAAAATGCACTTAAAAACATGCATACGTGTGTGTGTATCTATATATGTATGTGTGTGCACATACATATATTGAGGGGCACAAAAATATATTCTTAAGCAATGCACATGACTAAAATCAAGAATTTCAAATCATTAGATGATGAAAATAAAATCATCACATACAAATGGAAAAACATTAGCAGCATAGAACACAATCACATTTCCTTGGTTTTCAGAACATTCATATAAACCAAGATTAAATAATTAAAGATAAAATTCAGGAAAGGATATGAACATGGAGTTTACAGAAAAGCAAACTCACAGAAACAAGGTTAACTTCACTCAGAAATGCTGATGAGATTTCAATTCTGAAAAAGTGAAAATTTAAAAGCTGGTCAGTATTCAGAATTGACTATGTGGGCAACCTGACATTCTCAAATACTGCCAGGAGTGGTGATGGAATACTTTTTAAAAGATAGTTTGATAATATCTATCGAATTTGGAAAATTTGACCCAGAAATTCCATTACTGTGAATTTACTCTATGGATATAGTCGCAAAAGTATACTAAGACAGGTGCATAAGAGTGTTTAGTATAGCATAATTTGTAAAAGCAAAATATTGAAACCAACTAATCTGCATGTTAAATTGGTTAAGTAAATGACATAAAATATAATACTGTGCAGAAAAAGTTAAAATCAACCAAGAACTGAGATAAGAATGATTTTTTTTTTTTTTTTTTTTTTTTTTTTTAGTGCTGGGGATTGAACCCAGGCCCATGCTCAAGAATGATTATTAATCCTGTACCTTCCAACTTCAATATTTATCAGAACACTTGGTATAAATAAAAAGAAACATGAGTACATACTTACATGCATGCATTTGTTTGCATATGTATATATTTGGTGATAAGAGGAAACTTTTTCTTTTTTCCCCTTGAAAGTACAAAGAACATAATTGGTAATAGTTCTTTGCAGGAGGGGCCAGGGTTGGAGGTGGGATGGGAGGCTTTTGCATTTGGGGTTTTACCTTGCTGTTCTGAAGTGTTTGGGAGCATGATCAGAAGCAGACCTCCAGAGCCTCGGATCCTATCAACAGATGTGGGCAAACTTTGTCTCTCATCCCAAAGTGGGAGGCCACCGTGCAGAGAGACATCAAAGGACTAACACTTCCACACAGGCTTGTCAGAGGTGCAGTAAAGCTGTTAAGCATCTACATGTGTGATCTTCACTTGGAGGTGGAGACACTCTGCAGTCCAGGGCCCAAAGAGGGAGGACATGATCCAGGAAGGGAGCTGGTCAGCTCAGAGAGCTGCACTGTGGACCACTGGGTGGTGGCAGAGACGATGAGGAGGCCTGACCTTGTGGTGGAGTCAGGAAAACTTCTTCCAATGGGCCACATGTGTTCCTGGGCTTCCCTCCACTCCCAGGACTTGGGGTACACAACGACGATGACTAATCCCATACACGGCATTAGTCTTTATCATTGACCAGCCTCTAGAATAAAACTACTGTGTTCTGAGGGAATGGATTCACCTTCCAGACACTGGTTCCATTGCTGTCTCCCCTTTCCAGCATGATTCTTAGTTTTCATTAATCCTCATGGACAGATCTATCTCTAACCAAAATCGTGCATTTGGAGAACCTAAGGCCCTGGACCCCTTAAAGATTCATCATCCTCTTAAGGACCTCATTGCCTGCAGGCTAACACAAGCATCTCAGAGGAGCTGCAAAGGCCTGAAAATCCTGCATGCACCAAATTTTTGAATATATGTGGATATTGTTGGGTTTGATGAAGTATATTTCAATGTTCTACTGAAGGCAATATAACTTTTAGTCACCATGAATTTCCTTAATCAATGGACCTAAAAAGTAAAAACTTGCTATTAAGTGAGGACTCTGTAGACTTTTTCTTTGGACAAGGGGTCATTGTAGTCTGGGGCAAAGAGTCTGGTCTAGTGGGCTGCTTGGTGTGTCAACTGTTACTGTGTGCCTGCTGTGGTCAAGGCATAGTGACCTGGATAAATACTGTGGGAGACATAAGCAGGGCACTTAAAGGTTCAAGAAGACTTCCTGAAGGAAGTGGTGTCTGAGACAGGACAAGAGAGCATGAGGGAGCTAGCTGGCATGGGGAGTGGGGCACACTGTGTCCTGGGAGGAGAACACGAGATGCCAGGCTGTGGCTACAGTGCGGCTGGTAGTGCTGGAGTGCAGGCCTGAGGGAGATGGTGCACCACGTGGGGCTGCAGAGGGAAGCCAGGAGAACTCATACCCGGGCAGTGGGGCACCACCCTTGCATCTGTGCATCAGGAGACTTGTCCTGCCTGCCACAAGCTGTGGTCAGCAGAAGGGGTTGGGGTCAAGGCAAGCTACAAAGGGCAATGGGTGCACTTCAGGCTTGATTGCAGAGGATAAAGAAGGTGTGGCAGAAGCCAGGATTGGTGGTTCACACCTGTAATCCCAGTGACTTGGGAGGCAGAGGCAGGAGGACCGCAAGTTCAAGATCGACACTTAACTACTTAGTGAGACCCTGACTCAAAAAAAAAGGAGGTGGGGAGCTGGGGATGTAGCTCAATGGGAGAGTGACCCTGGGTTCAAGTCCCAGTACTGGGGAAAAATAGGACAAAGACAAGGCCCAGCTTGGGAACTGGGCTGCTAGATGTGTAGCGGAGAAAAGCTGATCTTAGGTAGAAGATGAGACTGGCTGAGACAAGTTGAGTTTCAGGACTTAGGGACATAATGCCAGTCCTTTTTCAGAGGTACATTTGGAAAGATTTGGAAGAACAGAAAGGACTGAACTTCTACTGGTGGAATTTCAGGAAAGATTTTGGTAAAATGTAGAAAGCCATTTAGAAAGCATGATTAGGAGACAAACTATAACTTGATAAAATAATAAAATACTATTCAAAGAACCATATGTTAATACTCAACACGACCAGTATATCAACCACTTAATGCCTGACATTGATTTATAAGTTATATCAGTGTAGAGGACTTTGATTTCATATACTTAAAAATATATGTCTGATAAGGACATCCCTAATATCATTAAGATGTCAAAATAATGTTATTGGGTCTGGAAAGAAGCTACTGTTGGATGGCTATTAGCCAGTTGTTGGAATTCAAGCCAAAAAGACGTGCACAGCCAGAAAGTCTGATGACAACATTGCCAAGGTAATTATGAAAAATAACAGCACAGACCCAACAGGGAGTTGAGGCCTGGGAAACTGTTAAATTCAGAGAACAAACTTCCTGTGAGTCAATGATTTTCAGTGGGTACACGGATTCACACTTCAAAAATCGCTTTTCAGATTTTTGAAACATCTCTATAGGGTTCAGGCTTATGTAAAGCCATAGTGAAGATCTGGAGGAGAAAATGAACACATCCAGAAGACAGCGATAAAACTTTCGTGTCTGCTGGTAGGTTAGGTTGACACCACCAACTGAGCCTGCTTTCTACCCACAACCTCTTGATCATAGCTGTATCTACTGTGCAACTAAATATGTGCCTGGCATTGTGTTAGGTACCAAAGATAACATTTTCCTACTAATGTACATAATACTACAAAACAGGCTTAATTTATATTCCCATTTTATCAATGATTAAGTAGAAACTTGGAGAAGAGAAACTTAAGTAATTTGCTCTAGGCCATAAAGAGTTGAACCTACCCTAAACTGAATTCTCTGACTCCAAGCTTGTTCTGAGTCACTGCATGAGACTGCTCACTTTCCGAGATGCCTGCCATTACCCAGAGGAAAGGTTCATAAGCCGTGGTCCCCATCCAAGGCCCAACCACACTCTGACGTGCTTGTGTGCCCATCATCTCCCCCGTCCCTGCTGAGGGAAATCATCTTGGCCAGAGGCTTTGAGAAGGAGCAGAGCATCCCCAATAGACTTGCTGGGTTTCTGTAGCCCTCGGGTGCTGGCTAATGTTTGTGTTGGACTGTGGTCTAGTAGTTTGGATGATGATGAACCAATAACGCTTCTCTCTCCCAAACCCAGAGACTTGCGGTGCCAGATGCTGGGCAGTCAGTCGGCAGCACGTGTTGTTATTTTATGGTGAAAGAAAAGACATTGAACCCAGGAGTGAACTCTGTGGCTGTAGCATCAACTGGATGGTTGGTTGCTGCAGGGGCATTGGGTCTTTCGTGATCCCAGTGCTCCCTTGGGCATTCCAGGCCTGGGCCTTCCCTGGGTTTTCTTGAGGCCAGACCCCGGGAAAGAGAACTCCACATAAGATTTCTTAGAGTAAATCCCCTTCCTTCCAGTTCCTGGAGTTAAGTCCTCTTAACCCAGAGGAGCTTAATTTATATCAAAGCTTCCCACTGTTTCGAGGAATTCTCTAGATGTTTCTTGAAAAGGAAGTGGGATGAGGATGAGATGGGGAGTAACTGCTAATAGTAAAGGGGGGTGGGGGTGAGATAGGGAGTAACTGCTAATGGTACAGGGTTTATTTTGGGGGTGATAAATTTTGTTGGAATTAGGTAGTGCAATGGCTGCACAAGTTTGTAAATTCACTAACATCCTCTGGATTGTGCTCTTTAAAAGAGGATATTTTATGGCATGTGAATTATAGCGAACCAAAAATTTAAAAACTAATACATCTAAAACAAAAGAAAACAAAAATCCTGTGAGTAGTTCCTTTCATCATCATTGATCTACCTTTTCCCTCAAAAACAGAGCTATGAGAAGGTAGTTCTCTTGTGTTTCTAAGTGAAAATAGCAGCCAGTCCAAAATAATGGCTCTTGTATACATCAAAACTCACTGTTTTGAAGAATGAAGGAAGGAAAAAGGGAGGGGAGGAAGTAAGGGAAGGAGGGAGGGAGGCAGGGAGAGAGGAAGAAGAGGGAGGGAGAAGGGAAGGGGGAGGGAGGAAGAAAGGGAAACAGGGAAGGAGAGGAGGAGGGAGGGATACGTGTAGCCATCATAGGTTGATCTTACAAATAATTGGGCCCTCTTTCAAGAACAAGGAAAAACACAAGAAATACCTTCTTTCTTTCCCCTCTCTTGCTTCAACGTTGATGTATCCTAAATTGGTGCCTGAAATTCCATCATTAGAAATTCATTCTTTGGAAAGGAAGCAGGTGGGAATATATGATTTTCTTTCCTATACCCATTTCCAAAATATTTAGGAACTTCTGTATTAAAACCATGTCCTCCCCCCAAATAATAAAAAAAATAACTAAGCAGGATTCAAGTATGTGAAATACCATTTATCATTATTATCACTGAAGAAGTTGGACCATCTACCCAAAAAATGCAATTCTAGAAAAACAGAAGCATGCATGTTTATGTATATATAATAATTTGGGACTGGATGGCTACAGTGATGGCAGTGGAAATCAACTACCTCTAGGAGGAGTTATAGGCAGAAACGGAGGGGGAAAGAGGAGAAATGAGAAACGACCAGTATAGTTGACACCAAATAATCATTTCTCTATCTTTTTAGATTATTGATAGCATTAAAAGAAAATTAAGCTGGGTGCAGTGTCATACACCTGCAATCCCAGCTGCTCAGGAGGCTGAGGCAGGAGGATTGTGAGCTCAAAGCCAGCCTCAGCAAAAAGTGAGATGCTAAGCAACTCAGTGAGACCCTGTCTCTAAATAAAACACAAAATAGGGCTGGGGAGGTGGCTCAGAGTAGCCCAAGTTCAATCCCCAGTACAAAAAAAAATTAAGGTCAAACTGAAGAGCATTCTTCTTAACTGATCTGACTGAAGTGAACTTTGTAAATAATTATCTGCTTGGAGACCCATCTGCCAAGGGGCCTGTTGCAGAAGGCAGGGGAGAGCCTCAGTTCATCTGGGTGCGGTCAAGTTTGATATATTGGGAAATGAGAGAAGCCTTCCAGTGCCCACCCCCCACCATAAACCTGTGCTGCCCAGACTCATCAGCGAAGCTGGTATTTGAGCTTTTAAGGTGAACAAGAAACCTTTCAACCATTTGCTATAGGTAGAAGGGTCCAGATCTGAGAAATTCACCCAACCTCCTGGTGAAGTATCCTGCCCGTGAGTAGAGACTGGCCCTGGATGGCGGAGGCTGCTTTGTGAGGGGTCTTCCACCTGATTAGCTTGGGTTTCTTGCTGGTGAAATTAAGAAACCAGCTGACACCATCACCTCGGAGCCCTGAACTTGGGAGCTTTTTGATTCTGTTACTCCGTGACGAATGTATTTAACTTCCTGTCCTCTGCCTCATTGTTTTCTTCCCCTCCTGTGATATGCCACACTGTGGGGGTACTGTCACAGCGACGAGGATGCACTGGGGAATCTCACCATTGCTGACACTTTCTGTCATTTCCTGCCAGGAAAACAGGCCATATCTGTCTGTCCCTCTGGAAAGGCCAACAGCACGCGTGACGCAGGTCTGACACATCACGCTGCTATCTAAGCCCCAAAGAAGTGTAGTGAACTTTGTTAAAAAAATTGCCTGGCACTGAGCAAGATGACCAGTTTTGTTCCCAGAAAAGCTAAAAAAAGAGTCCATCTTTTTTATTGACCAGAACACTAATGGACAAAGGTCAAAGGCCATTACCTGAAGTCCGAGTCAATCAGACCACCTGTGCAGGGATGGTGAGAGGAAGGGGCAGGCAAAGATGGAGCCCTCCTTTTTCAGACCTCCCACTCTGTTTGGAGAAGCCAGTTTCCCTGCCAGGAGAGAGTGAACTAATTACTACTGGTGCCACCTGTGCCCTATACCAGACCATCGAGAGGCCACCACTGAGTGGGACTCAGTAAACTTGGGCAATGAACTGCCTGTGAGCATATGAGAGTCAGCCACACGTACAGCTTTGCCTTCCTGGGATGAGATGCAGAGATATTTTGGCACCAGCCCCAAAGCCATCATAGATTTTTGATTCTTTCTGGTAGCTCCACCCTGGCAGGGGTGAGAAGTTGGTGAACCTGGTTTCATAGTTTCTCATACCCCTTGTATGAGAGGCCTGGCTTCCTCTCCAGAATAACCTTCAGTGCTTTAATCTTCTCTTCAGGGCTCAGAAGCCCCCACAGGACACCAAGCAGGGTCTGACCATCCTCTACCAGGAACCTACCTGCTTTTGCCCATTTTCAACTCTTACTAGCTTTACATAGTGCTGGCAAGGGACAGGCCTGCTCATATACTGCTGGCAGAGAGAACATTTATAGAAATTACAAGACAACTTAGTAATATCTATTAAAATTACAAATGTCCATATTTCTGGCACATAATTCCAGTTTTAGGAATTCATCCTACAAATGTGTGCAAAATTGCAGTGTTTCTTATATAATAAAAGGCCTCAAACACATCAAATACCTATGAAAAAATCCTGGCCTAATAGCATAAGTTGTATTGGTAGATTGTGTGTTCTGGAGACATTGAAAGAAATGTTAAACGTGTGTGGCTTTTAAGCAAATCAATTAAAATCTTAAAAGCTCTTAGAACATTCTTAAAGTTTTATTACATATAAAAAGCAGTATACTCAGGAACATGCATAATGTTCTTTCATTTCAGTAAAAACAGGAAGGAGAGTAAACTATGTCTGTATTTGCTGGAAGGACATCTGAGAAGTGCCCAGGGCAGTTGCCATGAGGAGAGAATGGGTAATCTGGGGCTTGGGAGTGGTTGGGATGCGTCTTGCTTTATGCCCTGTATATTTTTTGGTACTAGGTATTGAACCCAGGGGCACTCAAGCACTGAGCCACATCCTGGGCCCTTTTTAAAATTTTAATTAGAGACTGGGCTTTGCTGAGTTTCTTACGGTCTCACTAAGTTGCTGAGACTGGCTTTGAACTCTCGATCCTCCTGCCCCAGCCTCCCTAGCCACTGGTATTACACTGTGCCCAGCTTCACTTCACTCCCTTTTATCATTTGAACCTTGAACCATATTGGTACAATCCCAACTTAAAAAATAAAGTGAAAGAACGCTTACCAGACTTTCTGTGGGTCCCTTTCCGTTCTGTTTTATTGCTTGGCACTATGATAAATTAATTCCTATTCAAGGGATAATGGGTTAGTGGGTGACACTGTCAGAGGCCTTAATCAGGGGCCTCGGGAGGTGCAGTCTCTGCACAGGGGCCCTCCCACAGACATCCCTGGATGAACAACTCCACCGGCTTGCACGTGGTCAGCTGTCCTGGTTGGGGCAACTCTGTCCTCCGTCAGATCTTCAGACTTTCAGACACACACCAGCCCCCCTGGCAGGGTTTAAAGCTGTGACGGAGTGAGGAGGGTCTGCCCAGCCCCTGACTGGGTCCTGGGAGGACGACTGAGCATGCACATGGAAGATAAAGTCTGACTCCTCTGCAACCCCTAAGTCAGGTTCTGGGGCCACAAGCATCAGCCATCATCGCTGACATTGCCCCCAAGGAACTGCTTCTTCAGTCTTTAGTAAGAGCAAGAACCAAGCTTGGGCTTCCCTCTGGGAACATCACACTCTTCAGGACCTAGCTTCTAGGAGAGGAATGAAGAATGAAGGAAGGACGGGGATATCATGCCCACCAAAGGACTGTCCCCGTGAAGGACAGTAGGTGGTCATAGCTGGTAAGCCCTAGAGAAAAGAGTCCTAGAACCTGATGAAACTTTGGACCCTGGCACAGTGGGTGACAGTGATGATCAATGATTGGAGCCAGAAAGAGCCCAGAGCAGCCAGAGCAGAGCAGAGAGGCCTCCCTGAACCTTGCTCTTGCATGCGGTGGCTCATATGCTAAATGGTAGATGGATTTTATAGATGGAGAAGGCTAGAAGTTAAGATGCCATTGTAGAGGATTATGAAATACATATTATGTGACTCTCATTTGAATGAGGATAATTGGCATAAAAGGCTTAACCCAGTGCCTGGCCCATAATAAATATTTAACAAACAGCAACTACATGTAGTGCTGTTTTTATTGTTATCATTTTCATCACCTTTCATGGGCACAAGGGACCCATAGGCAAAAGAACCAAGTGAGTGGTGCTCCTGGCACTCTTGGGTGCTGGTCTCCTGTTGTATTCTAGCTCCCCTGGGGAAGAACAGGCAGATCTTCTGAGGGGCTGAAAGAAATGGTTAAGTTAGTATTTATTTCATCCCTCTTAATGTTTCTATCTTATATGTGATTTTAAGTTGCACAATGTATACATAAATTTGTATAACTTGTAAGTTAGTATATATATTCATATGTTGGTATCTGTAGTTGGAAGAGAGACTTGAGTTCACTCAATAAATATTTATTGGGTATCTTCTATGTTTGAATCACTCTATTACATGCTGAAGACACAACAGTAAGCCAAATAGTGTCATGAATTAGAGGGTCTTTAACAATTAGCCTGTGTAATCTCCCTTTACTGTCCTTTAATGACAACTTGGGCAGATTCTGCTACTTTCTGTCATTGGAATATGTCCAGTGTTCCTAAAACTCCAGCCTCTTAGTGATCTGAATGAGGGTCTTAAAGGGTTAATTTTAAGAATAAGAAAAGCAGGAGGAATTTAGCTTAAGCTTTTTGTAATTAGATTTGTAAAAACCTGGCATTTTCCTGATGGCATACTAGAGGGGAAAATATAAGTTTTTTTCCAATGGGTGAAGGTATCCAGAAAGCTCAAGGGATTAGACACCATTTTCCAAGGGATTTATATAGAAGTGGGCTTGGAGGAGATATTCATTCCATCACTTATCCATCTCTCCACCCATTTACCCATCCATCAATCCAGGTATCCACCATACATCTGTCCATGCATCCATCCATCCATCTGTCCAACATTTTTTGAGACCCTTGTCTGCCAGGCCCTTGCTGGGCCCTACAGAAATGTAGATGAAGAGTATAGACCGTGGTCTCAAGAGGTTCAGAGCAAGTCGCAGACTTACCCAATCTGTGCAATAAGACCTGTGATTGGAAAGAAATCTAGAAGAGTCCTGCAAGACACTGAGCTCTTGAAGAGAAATGTTCCATTATCTGGTGCAACTTTCAGGGAACCTGCTCCTTTCTTATGGAGTTCATATTTCCCTTAGAAGTAAATTCCATAACTGAAGGCTTTATCAGAAATATTTTGTTCTAAATGTAAATTATCCCTTTCAAATTCCAGCTTGTAGCATTAGAAGTCAGCACCTTCAGAGAGAAGAGGCTGACTGACCACCATGGTACCTGTCATGGGGCAGAATTCCTCGGTGAGCAAGTGGTGAGGTGGAACCATTAAACCCAGGACCAAATCCTTGTGCTACCGCTCTCAAACTCAGTGATCCTGCCCAAGTCACCCAACATCTCCACACCTATTTCCCCTTTTGTAGAATGGGGATGCTAATAGTACTGGGAGCAATCGGCGAGAGGATGGGTGCAGACAATGCCTTGTGGGGCTCCTTATGAGCACCTGGCATCCAGTGGCATGGATAAATTCCAGATGTCGATAGTACTGTTATTATTCATGCATTCGATTTCTGGGAATGTGGACAGAAGAAAGAATCATACCTGAGATCAGAAAACAATTGCATCAGGTGGCCCCATGCCCTCTGGACTGGCTGTGTGACATGAATGACTAAGGCAGATTTCTAAGTGAAGTTTCTTCATCTGCAAGTGGGCTGTGCTGCTGAGATACGATCGAGGCGTCTGGCAAGAGCCTTGTGCTCTAGTGCAGGAGCGGAGCCCGCGCCCGAGTCCTAGCTATGAAGGCTCTTTACCTTGCCACTTGGCCATGGTGCTATTCTTTTCTCTCTATCATTAGGCTGATAAGCCACTAGCACCCTTTATTCTAAGCTGCCTCTCATCCTCTTTAGAAGCAGGTTGCTCCTGACTAATATGCTTAATTTTATGAAAGTATCATGCCTTTTGTCCTGTTGCTGGCCACAAGGCTCCTCTCTTTGTATGGACCAGGGCACTGAGGGGACTAGTCTTCTCTCTACTGTTGTACTCACTTTTGCTAAGTGGCTGTCAAGGTACCTCTAACTTGTTCTTTTTATCTCCCTCCTGAGGTCATTTGGTGCCTGCTCTGACCTATCTGGAGAGGCCTACAGCAGGAAGAAGGACCATCCTACATAGAAACTAACTACAGTTTCCTGTATACTTTAAATTAATCTCTCGATTGTGTGTAGTACCTAATACAATGTAAAGCCTAAGTAAATAGTTGTTATACTCTATTGATTAGGGAATAATGACCCAAAAGTCTGTACATATTTAGAACAGATGCGATACTTTAAAAAATATTTTTGAACCTGTAGATATGAATACCGAGTATATATTGTTCAGGTCGTCTTGATTCAATATGCAGAGTCTCTGTCCTCTTTTCTTGGCTGAGTAGTAGGATATGATGCCAGGTGTTTCCCATCATTCTGGACTTTCAGCCAAGGGTCAAAGCTATAAACAACAGTTGTTCAGTGTTCCTATATTCTAGAGAGCTCTGACAGGCCTCCTGCACTGCCTCTGAGGACCTCAGAAGAGACCTTGGGAAACTCTTAACACATCAGTCTAGTTTCCAGCTGAACCTCCCCAATGGATCATCCCCTCCCCAGCTAAACCTCCTGTGTATCATCCCTGTCCTTTGGATATATGTGGGGAGAACCCTGTGCTGGCGGAAGGCCAAGAGTCAGCTTGTTGGAGCACAGTGTGGCTGGGGAGATGTGACTTCCTTTCCTCCCCAATGGCTTTCCTCCACATAGAAGGATAGGAAAGACCCCAGAGGGTCCCTCATGGGGGGCACACTAGAGGAGATGGTGGTTTCCAGTTAGATGCTTGCTGGTCCACAGAATGGAGAGCCCATGTGAGGACATGCCATGGGTTAGGAAGTGAGAGAGCTCTGAGACAGCTGGAGACACTTCCGGCATCCTATGTGACTAGAGAGGCTGGGTGCCCACGGGGTGCCTGGGTCAGGAGGGCAGAAGGTCTGAGAAGACAAGACAGCCTGGCCAACCCAGTTCTCTAGGACCCCAGTGGTACCAAGAGGACCCACTTGAGCATCTCCTGATCTCCATGGAACGTCACAGAAGGGGTGAGGATGGGCAGGGCCATGGAGTGCCTAGAGAGGGAAATGAGGACTTGTTTGCTCCATTCTGGACCAAAAGGAGGTAGGTTCCTTTTCTCGAAGGTCCTCAGAGATAGGGAACTGGGTAGAGCTGAACACGACCTGACGAGAGCAACACTCACTGTCTACTCAGAGATCAGGAGGACCCCCAGACTTTCCTCATGGGAATAGAGACCCTGCCTCTGTCAAAACCTCAGCAAATGAGAGAGGTCAGCCAGCTGGCCTACGTCCCTGCCCCAAATATCTGAAGAGGGAGGAGGAGAGATGACCAAGCCACACCATTCCTCTGCAGCTACTGGAAAGAGAAGGTTTCACTCAGTTCACTAAGAGGCTGGAGCTTTAGGAGCACTGCACATATTCCAATGACAGAAAGTAGCAGAATCTGCCCAAGTTGTCATTAAAGGACAGTAAAGGGAGATTACAGAGGCTAACTGAAAGCAGTAATTTGGGAAGGAAAAAGACATTTTATGTCACATGCATGGATTGAGACTTTTCAATCAATGCTGTCCAGCTGTCACTACTCTCCATTGTAAGAAAGGACCATAAATTGTTCAAACTGCTCCTCAGATTTGTCCAGGCCTTTGCTGCTCAAAGATACTGCTACTATGCAATTTCCCATGTGGATCTTCAGCCTGATATCTGAGTTGAATCAATTTGGGGTAAGTGCTTTATGGTAGATCTGCGGAATTTTCACAGAATAAACACAGCCTCTGCTTCTGGAAAACTGTTGTCCTATCTTAAACCCAAACTGTTTCGTCAGCCAGAAGCTGTATTTCTGGTAGCAGATTGCTCTTTGTCATCAGTGATATGAGCCTGCCTGTCTCAACACAGGTCACAGGTAATAGCTGCCATACCCACCCGACCCTTGGCCCTGCCCAGGAAGCAGGGAAGGCAGTCCTCCCGACAAGACATGACTTCCAACCATCTCTTTCTTGTGCTTTTCATGCCTTCCTCCTCCCTCCCACTCTTTGGGGGCAGAATCTTCCGGTTGGTTGCCCTTGAAGTCAACTTCTGGCTCCTCTGACATGTTTTTTAGTAGCTCTCACCACAGAGGGATGATGATCTGTCATGGCCCAACCTGTGCTGGTGAAATAGACTAGGGGAAGAAATCCTCTGGCTTTGATGTGGAACAAGGGTTTCTTAATTCACTGATTTGTCCTGGGTGACATGAGTTCAAAAGTCACTGCAAAACCTGCTGCAGTTAAGCTCCTGGAAGCAAAACCCAACACATCAGTTGTTTTCCAAAGCTTGGACTAGAGCAGATAGGCCCAGACTCAGCTTGGAGGGTACCTGGATGCCCTGCATCCATCACCTTCCCCGGAATGTGAAGGAGGCAGGCAACCCACCGGATGCTTCATTCTATCATCAAAACAGTTGAATCTTATTGCTGCTCCTAATAAATGAATTGATGACTTGCATTATCTGAGGCCCACTTAGTCTATCTGAATATCCAGCATGCTTGAGCTCATTGCAAAGCCACAAATATCCAGCAGCAGAGGCAGACAATTCCTGGTAACCTTTCCAAAAATCCAATTTCCAGCCATGTGTGACAAAGTGACTATTTAATAGATGCAAATGTCGTGCTTAATATTTTTAGTCTTCCTTGTCTGTGGGTGAGTCATTGGGAATGACAGATTGCATTTTAAGGGGGAGCAAGGATCTTACCAGATCCTCTCATTTGTTCTGTGCTGGTGGTGCTCAGGAACCCTGGGATTTTGCAGGAAGCTGTCCCATGTTTCCTGACAGCACATCTTACAGTTTTGGATCACCCCTGTCAGCAGAACTGCTGCTGGGCCCATGGTGAGTCCCTGTCTTTCTGAGGGAAAAATATTTCCCACTGAACTGGCCCCTGCCCTCTCTACTCATATCTCTCCCTGCTGTAAATTCTAGAATATTCCCAACCCATTTGTTTCTTTTGCAGATGGTGGAAGCTATTTATTTATTTGATTTTAATTTCAGTGGCTCCAGGCCTCAGAGTCTTTGCTGGGAGGCTTATAGGGGCCTCCTTTTTGCACAGGTGACAGCTGAGGATGTGTGACAGTCATGATAGGACTCAGATACCTCTGGTCCCTTCTCTCTGCAGCCAGGAAAGAAGCTCTGAAAGGAGGAGACCACAGAGTGCTCACAGGAGCTCTTGCCATCAGTTCATCCCAGGGTCTGGCCCGTCCCTTGGCTCCTAGAAGATCCTCCAAAATGGGTGAATAAAAGATGGAATGGGTGATTAGGAAGATGAACAGGAAAGATGTCGTCCATGTGAGGACAGATGAAAAGAAACCAAGGAGTTTGCTGGGAATAATCCAACCCAAATGGCACTGTGGGTTGGTTGGGTGAGTAGGCTCAGATTTGTACCCATATTTGCAATTAGCCCATTCGGAAAAGAAACCTACCCTTCTGAGTCTTTGTTTCTCATCAGTAAAGCTAGGGGTTTGGAGCAAATGATCTCCCATGTTCCCTCTCTATTTTTAAAATTCTCCAAGTAGATGGTTGCCATGCCTACCCTGGCACCTGGCCATTTTTGTCACCACAGGCATGGTTCCAGTTCTCTCCGAATTGGCTTACACTGGAGAGCAGTTGTCTTGGAGCAAGAACTATGGGGCCATCGAAAGAAGTTGCTTGGTGACAGTTTGCCTACACCCATGGTACATTCAGTGTGAGAGAAAAAAAAAAAAAAACAGAATGTTCCAGAACATTTTCTGATGTTCATGATAATTCCATGTTAGGTAGATTGGGGATGGGATACACAGAAACCTGTAGCATTTTCTTTTTGAAGTGAGCCATAAGCAAACTGATGGAAACTACAGCCAAATGAGAGCCTGTAAAGTCATTACGGTTGACTTTTCCCCTGGTCCAACACAGGCCGGCATTGCCCAATTCTCTCCAAACACTGCAGAATGGCTGTTTATGTGGAGATAAAGAAAAGCTCTCTATTGACTTTATTTCCAAACCCTACCTTTTGGAATTGACACAAGAAGAGGGCAGACTGCTGGCCAGGCCTGGCTCCCTGGTCAGCAAGCAAACTCCAACCCCCTACCGCTGCTAGCTGGTCGTCTCCTCAAACAGAAGCTACTGAAACAGATATCAACAACTCAGATAAAACTGGAGCAACATGGGCTTTGAACCCAGGGCTAACAGGCTTATTGCAAACTGGTCATCTCTCTGTCACTTCTACCTCTGGGGGTGAAAGGCCAAAGTTTTGCTCCTTCCCCTGTGAGCTGCTTGGCATAGGGTCTTGGGATGGGAATGTTGATCCATGTGGGAGGGAACACAGGGCATAACCTGCACCTTCAGGGTGCAGCAGGACTCAGGATACAAGGCCCAGGCTTACGGCAGTTTTTGCTTGGGCCTGATGCCTAAATCAATGCAGATGCAGCGTTTGGGTTAAAAGCCGATCTCTAAAATCAGACCCTCTGGTCTATCTCTTCCCAGCTCTGTGACCTTGGAGAAGGTTTTTATCCTCTTGGTACCTTGATTTCCTAATTTGAAAGAGGGAATAAGAATGGACCTACATAATAAAAATTATTCTGGGGGTTAAATATGTTCATATTTCTAAAACTTAGAATATAATGCCTGGCACGTATGATTTTTCAAATAAATTAGTGTTTCTCCAACTTGAGCCTGGTGATGAGAATCTTCTGGAGAACTTGTCTCTACACGGCCTGCAGGTTTTCCACTCCTGGTGTACTCTTGGTGAGGATCAGTGTCTGTGATTCTGATGCCAATTCTATACCTGAACCTCCCTCCTACTTGGCAGTGGGATCCTGCTTCCCTTTTGATTGACACTCCTTGAATCCAGGGCTGCTTGGAGTCTTTCCAGATGTCTACCTGGAAAGCTCTTCTGCTTCTTGCCCAGTTGATCTTTCAAGATTCAGCTCAAATGTGTCTCCTCCATATCTTCACCAGGACCTGGATCTCTGCACAGGGGTACATGGCCTTGTCTGAGATTCCAATATATATATTGTAATTGTGAAGCAGTCTCATTTAGGGCCAGAAGCTCATTTTGATGAGAAGGACCTGGCCTCAAATGACATGATGCTACTTAAATTATTATTCCACTTAGTGCACGTATTCATGTGTTTGTTGTAGAAATACTAAAGGGTTTGTGGACAGGGTGATTGCCCCAGTTTGTTGTGGATGCTACATAATGTATGGTATCTACAACATATCACTTTCCAACAATGCAATGCATTCAATCAATCAATCAATAAATCAGCATTCCGTCATTCATCTGGACCCAAGATTTTTGGATTGTGCATCTGTGGCATATTTTGTTCTGATTATTGGCTGCCTCCTCTTTGTTGCCATTAAATGAAAATCCCAAGAGCAAAGACCATTATCTAGCATAACCCTTGGCTCAAATAATGATCAGTTACTGTTTTCTGAATGAATGCTTCCTTGCAGAGGAAATGGCATCTGTCTTTCTTCCTCTCAGTCACATTCCCTATCCATGCTCCATGAACATTCGTGGCAGGATTTGTAAAATGAATTTCACATGGCTCTTTGGATCCTCTTCCTTGGAACCAGGCCTGAAACTGGGATGAGCTTTCCCCAAATTTGGAAAAGTTATCCAGAAGATGCTTACCAGGCTGAAGTTAGAGAAACACTGATTTATTCGACATTGTATGTGAGCAGGACCTGGGAACATGATGTTTCAAACAGCTATTGCACTTAAGTAGGATTTTGATAAAGAGGAAACATTTGGATAGCACTGTCTTTAATAAAAGAATTTTCCAAGACTGGGGAAATGAGGGGATGATTTCACTCAGAAATCCTCTTTTTCTTCTCCTTCCCTGAGGTCAAGCTCTACTGGTACAATCATAAAAGAGGAAAGTGCTCTGCCAGATCCACCCCTGCCATGATTGAAAAGGTGGGAGACCACGGTGAAGACTCTAGGGCAGGAGATCATGGTGGAGGACACGCAGGCAGCACCTACTGAGGATACGCTGAGCTTTGAGAAGAGGGAAATGGGGAGACTTAGAGTAAGAGATTAAGCTCCCATTGTATATGAGTTGCTAGACCCCAGATCCTTGGCATGCATTATGACATGGAGTGAACAGCCACATCCTATGAAAAGAGCACTGGTTGATTATTTAGATCATCTGAGTCCAAATTTCACATTGGTGGGCATTGATCATGTCCAGGTGCAGAGGCTGCAAACTCCAATGCCTACACAGGCCAGGCCGACAATGAGTGAAGTGGGGCGGAGTGGGGTGGTGGGGTAGTGTGGCCAGCTGGAAGCCTCGTGCCCCACTAAAGAGAGAAGCCCCTATTCAGCTCTGGGTGATGGATGCCTGGTCTTCTAATTTTAAAACAGAAATGGGAAAACGTGAAATTTAGGTGGAATTTTCCTATTTAAAAACCCAAAGATGGCCAAATAGGTTGCAAATAATTTTGCAACCTTTGTCTGCATACATGCTGGGTGCTCTTCTCTTGCGTGCTCTTTGGGAAGTCCTTTCGTGAGTTCTTACAATGTTTCTTTCCTTCTGAGCTGTGAGGATCCCAAGTGGGAGGTTGTCATTCTCAGGTGCAGCAGGGCAGGCTCACCTTGTCTTATTCACATCCTCAGCCAGCACCTGGGGTGGGAGGTGGCTAAGTCCCCACCAGAAATCATTTGCCAGGTGAGCGTGCTTAGACAACCGTGTGGCTCAGATGCTGGAGGCTTCTGGTGAGACTCTCATCTCTCTAGACCTAAACTGTTGCTGACACAAGGAACCTCAAACACCTTGTTTGAAAGGAGTGAGGCAGCATGAGAAAGGAATCAGTCATTTGCTATTTTTCATGGAAATAGGAGCATCAGCAGGAGCTGAATCGCTCTGGCCTGGTGGTGTGACTCTCAGCAGACCATTGTCTGCAGTTTCAGGGTCTTTCTCTGACTCTGCCTTGTGTCCTCGCTTGTTCTCTTACCAGAGACTCCAAAAGACTTTCTTACAATCAATCAGGCCCATGCGTCGGGGTCACGAGGCACAAGAGCCTTGTTAGCCTGGCCCACGAGGGAGCACACAGGCAGGAAATAGCCAGGCACCTTGATCTCCCCCATCCCCACCCGCTCCTCATTCCATCCACTGAAATTCAGTTTTATCGAGAGTCGGAGGTCCTGAGACAGTGGCCAGTCTCAGGCTGCTGTCAGTAACGAATAAGAAGGAGACAGAGACAAAAGATGGAAAGGGACCGAGTGCTGAGCATCCAGAGAGGATGAAACTTTGTCTAGTGGGGAAATCAGGGACATCCTCAAGGATGAGGTGACATTTGGGATGGACTCTGAAGCATGACTCAATTTGGAAGTGTGGGAAGCTCACTCCTTACAGAGAGAGCAAAATAAAAAGGACTGCAAGGGCTAGTTTGGGCTGCATGTGGGGACAGTTTCACTTGAATGACTGTAGGAATACCCTACAGTTAGGACCTGGGAGCCTCTGAGGGATTTCCGCAGGGGAATGTGGATACTGGAGTTGGGCTAGACTTGGAGCTGTGTGCAAACCAGACTGGAGATCAGGAGAGAGGAAGTAGAGAGATGCACCGTCAGGGGGTCCTTGTCCTAATTTGGGCAGAAGTTGCAGAGGCATATAAGGAGGAGGAGGTACGGAAATGTAGATGAGAATACAGATGCCTGCCCCATTACGCATGTCCCTGCTGTCCTCTATGCCTTCTCCCTTGAGTGCGTTCATCAGGCGTTTGCACCCATTATCCCACTGAACCCTCTCCTAAGGAGGTCACCAATGCTATCTGCATTGCTGGTTCCAGTGGTCACTTCTCTAGCTTTGTCTTACTGACCCACCAGGAGAGCTGACGTCTCCTCCGTCGCTGGTGAACTCTCCCCACTCTCCTGGTTTTCATCCCACCTTTCCAGCCCCCCTCCTAACCTGGCTCCATCTTCTCTTCCAGGCCTTGAACCCCTCCTTCCATTTCAAAGCTTTTAATACCACCTCCGTACTTACGATGCTTTAGTCACTGCTGCCTGGACCTGTCTGTGGCCCAGGATTCCACTTTCTATTTGACTTCTTCCCATGGCTAAAAGGTGACTCCTGCCTAAAGTCTTTTTCTGCTATATTTTGTCCTTCAGCATCATCAATATTTAACATGACACACATTGGACTTATTTAGATGTTTATTATTTATCTCTCTGCACTAGAAATTATATTTCATGATGGAAGAGACCTTTGTTTTGCTTTTTTTTCACATGCTATATTCCTGGCCCCTAGAAGTAAGTGCAGAGTTTGTGCTGGATGCTCAATACATATTTGTTGAATGAATAAAGGAGAGCATGAAGAGAAAACGCACCTTGTTGCTCTTGGAAGTTGGGAAGCAAGACTGTGTGAAGGGTCACAGATGGAGTTCAAGTGCAGATGTCCAGAAGACACAGGGTGTGACTCCCAGAGACACAGAAATGTGGAGGAGGAGTGGTAGGAAAGGAGTGTGTATTTCAATGGGGACATTTTGAGTTTGAGTGATTTGAGGAACATCCTGTGATGGTATCCATCAGGCTTTTGGAGGTGAGAATTTGGAGAGAGGCTGGGGCTAGAGAAAGATTTGGTCATTGTACACATGGGGGTAATAACTTAAGCCAGGAGAGGAGGGAGGGAGGGAAGAAGAGAGACAGAAAACGAGCTCATTAAGCACAACATTTTTGGGAACATCTACATTTAGGGAGGAGAAAATCTGGTAGGAGTTTCATGGGGGTGAGAGAATAACTGGGAGAGCCATGGAAACCAAAGGCTGAGTTTCAGTAAGACATGGCTGCTGATGTCTCACACCTGTGGGATGAGGAGGAGACTGAGGACCAGGGAAGGGCTGGTAAACAGATACAGAATGCGGTATCTGGGAAGGGCAGAAATAAACTCCCTCTAGGGGGACATTGCGTTAGTCAGACCAAGGAAGTTCTGGGAATGTACCGAAGGTCTGGTGTTCTCAGTGTTCAACTTGTAGGGTAGGACATCGGGCCCAAGGTCATGGGGGCCCAGAGGGTTCTTCGACCCCTGGTGGGGTGTGACCATTGCTCTCTTCGTATCGCCAACAGCAGGTATTTCCTAATGCGCTCTCAACCTCCAAAGCTAATATTTGTCGCCTACTGATCCAGTATCCAGCTTGTTATTTTTTAACTGGAGTCGGGGTTCAAAGGCCTGACTGTTGTTTAAACACTCATTACGTGGGGATGGCACGTCCCCTGATAATCCCCACTGATGAACAGGCAAGGATCTTCTACGGAAATACCGACCGTGGAGAGGGCAGGGGGCATGAGGGGAGGGAGGGACCCAGGGGCAGAGGTCTTAGCACTGATGAGAGTCCTGACAAAAATTCAGAGGCAGCTTCCAAACTCACACTTCCTGCCATGAATGATATTACATATAAGTTAACCTATTAACAGATCCTCTTGACAAATACGACAACATCCTGGGGCCCCCGGGCAGAATTCCTGAGAATGGAAAATTCCCGTTTTCAGTCTCTGGTCCCTCGAGCCCTTTAGCTCTCCTAGATGAGAAATGTTTGTGCTGACCTGGAGACTATGGGCCACTTGCTTGGTGGAGGAGGCAGGGCTGGAGGGGGGAGGGCACTGTCCTGTGGGAGTCGGAGGCTGTACAGGAGCCTGCCAAGGACTGAGGCCAGCTGTCTTTCACCTTGTGCAGTCACCCTGTGTTCACAGTGGATTCAGTGAAGCTGTGCACCCCTGCCCACCCTCAAAACCTTCCCTACTCAATGTGCTGAAGCCTAAATGCCATAATATTTGATCTTTATTCTTTTTGATAAGGCAATTCATTTTGCATTTGTTAAAATGAAAATATTTCTGGGGTCATGTGTTCAGCTTATCAGTCATTTACATCTTAGAATAAATGAGTTTTTTGGGCTCTTTCCTTGGATAGGAGGTTTGATGGAAGGGACGGTGGCTGGGGAGTGGAGACAGTGGTTAAATGGAGCTTTTGAGCCAGACGCTCTGGGTTCAGAGCACCAACCCATGAGCCCCATAACCTCCAGAACTGTATTGGTGCTAATAATGTCTACCTCATTAGGCTAATGTGTAGACTGATGAAAAGTGGTTGTGGCATCATAAGACAGTACACTCAGAAGCCCTGAAGTTTACCAAATGTCAGCAAGGCCACTATCCCAATGGGGGAATTCTACAAAGAGGGACTGAAGGCTGAATTCATAATGGCAGAATTTGGCTTGTTGGTCCCAATCTCCTTCCCCTTTCCTCTGGGAGCCACTAGGTATTTCCCTGCTTCCTCTGCAGTTAGGTGTGGCCAGAGGAAGGTGGGCAGGGGCTTATCCTCCAACACAATCTTCCCCAGGCTCTCTTCCCTCCTCTGCTTGTGGGTTACAGAGGATCCTGTCCCAGGGAATTGTGGGGCCATCAAAGGAGGGTGCTGAGTCCCTAGATGACTGCATGGCACAGGGCATCTGCTCTGACCTACATGGGACCTTGACTAAGACACCATGATTGGGCACTGCTTGTTACAGTGTTAGCCTGCCCTCGTGAACACTGGCCTTCTTCCTTGTAAATTGAGCCTGGATTTCCACCCGGAAGTCCAAGATGACCATTGTATGTAAACGATTTGAGGCTCGAACATCCTAAAAGATGACTGAGTGTATTCGAAAAATAGAGACTGTTGTGTGGCTTATGAAGCGGGATACTGTTTGAATATTAAACTGACTTTTCTCATTCCTCATGCCCCGGGGCTTCCTGTCAATTGACTTAACAAGGGATTATTGTTTCCAGGTAGCAGAGGTGCCAACTATAATTAAAAAATTCCTTGTAATAAGTTGTGTAGCTCGGTATGAAATTCTAGAACAGGCAAATTAATATATAGAGGGAAATTTCAGAACAGCTCTGAGCGGCTGGGGTGGGGTTGACTTGGAAGAGGCATGAAACAACTTCTGTGGTGATGGCAGTTTAGGGTACACAGGTATGAATGTACACTTCAGATTTTGAATTTCTTTGTGAATTAAAGTGCAAGTGAAAAGTGTAGTTAATGATTTGCTCGCTGGAGTGTTGGGGAAAGTAATGATGTCTGTGATTTACTCTGCAATGCTTCAATAATTAGGAGGGGTTTAATGGTGGACTCATGATAGCTTTGAGGAAAGGCCAGCACAGGGGAAGGGAAGGGCGGAGTCTGGGGGGTGGCACAGGAGCGCTCACTGTGCAATTCTTTCAAATTTTTCTGTTTGCAAAATTTTTAATAAAACATTGGGGGTGGGGAGTCGCTGTTGTGTTTCAGGCTGAAGGCTGACTCTCTTTAATGCCGAGGGGGAAAATGGCCTTGTATACCAGTTTTGGCTAAGGGACAAGCAGTTTCTGTTTCCTCTAAAATATTCTCTTTCCACATCAAAAACAAATTTAGGTGATTCCATTACAGACTTTCTGTAAAGGCCTCAGGTTCCCAGGGAACTCTCAGCAAAGGGAAAGGACTGGTGTGGGGAAGGGTCTGAGACCCCAAGAGTCAGCACCCTGGGCCACAGCAAGCAGAAAAATGTCAGCGAATAGCCTCTGGGTGGGGTGGGAGCAGCTGCAAGCAGCAAAGACTGTGTCCCACATCCTGGTGGGAACTCTCAAAGGAGCAGGTAAGAGGTGCAGAGCAACAGGGTCTCAGGAGACACAGAAGTGGCTGAGGAGCTTGGTGGGAGTGCTGTGGGGCCTTTCCAGGGTGTGGCTGGAGTGAGCATCCTAGACCAGACAGGGCAGGTGAGGCAGCAGGAGATCCCAACAGGACTTGCGAACCCATGCAGGAGACAGAGAGGACATTGAAGAAGGCAGGGATCTGTGCCAGGAGGACCCTGTGCAGGAAAGCACCTTAAAAGGAGCTTGATCAATAAATGCCCTGAATATTTATTTCCCAAAGGTGATTTTAAGCCTACAGAGTCAATGGTTCACTCAAAGAGATAACGATTCTTTTTTTGTCCTCTGTCTGCATGGGAACAGGGCCCATGCATGAGGAGGCTGGCATAGGGCTGCCATCTCAGGGCAGGCTGGTCTCAGCCTCAGGGGCAGTGCCTGCAGCCCCACATCCTATAAGTAGCTGTCTGGGTGACTGAAGAGCAGCACAGCAGGGCCTGGACTAGAGGACCCCCTTACCCCGCCTTCCCCAGTAGCTCTGTGTGCCGGCTCAGGGCCTTCTGTAAGAGGAAAGAGAAGGCTAGAGGGAGCGAGGTGGGGCTGTCAGGGGGCTGAGCCTCTGATGAGACAATCAATGTCCTGCAGATGTTTGCTGAGATCCGTCCCTGTCTGGGATGATGTGTTTCCGGAGGCTGGTTGAGGTTCTTCAAATTGTCCTGGTGCCAAGCATTGTGCCCTCTTCTCCTTCAGGAGGCTGAGGGAGGCTGCCGGGGTTGGTAAAGCCCAGGTTGCTTTGGCACCTCCTGCGGGCTCCTCGACCTCCCTTCTTCTGACAGTGCCAACTGTCAGGGGGACTCTCTCCTTCCTGTACTTGGGTTTGGAGAAGTGCCTTCACGGTGTCTGGATGTGCATGGGGGAGGGCAGACTGCCCACAGTCCTCAGGACACAAATGAGAGCAAATACTAGTTTTTGGACTCAGGCTGAAAACCTGGCCCTGGTCCTCTAGGACAGTCCTGGTCACATGGAGTGTTTAGGGGCAAGAGCCCTGAGGCTCAGATGGAAAATGAGGGTGTTGGAAAGGCAAAGCCGAGGCCCTCTGGGGTGCACATTCCATGAGCTCGGGACACTGCAGCAGAGAATCTTCAACCTTTGGCTTGTTTTGGCATTTGCTCTGACCAAGCCAAGCAGGGTTGGAAAGTTAACCTCCTGGCTCTGGCAACTCTACCTAAAACTGCCAAGGAAGGGTATTGCTTAGAAATTGCCCAAACTTGCCTTCTCATCAATTTGGCAGAGGAGCCTGGCTGGGGCACTGCCAGGGGTCCCTCGGCCAGGTCATCCGAGGCCCAGCGGCTCCAGCCACAGATCTGCCTCTCTTGCCTATGGCTCTTCATGGTATTTAGGTCCAGTCTGGTCCTTTCGGTGGTGTGCTGACTCTGGTACTGAGCGCACCTTCCAAACTTAACTTGCAAATTAAGACTTCCCCTCCAGGAGGAAAAAAAAAATATCCCCCCACATTAGGGTTTGGTGAGTGAACAGAAAATCTGGGGTGCATACATGGGCACCTACTGCCACCCCCAACACTGCTCCTCCATTCCACAATTCCAGCAGGGAGCTTGCAGCCAGCAGAGAGCTACAAGGGACAGGCCAGCACAACTGAAATTGGCAAGTCTAGGTTATTCCCAGTGGACCACAGGGAGTAAGTGCCATCTTGCTGGAGGCAGGGAGAATCCCTCCACTACCCTGTCACCCCTTCACCCTCCCTTACCTGTGACTTGCAGCCCACCGGGAATGTAGTCAGGGCCAACTTGGGACTTGGAGGGGAAGGAGGTGTACTAGCAGCATGGGGATACTGGCCGGGGAAGGGGCCTTGAAAGGCATTGGGCAGGAAGTGACGGTCTGCTTGGGGCAAACTGACCTTCCCCAGTTGGGCTACAGGTCAGCCTTACAAAGTCCCCAACAGGGAATCTCTCTATTCTCACCCTCCTCAGCCTGCTGAGGACCCAGTTATGGAGTCTATGCTCAGTCTTCAGTAAACCCAGGCTCAACTGTCCCCTCTGCCCAATTCAAGCCCTTTAATGACTCCCCAGCTCCAGTGTTCTGGAAACCCACTGAAATGGTCTCTCAGAGGCGGCAGCAGCAAACCAACCACAAAGTAGCTTTTCTATTCTTACCCCAGGGACTCTTCAAACCTGGCTCTTTTGAACCAAAAGCCTGGAGAGCTAGTTGTAGAATTTGGGGACACTCTTGCTCACTGCTGACACTCACCAGGGGCTTTAACATTTTGGAAGTTCCTATATCAGAGAAGGTTAAGAGCTGCCAGCCAGCCACTGTGTCATTGAGGTAATTTATTCATTGTACTTTAAAATTTTTTTTTAGTTGTTGATAGACCTTTATTTAGAGGAGGTACTGAGAATTGGACCCAGGGCCTCACACGTGCCAGGCACGTGCTGAGCCACAAGCCCTCATTGTACTCTTGACATTTTGCTTTAACACAGAAGAGTTCAGAGTGGTTCTGGCCCCACACACCTCACAGGTGTGTCTGTGTAAGCCCAGGTGGGGAGGCAGGCGCTCTGGGTGCTGTTGACGGCTTTCCAGCAAGCTCCTCTGCTAAAGGAAAAAGACAAGAAATCAAGGGCTCACTCCATCACATCCTGCCCAGAGTCACAGCAGGCAGTCCCCGAGGGAATGGCCGAAGGACACAGATGAGGCTCAGTACTAACAAAGAGGAAAACTTCCCCCAAGACAAAGAGATGATTTGAGCAGAACGACATGGTGTATGGAAACATGCCAGAGAGTTTTAAAAGGGAACTGACACAGGTATGGCTATCGCAACTTCCTGAGCACAACCGTAGCTTCGTCATTGGGTCCTGCAACCTTTTTATGAGCAGAGGGTCACTTGGATAACTAGAGGGGAAACCTGGCTTTCCAGGAATGGATTCATATATGGGTTATATGCTGTTATATAAAATTAGTAATGTGCCAGTTTAAAAAGATGAAATGGCAGACGGATGAGAACAATTGGGCATCCTCATATTATGCTGAAGCAGTGTTCTGGGCAGACTATTTCTAAAGGCGTGGAACTTTCAGTGGAGATTAAGGAAATGAACATACCACAAGCCTGCAGGCATTTAAACCCCTCTGACACAATCAGGATGACGCAGTCACTAAGAAACTTGAAACCAGACAACCCATAATATTTGCTGTAGAAAATGCTCCAGCTTCCATAATTCTTTATTAAATATTCAACAAGTCGCATCACTTTTTACAATGACTTCATTTTGCCACATTACTCTTTTTGCTGTCAGGAAAACAAGTGACGGTTTCTCTTTAGCTCTCAAGAAAGAAAAGCAAAAAGGACTTGTTCTTGAACAAAACTTTTCCTGTATCAAATTCAACCTTATTTTAAAGCTATTCCGATTGTGAAAATGAGCATTATCCATAAGTTGTCTTAAAAAAAAAAAATCAAGGTAATTGGTTTTGTTTGACCAAATAGTACTTGGCTTCATTTTAGGAGGTGGGTTTATAATAAAAAGTTATGAAACATTGAGAATTCATTTGGAATGCTTGAAACACTTTTCACCTTAAAAGTCAGTTTTTTTTTCAGGTTTCATTTGATAACAGATCATGAATTAATAAATGACAGCGAATTAACATCTTCCTAGGGTTCTCTCGGCTCTGAGCATCAGAATTCTCAGCACACAGCTTGGAGAAAACTGCAGAAGGGACTGAGCTCTCCCTTTTTTGAAACCGGATTACTCGTAGAGGTGTAAAAATGCTATACAAATATATACACATATATTTGGACAGCATATGTAGGTATACGGTTATGTTACATACAGAGTAGTAAGAACAACAGTCACACAAAATTAACATGAAGGGAACCATGACAATCTAGGTGAAATCAGTCCAGGTACGAGGGGCAGACTGGCTTATACGGGAACACAGGCTTCTGTTGATGCAGGTTATGGTCCTGAGAAAGGCTTTCGATGCACTGGTGCCAGGTCGAGAATGCAGTACACGAAGTGATGTCATTACTCCTTACAAACATAAAACCAGCAAAGAGACATGCGCTTCAAACATGCATTGCTTTGAGGGCAACATCTTTAATACAGGAGAGATGTCAAAAGGAGTGGTTTTCCTGGAAAATTCTGTACCAACAGAAAGCTACCCCTTTTCTTAGGAATCATTACACAGGCTCACATACTAAAGCTACAGCATTTTCTCACACACTGAAAACACTCTGGGGTGGAGTGTGCATACTCAAGTGTATATACACCATTCATTAAGGCTTATATAAATTAAAAAAAAAAGTGGTCCAAAGTATATCACATTTTCTTCCCAGTTTTAAAAGCTAAAGTACTAAGTGGATTCTTTAAGTTTTTGTTTTTGAACACATCTCAGTCCTGAAATTGGCAGTTTTGACGTGACTTAGGTATCCCAATGCCTGAAGAAGACAGAGGTAGTACAAGATCTGGGGGGTCAGTGGGGGGCAGGGCAGGCAGTCACCCTGCACAGCAGCACCCCTACTGGCACATCAGAAAGTAACTCCAGGCAGCATCTCCCCTCCCCACAGGGGAGCACAGGGGTGCTTAGTCTGGGTGAGGAAGGGAGAGGACAGGAAGTGGGCAGTTAGCACAATGGGAAGGGACTGGAGAGCTGATGAACCCAAGCTCTCTTTGCAGACTTCAACATTTCCGAGATGAGATACACAACAATCAGGAATATACAAGAGTCAATGATAAACAACTCCTCACTGTTAGAACAATTAGAAAGTTGCTGCACGTGACCCTGGCTTCTGATAGTCAACTGGGATCCTGCAAGGTCAAAGAACAGGGGTACCTACACCACATTGAGAGATGTAGAAAGTGGTTCAAATATTTTGCACACCATTTTTTAGACTGTGCCACTGGGTCCTCACATGGCAAGAATAATTCATGTCAAGTTGCTTTCTCTCATCCACCATCTGAATTTAGGGACTGTTCTAAAGGGCTTTGGAAACAAAAAAAAAATAAGTTTGTCCCTTCCTGATGATCTGTTAGAGGACTGCAGAAAAGTAAAGGACAGTCCATGTTTCAGAAAAACAAGGAAAGTGCACCGAGGTCAGACACATTGAGACAAATGTCTCCCATCACCTGTTCCAGGGGCAGTGAGCGGAGAAGCAACACTCTCCGAAGCTAACGCTGTTTGTGGACTTCCCAAATTCATCCAAAGGCCAACCAGGGGCAGGAACAGTAACACCCAGGATCCACAGGCAGCCAAGTGACCCTCAGGGCCTTCCCGAGCTCTAGCACTCACTTCTCAGCCCCGTCAACCACCTTCTGCAGGGAGCCAGAGGAAAGGGGTCATGATGGTCACTGTGGCCTGGGAGCAAATGGGCAACAGAGACGGTGAAGTGCAGAGCAGTGTGGCTGGTGGGATGAGGAGGACAGGCAGCACCAACCTCCTCCCCCAGGACAGCTGTTGGAGCAGGGAGGTCAGAGAATGACCCAGAAACCTGCTCCTCCTGCAGTGCATTCTCCACTGCTGCCTGGAGTAGGCAACAGCAGACAACAAGATCTAGGAGAGACTCGGGGCCTTTAGGCAGAGAGAAACTTCACGAATAGCTGAGGACTAGTGACTGTATTTTCATTTAACCAACAAAAACCAACCCCCAAATCCAGCAATGTTTAATTGTTAAAAATTGGAGGAGTATCAAGGGGTAGATAAACTAAAGTGCCATTCACAATGACCATCATTCAAATATTCTCAGGGGCACATTTCAGTAATTCTTCTGTTCCTGGCTTAAAAATGATGAGAATAGTTTCTATTTTCCTATTTTCAATACCTGGGCTAGTTTGTTTTTTAAAAATCAAAATATTCACGAAATGCACAGTTTATGAATTGACTGAAGAATCCCAGTTTTCACAGTAGAATCAGATTTCTCCTCCTATAATGACATGATCATTCTCAAAATTCATCCAAGGACCCTGCTCAACTCAAATGGCACTTTTTTTTTTTTTTTTTAAGATTACTATAACTTTGGACTAGGAGGGCAACAAAAAAGGGACCTTTACCACTGAGACATTTGTCATGTTGGTTTTATGGGAAAATTTCCCACCAAAAGGCAAAAAAAAAAAAAAAATGAGCAACATCATTTTTTATAATTACTTAGCATGTAAGTTTTCTGGTCACTCCTAGGTATTTTAAGCCACTCTGAACAGAAGCCAGCACTGAGCTCCACAGCAATCCACCTTCTATAACTTGAGGCCTCGGTGCTTCTTCACAGCCACAGCCGCCCAGGGCATCTCACGTGCCATTCGGAGCTGCATAATTTGCATATGAGCAAATTCTTACACCAGAGCTCTTCTTCTATTACAGAGACTTCAAAATCACATTTTGTCTTAAATATGCCTGCCAAGAGATCAAACCTCCAGTGCTCCCCAACAAACACAACAAGTTAAAAGGGATGGTAGGACGACTGCACTCCCACGCTGTCTCAGACATAGTCTCTAAACATGACAGAATTCTGCAACGAGACTTAAAAGTGGAAAAGAAGCAAACTGTGCACACACCCTCAATCCTCCGCCACCCCCCAGTTTTTGCTTGACCTCAGTGGAGCAAACTGAGTCTCTGTTAATCTAGTGTACAACAGACACGACTTGGGCGGGACACGGTACTGAAGCATGCACCAGGTCGTAGGGAACAGAACTCGGTTCCATTAAGTGTATATTAAATAAATCCTTGTAGTAGAGTAGAAGTCACAAAACAATTGGAGAGGACAGGTCGGTAGGCTCAGCTTTTCATCCGGGTTTCTATACACCAGCAGCCAGATTCACAACTGATAGACATCGCACAGGAAAGATACGTGTGCAGGGAGAAGAGATCATCGTCACACTTAATGTGTATGTTAAAAAACAAAAATGGAACCAGATATGACCTCCGCGTAGTACATAAAGTGCCTTCAGAAGTGGCGCAGTTAGAGCAGGAACTGGTTACTTTGCCGCCGTTGGCAAATGCACACCCGGAGGAGACAGAACGGATCTGGCTTCCGCAGTTTCGAATCAAGCAATGCCAAGTTTCATTCAAAATGTCTCTATGACAGACAGCAAAGGGGAAAATATAATAAAATGATGACTGTACAGCAAGGAAGGGTTAAGTAATTTCTCCAATGAGAAATGATAGTCCAACCCTGCCTCATAGGTGTTATAGCACACACAATTACTTCTAAGGAATAATGGTGTGATTCCTTTCAAGTTAACACAAATGTCATGCTATGTTACAATTCTCTCAGCCTGTAGCTATTACCTAAATTTGTACAAAACAAAGTAATATCCAGTTTATTTTCATTCTGAGTATGGAAAAATTATCATTATGCCTAATGCTATATTTGAAATTCTTTCAAAAGTACTTGTCCGTGGAAGGCTTTTGGACAAAAGTGAGCCTTCCAATTCTAATAAAGTAGAGGGTGGGGGGTGTCAAAGTACTTCAAAAATAAAAATGTCATTAACATTAAGCTTGGTATGAAATTCAAATACAAAAAAAATATGCTCACTTTCCAAGTACATGAGACATCTTTAATTGTAATGAAATAAAATCTGAAAATCGGTCTAAATCATTTTAAAAAGTAAACATGAGTCGTAATACTATACCTGTGGAGTGATTAATTCCATTCATTGTCATTAGAAAGTATGCAAAATATTTATTAAGGGCTTTGCCTGCAGAGGCACAACATAAATAGAACAAGTCCTCCTGAAATGTAATTAGTGTACACATCAACCAGTTGAGGATTTGTGGTGGAAGAGGTGGGAACTCGAGCTGGGACTGGGTTCCCGCATCTGAACTCGGGCAGGGCCCGGGTGGAGGCCGGGCTCAGACAGCACGTGCAGTGGTCTCTGCCCCCTGCTCTGCAAAAGTCTGTTAGGCAAATGCAAAAGTGCAAGGGGAACTTGCTTGATGGACAGCCCCGAGTCAGAAGGCCTTAATCCACCCCTTCAAATCCCTGTGCGTTTTCCACGGCCATGAGAAGCTTCTCTCGTAAATCTTCAAAGGTTTCATATGGAGGTAAGTCAAGGCGATTAAAGCTGCAAAATGAACAAACAGTGTAGGTAGAAGGCCACCATTATCACCCTGTAGTTCCAACAGCACTTCCTAGATTTGGCTAATGGGGCAATTGGTGTTTTCACAAGGGAATGAAAAGGTTTTAGCCCCAATTCTGAGTACAAAATAAATAAATTCTAGCTATGAAACTGCCCAAACCAAACTAGCTATATAATTACCAAGGAGAAAAACACTTTTCTAATAGTCCAAGAAACCTCTGCTAGAAGGAGCATTAATGCATGCTCCAGAGCTGCAGATGCAGCTAGGCTGTGCCCATTTCCAATGCTATCACTTATTCTCCACTAGGCCTGAGCCAAGTGCAGGTCTATGTACGGACTCCTTGACTTTCATCACAAGCCTTCAAGGTGGGCAGAGTGACCTCCAATCTGCAGATGTGTCCTGAAGCAGTGAGGCACAGCCAAGGTGCTGTGGGTCCTACTCCTAGGAAAGCTGTGAACCCCAAAGCAGAGGCCAGGCTACTTGGGCTCCAGAACGCCAATGACAGGCTACCTCTGCTAACCAAAGGCAGACAAGCCAGTGAGGTTTGGAGAAAAGAGCTGTACTCTTTAGGACAGCCCCTACACATCAAGTGGCTTCAGTTGGGGGTGCTGCAAACCACCCTGGTGAGAATGAAGTCTTCAGACATGTGGATGGCCCCTGCAGGCATACTGTCTACTTGTTTACAGAACTGAGTTCAAATTCTGGCTCGACCACTTGCTAGCCACGTGACCTCTGGCAAATCACCTTACTTCTTTGGATCTGTCTGCTCATCTGTGAAAAGGGGAAATGGCTCATTGAGTGTTGGGAGGGTCAGATCTGAACACATGTCAGGTGGGCCTGGAGGGCAGCAAGTGTGACCAGTGGCATGGTTCACTCAGTAGATGATGGTGATCTGTGTTGTTATTCAATATTTACTGAATTTCTGCAGAATCAGTGTCTGTCGGGACTGCCGGTGTGAATCTGTCCTGAACGTGGCCACACACCCTGGCAGCGGCTCATGATCTTTCAAGGAGGGCTAACATTCGTGGAGTCGGCCTGTTTCAGTGCTGTGCACTGAGCCCTGGCACCCCCCACCTCCCTGTTAAGGAAGGTGATGCTTCTCCCCTGCTTTACAGAGGAGGAACTTGAGGCACAGGGAGGTGAGGTCACCTGCCACAGGCTGGCTCTGAAGCGCAGCCCTTGACCCATGCAGGGCTGCCTCTACTGTGAAGGTCTACACCATCTGTGCTTAAAGCTGCCCCCACCCCATGCTGACCTGACTCCAAGTATAAACAGAGCCGCTTTGCATGTTTTAAAAGCTAACCACTGATCATCATCAGCAGAAACAAACGCGCCTCCATGCTGGGCCCCACTAACCCTAAAATGTTTAACGAGCCCCACTCAGATTTCATAGCAGCCGGTAAACACTGAGAGTGCAACTCTGTACTTCCTAAATGGCACTTCTCAGAAAGGCACCAGAAAGTGCTTTCCACAGAACGTGGCTCTTTCACATCGGAGGCTCATGGTCCAGGGTCTGCCATTCCCATAGGGTCTGAAGACCCACTCTCAAGGATCCGTGAAGATTTTTTCCTTTTAAAAGAGGCCTATATGGGATTCGAGTTTAAGAAATACTGGTATATGGAGAGGGGAGGATTAAGAGCTGAGGTCTAAGCCTCAGTTTTCTTCTCTGTAAGAATGGGTCACCATGACCCAAGTCTTTGAACTGTGACAATTATGAGGGTCAGTCAGATCTGGTGTCTGGGACAATGCCTGGGAGGTGCTAGGTGCCAGTTACTGTTGAAGACTTGGCTTGGTCTGCCACGAGGGTGCTGGGTGACAGGAGTCAGTCCCTGTCCTCAGCAGGCTGTAGCAGGCAAGGGTGTGTGAACCAATGAGATCATGGATAGAGCAGGGGCGTCTGTGATTCCTATTAAACAGTCATTTTAAACCTCTGAGGAGCGACTCACACAGAACAATGAACTGAAGCCCCACGAATGTCAGACACCTGAAAGGGGCATCCGAGGACCCTTCAGAGGGCCAGCTCTGTCAGCTCTGCTCACTCTGCTAAATCAGATTTTTCAGTTTGCAGTCTGTGCATTTTATGTTCTCATGGAACATGGAATAAATGAAATATCTCCATGGCAAATGTCACAGCGGAACCACTGCTAAAAAGTGGCCATAGAGTTCCTGTTCCCATCACTGGGGCCTGGCCGGAGGAAAGCCATTCAGACAGAGTACCACAGTCCTACCTGGAGCCAGCCCCTCGTCCTCGCTGGCCTGGTGAGGGCCAGCAGGAAGAGCTGTTTGCTGGCTTTACTTTCATGACACAGAGACCAGAAAAATCAGCTTTGGGAAGAGGCATTTGGGCTCTCTTCCTCCTAGGTAACCTTTGCCCTTCCTAAGTCTACCTTTAAAAATGAATCTTTGAAAATATTTTTTCCTTAAAGTCCCACTGCCTAGGCCACATGCCACACCAACCAGGTCCTATTCTCTGCAAGCAGAAGCTTGGCATTGGTGTTTTTAACACCTTCTTTGTGGTTCCACTGCACAGCTAAGGTCAGTGGGTTGAATCGTGGCTCCGAAATTGAAAAGAAGTTCAACAGTCAGGTACCTGACCACAGGGTCACAGAGGGGCAGGGACTGAACAGGACAAGGGCTGTAACCACAGCAGTAGACATGGTGTAGTGAAGGGAGCTGGCTATTTGTAGCAGACCCGAGTTCAAATCCTGTGATTTGGGAATCTATGGACTGTGTATTCCTGAGCAAGTGTCCTAACACCTTGGGGAATGATCACAGTGTATCATGAGGTTGTCATCAAGAGGAAAATTGCCTGACCCATGGAGGATGTTTCTGCCCAGGAATTTACTAATTTATAATATTCACCCTTACTGGTGCTTGAGACTGGGAGTTCTGCAGTTCCTGAGGATTGGCTCTGTAGGGCTGCCTTCCAAACCAAGGCTGTCAGAATCCAGAATGCTACCCTGGACTCTGATACTGTTAGGAATAAAAACTCTAGACTATCAAAACGTGTTTCCCTAGAACAAAGGCTGAGAACCAGAACAATGACTGTTCTGGATATTCACCACTTTTAGGCTGGACTCAGCTTGCTTCAAAAAGGCCCAACAGGCAGTGACCACACTCACTTCATTCAGAGAGTCATATGAATGGTATGAACAGAAAAAACATTCTTTTCCATACAGAAGGAAAATACCTTTCACAGCCAATGTTTTACAGCTTCACTTTTATGACTCTCCCCTATCAGGCCCTTCCCTTTAAAGAAGCAGCTTCCTGTAAGTACGTGGAAGAAGACTTTACCTGAACCAGGAGACATGCTTTACAAGGCTGGTGAGATTTATCTGGCAATAAGGAAGGGAAGAGAAGACACATGTGTCTGTGGAGCGTCTGTGGTTCATGTAAGTCCAGTGTGGTCAGTGCAGACTGGAAGCCCTGCTGCTTGCGATAGCGGCAGGCCATGCTGCTCACTACTTCCAAGAGGCCCACACCCCTGCTTTCTAAGGAGCAGGAGTGAAAAGCCTCAGCAGAAAAACCAACACAGGGACACAAGCTCGGATTAGGAAGAGTCTCCGTATGTGGTTTCACAAACCCACTGGGCCAAGTCTGTGTGGGTGCTGTGTAACTCTTCCAAGGAAACAGAGGCCTCCTTCCTACCTGCAGCTTGACAGGGCCTCCTAAGGGTGTGGGGTGCCACTCCTTGCCACCCTGAGCCATGGGCCACCTACAGACCTCTTAACACTCTTTCAGCCATGATCTCAGTCAATTCTGGGGGGTCATGGGCTACTCACATACACAGAAGGCCTTTTGAAATCAAGGCTTCTATAGGAAATTTTAACCTAAGTTCCAAATGACCTATTTAAGGTAGAAGCAAAACCCAGCCCTGTTGACAGGCTCACAGCTGCCACACCCCTAAATGGTGAAAAGTGAAATCTCTGATCCCTAGAATAATCAGGGAGGTATGGTCTGAAGGGGGTCCTAAGAACCTGGAGGCCTTGGTCCTTTGTGTTGCAAACACTCTGGGCGGAATCCGACCCTGCCTTCCAGTTCTGTGGCGTTTACTGCAGTTTATGTTCTCATCACGACACTGACATTTCGCTCTGAGCTCTTTCTGGTAGGAAGTGCAGCACTCTTCCTCTAGGCTGGCGTCACGCAGCCGAGTGTGCCACACACTGTGGGCTGACACTCCAGCACTGGGTCACTTACCATGTGTGAGCTCTGGGCAGCTTTTCAGGACTGCCCCATTGCTCTATTGTAAACAGCTGAGGACCATTGGAACCTGGACAGGAAAGAACAAGACATGTCAGCAGGGCCTGTGGCAGCAGGACAGAGCCGCAGGGACACTCAGAGAAGAGGGAAGACGGGAGGACAGTGGCCACTGCTGGGGCAGGGCTTGGGGTGACTCCTGTGAGACCACCTTTTGCAGGGGCACAGTACTAAATGCTGGGAGCATTGGGAGTGGCACAAGCTCATGGCACAGACTCGGCTGCACCTGCCAGATGGAACTGCCCCAGGTGCAAGCCGCATAGCAACACCTGCCGGGGCAACAGCAGTAGCCCCTGCACTGGGCCCAGCAGGTAGATTGACAACTGCTTTTGGGGAAATGAATGAATGTGAGCTTCAACATGCAGTAGGAAGAGTGATTTCTTTCAAGTGAGCACTGAGGAATTTCGCCCCCTGGAGGCAAGGTGTCCTTGAGAGGATCACCTGGTGATTCTGGAACCACATGGGGGGCGGGTAGGGGAAGCCTTGTTTTTAAAGATATACTAAAAAAACTAAACTAGCAAAAAAGAAAAGAAAAAAGGAAAAGACAAAACTATGGTTCTCTTCGAAGACTGTCCCTTTCCTGGGGTAGAAGCACCTGTCTGTGTCTACGCAGGACCCTATGACACCCATATGAGCATGCAGACCTGACAGGGCTTCCTAGCCTTGGCAGAGGCCTTGGGGGGGGGGGGGGCAGAGTGTCCCTGGCCCACAGGAGGCACGGGGCTAGAACCCCACAGGAGAACTGGATCTGGGCATGGTGCTCACCATAAAGTTCGGCAAATCCATTCATGGGTACTCGGGATGTCCCTGTGACAAACTGCAGTAACCGGATCCGCTTCTCTGCATCCATCAGAAGCACAGCCTATGAACAGAGGCAGAAGGCCATCATGTCCCCATGTGACATGCAGCACATGCTGCTGGAATGTGGGCAGGCAAATTTAATCTTATTTATATTGCCACGGAAGAAGACCTAGACAGTTGACCCCGAAAACAGAGTCAGTATTTTTATTTTATTTTTTTTAAATGGCTGCCACAATTCCAGCCTCTCTAATCTTAGTGACTGATCACCAGGCCTTTCTTCTTCTGCCAAGAGGCCAAAATAAATGATATAAAAAGCAAACTCTTTGATGGCATCCAGCTCAGGTTTCTGAGTTTGAGGCTTGCCAGCTCCCTCAAGGCCAATTATAAATATATAATGTTCCAGAATGGTCCACACAAGGGGAACCCAGGTGAGGAGATAGGATTGCAGACTGCAAATTCCCCAAAGATAACATTTTATGAAAAGAAGGAAAAACAGAGGACAAAATAGGTCTCTAAAGCCATCTGTGTGAGTTACATATCTGGATGTTGCTTGAACTGCTATTAAAAAAACATGAGGGCTGGGGTGGTGGCTCAGTGGCAGAGCGCTTGCCTTGCACATGTGAGGCACTAGGTTCGATCCTCAGCACCACATAAAAACAAAGATACCATATCCATGTATAACTAAAAAAAAAGAAGTCATAGGTGACAATCTAGGATTTGAAGATTGTTTTATCTTCTCCCCATACTTCTGCTGGTACTTGAAAAATAATAAAATAATTTCTAATTAATAACAGAAATAACTACTGATAGAAATAATACTAATGACAAATAATTTCTAATTTTTTTAAACTTTAGAAATTATAATCTCTTTAAATTTAATCAGTCTTTTTTTGGTGGGGGGGGTGGGTTTTTTTTTTTTTTTTTAAAGTTAGTTTTCCATCTGTCTGAACAAACCCATTTCTATTTCACTTCCTTCTTGAGCCGAACAGGTTGCAAACGTTGGCCCTAAGATAGTAAATCAATTTTCATTTGCATTTTTGGTTGAGAGATGTAAAGATCCAGATTGGAACTAGTTTAAAAAAACAAAACAAAACTGAGAAAACGGTTTCTTCACAGAAAAATGGCATCTTGGACAAGTCAGCCCTGACAGTGAGTTTATACCCTGAGAAAGCTCATTCGGATTTCCACTTCTGAGGCCTAGTTTCACAGTACTCTGGAGACCACTGAACTCCTTTTCAGAATCACCTTACTCAATGGATTCCTCAAAGTTGCTTTAACAGGTGGTCAAGGAAGGACAGTGGCCTTTCATGAGGATTCAAATCTCATGCTGTGCATTACAGAAATTCTAGACAGGGCTCTTCCCTCCCTAATGGTCCAAGTCCAAGCAGACCCTAGCATCCAGCACCAGTCCTAAAGTCAGGCCAGGTGAGAGAGCCCGCTGGTGAGCCCTCTGCCCCAACTCTGTGGAGCAGGGCATGGGCCCACTGCACTTACCTTCCAGAACCACTGAATGACGGGGTGGTTTGGGCAGTAGCCATTCTTGTAAATAGAATGCTGTCTCCAGTCGTTCACATCGACGTCACCGAGGCCACACATGAGCAACTGTTAAGGAAATTGACCTGATGTAAGGAAGGCAGGACATGAAAGCCGAACACATCATACACTAGGAAGTTACCCTTTTGTCGCTGTGGAAAGCGAGTATGTTAGTGACTCATGAAAACCAATGAATGCAGATTCGTGTTCCAAACTTTCCCTGCCACGCTGGGTCACAGAGACAGCACAGATAATGAGGGCGATTTGATTCTAACCCTCACACAAGGCCATGGCATTTCACACAGGAATTAAGGACACCACATCAGTCACCTTCCTCCTCCCCCAAACTCAAGCACAAGGATGTTTAACCACCCTGTTAGCATAGACACATTACCTGGCTGTCTCCTTGAGAGGTTATTCGTCTGAATACGTGAAACTTTCCTTACCCACCCCCAAATTAGTATGGATGACAGCAAGAACTCATCTTCCTCGGATTGAGTAGATCAGGTGAGGTCGATTGGCCTCACCCATGCAGAGGCCCATGGAGCACAGACGTGTAATGAGGCAGGCTGTCTAAGGTTTGCTTTGCCCATCATGTCTCTCTCCAGGAAAGGTTTATCAGAGACTAATGAATATGATTCTTCCTGCAGAGGGACTAGAATAAAACAGAGATCTACACCCAAAGCCTGAAAACTGAGTTCCTAGGCCTGACTGGGCTCACACCTTGCTGGGTCCACCTGTGAGGTGACTCACTTCTCCCTGCCTCAGAGACTCCACCTGCACAATTCCAGGCTCACAGGGCATGGTTTCTATGACACCATTAATCTTAAGGTCTTCACTTTTAAGGTAAAAGTACAGAAAGCCAGTCCATTGATACATCCTGGACAATAGCCGAGTGCCATCACCCGCTTGGCATCAGACACAACCGCCTTCCCTCCTTCTCTGTTTTTCTCAACAACAAAGGGCAAGATATTCCTCAGGTTTTCAAGTTGCCCTCTTTCACCTACACCAACAGCAAGAAGCTAAGAGGGACACTCATCAAAATACCATTGCTGTTTTTCCTTAGTCCACATAAATTATGTCAAGTTCAAGGAAATCTCTGTTCTACAATCTCCAGGAGATGCTCACAGCCCAGTCTATGCTCAAGTTCCCCATTTATTACCATGGTGGAGATGGGGAGGTAGGTGGGATGCCGGGCCAGCCTGGCCTTGAAAGCAGGGTGCTGCTATAAACCAGTTTTTCTCTCCTGGTGCCACAAACCCAACCCAGCTCAGTGGGGACGTTCCACAGCTGCCCGCTCATGGGCATGGGCGCTATGGTTGATGACTTTTTCTATCCATTAGTCCCACAGATAATGAAGCGCAAAATAGAATTCATCTCAACTTCCTCGGTAGGTCATGACAGATTAGAGAATAGTAAAATATCATTTGTAATGAGAGATGATATTTAAAAATTATTTTACATAAAATGTTTGTAATACAAACCTCCAGCTCATTTTCATCAAAAATTTTAATCAAATCGATGGGAAGCAATTCTGTGAATCCCTGAAAGGAAAAAAAAAGAAAATCACCCTAAACACCTTTTTTTCCTCGAAAAAGACCCATTTTACATAAAACATAAGCTCTTTTTGGTTGCTTAGGTAAAACTCATTCCTTATTGATGATTCTTACGTCAGTGACAGTATCTAGTCAACCATAGTTCCCATACAAACTGCAAAGTCACAACACAATTTTTTTCCCCAAGTCACGGAGTCTAGAAGGTTCTGGTAGTTGATACTTAAAACCCTATGATGACATGGGACACGGCAGGCAGGTGAATTGCAAAAGCCATTTATGACACAGCCATTGTGAGCCAGAGAGTACAAGCCATGGACACACAAGACACACATTTAAAAATAACGTGAAGGCATAGAGATGAAGCACACCCCCACCTCTGAGCAGTGGCGTGAGGCAACACCAGCCTCTCTGTGCTGGGAGGAAGCTGGGCTCCCGGAGGGTAGACCACGTGGTGGGGCCTGGGAATCTGTGTCCTGGGGTTTCTTATTTAAATAAAGTCTGAAATGTGCCCCTGTCAAGACTGTCCTCACATTTTATGTCCCTTGAGACCTGAATTTTTGTGTCCTGCCCCTTGAGGACTTCCTTACTCCTGAGCAGGTACTGAGCTAGGGTTGGCTGAAGAGCTCTGCCACCAAGAGAGCCGAATCTGTTCCTGGAAATTATGTGCGGCTGGAGCTTTCTTCTATTGTCTTTTTACTATAAAAAAATATTTTTTAGTTTTGCATGGATACAATACTTTATTTTGTTTATTTATTTTCATGTGGTGCTGAGGATTGAACCCACATGTGTGAGGCAAGGGCTCTGCCCCTGAGCCACAACCTCAGCCCTCTTCTACTGTCTTTTAAACAACTAACACTCATCGGATTTAAAAAAGGATTTCACTTTTGGTCAACATGAAACATCTCTTACAGACAGGAACCCCTTGGCCTCTGCTAGGGGATCTTCAGAAGGGGCCTGGTGACAACCCCAGCATTGAGCACTGGTATCTGGGAGGTGCCTGCTTCCTTCCTTCCCAGGGTGGAAGTGGGCACAGGTACCAGGTAAGACCCCACTGACAAAAATGTGCCATCCGTGTACCTGAACAGGAGGGCATCCCCGGGGAATTTTAAGACGGGCATAAAGAAGGGCACAGCCAACGAAGGGGAACACAATGTCCCGGGAAGGAATGGCTTGATGGGAAACCGCCCTGCACATGTTCAGCCCAAGTCCTCAAGCTACTTAGACTATGGCATCACAGTAGTAGGTAGACTCCTTGTGGGTGCCGCCTGACACTTCTAGATGATGGCTCTAGCTCAAGGGTGTAAAAAGTCTTCCTGAAGCAGTTAAAGCAAATTGAAAAATCAGAGAAGCAAAGCAAGAGAACACTTAAAAAAAAACGGCGGCACACTACTGAAGACCCTCATCCTGGAGACTGGTCAAGGTGTGAGGCGGGCAGGGTGGCCTTCCTTGGGGTGTCCCCACCCTCCCAGTGACTCAGCGCATGGTCAGCTCTAGCACACCTGCAGGAGACCCGCCAAACTCCCTCAACCAGGACATGAGGAGCACTTACCTCCAAGAAGGCGTTCATTTGCTTCTGGACCCTGTTCACAAATCTCCACTGGATGACTAAGCTGCAAAGAAAAGGGCACATGCTCAGCCACCTCCCTAATGGCCAGTGTTTGCTGCTGTTTTACAATGGGGACTGTTGCTCCTTAGGCAGGGAAAGGGACAGAAACCCCTGTAACAGTGGGGCAAAAGGGGTCTGCTGTTGTGCACCCACTGTTGATTCAGGAATCTGTTCAAGAAGCACTGAGATACTCATGAGGAATATAAGATCCCACTGAGGATTTCCAAAGCATAACCGACCCCCACCCCCACCACACCTTACTTGATCAAATCAAATGTCACCGATATGTGAAGAAGGGAGAAAAGATCATGAGGGACAAGCACATAGGTATGTGTGTACCATACACACACATCCACACACCCACGTGCATAAATATAGATGTGCTTTTTGTAGAGGGAGTACATTATCATGTGCACCAATCCTCTAATACCAAAATTTGGAGGAGGAACTGGAAGACTCTCAAAGTAACTGAAATTTTTTTAAACCATTTTCCCTGCGACAGTGTTCTGGGCAGAACTGATCACAAAGCAAATCCACTCTGGATTTCATTAAAGACATTTTGTCCTCACACAGGGCTGGTAACACACAGCAATGGCCCCTGAGGAGCAGCCTGCATATCCCATGCTCAGTCACTGCTTATAAAACTGGGCTGCAGCCAGTCATCAGCCCAACACCACCTTCTAGTACCAGAGAGCAGGGCCAGGGAGCAGTTACAGATTTCCATTGTACTTCCCCCCCCCCCCCCCAGTGAAGCTAGCTGAAACCCTGGCCGAGCCCTGGCTCTCACCACATTTGAACCCCAGGATAATTATCTGCCAAGAGTGATGCACCACACACACACACACACACATCAGACTCCTCAAACTTCAGGTCTTAGTGTCCTGGGCTGGAGCATTTTTAAAAAACTATTCACCATCTGTACTTTCCCAAGGAAGACAATGGTGTTACCCGCTAAAACTGTCTAAGATCAGAACAAGTATGCCAATTAATGGGGACAGGGAAGAGCTGTTGCATCTAGTTTATTAAGCACAACAAGGTTTCAGCTTGAGAGTAGAGAAGCCTGTTGTGGGATGGTTCTCTTCTCTGGGTTTCCTAGTAGAGACTGCAACACTATTTCTTCCTAATCAGGAAGCACAGGTTTTCTTTGCAGATCATAGTTAAAGATGCCGAGACCCTCAGACCATGGTTTCCATGCAAGCCCCTTGATCAACTTCAGGTGAGAAGAATGGAAGGCACCAGCTTGTTGAAACACAGGAGTGCTGTACACAAAACAAACTCAGGCCACTGCTGTGACCCACAGATGGTGGAAACTAGGGCCCCAGAACCAAATGCTGCTGCACTGACCTCATCCCTGCACCTGGCAGCCTGGAGATCCTTGGAAGAGCCCAGAATGGTGTGTTTGAACCACACAGTGATACCCAAAATGACAATGTAACATACCCAACCAAAAGACCTTCTGCCTCATACAAATGACCTAGGACTGCTTAAGAGCTGGACTTCCAAGAGAATTTAACATTATTCTACCAAACCAGAGAGACTAGGTTAAGAATATTACAAATATTAGAAGCATTTCATTATGCTTATGCATGTGAAATTCTTCCTAATCCATTCTAATTATTTTCCTAAGTTTTCATTTTGAAAAAGAAACCAAGAGAGAAAATATTTTCTCTCTGGTAGTTGCTTATTTTACCTAATTAGTTCCTGCCACTGGGTTCCACTGTTGCAATTCTAAATTTTAGATGATACCCAGATACTCCAAAAAAAAAAAAAAAAAAGATATTTGTCATCTCTCTCAACAATTACACCCTTTCTCCCTGCCCTCTCCTTGATAGCAGAGCTCACTGAAGTCACAAGACAAAAATCTCCTTTCCATATTCAACATCCCACATTCAACCAGCCCAGGTCAAAGGAGCTCACATTGTACAAAGTGACTAAAGACCACTGAACACACATGAGCTGCTTTGGCAGAAGATGTCAACCAACTATGTTCTTCAATTTGTTACCAGAAATATTTGTAAATGTGTGTATACGTACTCAATATATTCCCTTTTGTTTTCATTTGTTACCATTATCTCGGACCCATTGGGCTTCAAATCCACTTGGTATGTCTGTAATCAAAGAAAGAACAACAATCACCATAATGAAGTTATTTTGTGTATTAAGTAATATTTTGCTATAAAAGAAAAAAATTATTCAAAAATATTTCCCAGAAAATGGGCTCTGTGTGTATGAGAATGTCTAATGAGGCTTTGAAACTGCTGAGACGTTACACAGTTAAAGACGTTGTCATTAATGGCAAATTATTTTATGGTTTTAATTATCCTTCATACATTAGCAACAATGGAGAAGAGCAACATTGTTCATCTGCTATTCATTGAGAAATTAATTATGTTGAAAAGAAAAAAGGACAGAGTGCATGCATCAAAACCAGAGAGATCCAAATTCTAATGCATTCTGTTTCTAGAAATTAGATTTTTATAGTCATAAAAGAGGATGCATGGAATTTATTGCAAAGAGGCAAAAGACAGGGACTTTAAAATAAGAACACAGGGAAGAAAGCAGCTTGAAAAGCCAGGCTGCAGACAGTTATTTGCACTAGGACACTTCTTGCTCTCTGCCCCACGGTGCTCTCCCTCAGAGCAACCCTGGATGAGGGAACAAAGCTGTTGACATCAAGCCATCCCGTTTCTAATCGGTGTTGACCCAGCCCTGGCTTCATGTCAGTACATATGATGCAAGACCTAGCACAAGAGAAGAGAGGGAGACACCTTTCATTTAAAAATAAAATGTTCATTCTCACTGGAGGAATTTTCAAACAAAAAAGGTGGAAAAAAACTTACCCCCACCAACTCCCCTGCTAAAAGACAGCCACAAGGATATTTCCGGGGGATCCCTTGGAGTCTCCTTCTCCACCCACCCAGCTGTATTACAGAGTCATCAAGCCTGCAGGAAGCTTTCCATAGCAGGTATCTGAGTTCTAGCCATAAGAGGGACAGGACTCCGGTGTGTACACGGATCTTTGCTCCAGCCATCTTCCCACCCTGCCCTGCACACCCAGTCTTGTCTCCCAGTCTTTTCTGTCTCAATTTTCACTCCTGTTCACACGGCGGTGGCAACGTCAATCGCATCCATCATTGTATTTTTTTTCCTTTTCCCTCTTCCTCTGGGAAGGGATCTCACTTTTCCACCACATGACTGAATTCCATTTTCTACAGTGAATTCAACTTTTGGCCTGATGCAGATTCTAACTCTGTTCATTTTCCGCAAACCCTTCCAATGGCTCCACCTTCCTTTCCTGCTGCCGTCCTCCAGCTCCTGCCCTGGGGAGGACGCCATTTCTCACCTGGACAATGGTGTAGGCATATTTCCTGGAAAACATTTCCAGTTTTTTTTTTTTTTTTTAAGATCTGTGGACAGTGTTCATTTATACCTTCTGTACTCGTTTTTAGTGTCATATTGATTTTTCCTTTTCCTCCATTTAGTCCCCCTCTAAGGTTGCCTGCTGTTCCCTTCAGGAATGGAGGTTTTCTACCAGACCCACACCACTGACAGGTTAATAATCCAAGCCCACCACTTGATACAGGGCAGGCTTTCAGGGCAGCTCAGCTCTCCCGAGAGAGACTCTTCCCCAGCTCTGGAACAGTCTAGGCAGGGAGTGTAAATAACACCCACAATCCCTGGGCTAACACTCCTTCAGGACTCACCCTTCCCTTGCTCTGCTTACAGGGCCCCCAGGAGGCCTCTGGAGTTGTGAATTCCAGGGTGCTAGTGAATGAGAGGGCCAGCCACAGACAGGGGGGTACCTCTCTGCTGCCTCCCAGGCAGCACCCTGCATGACTCAGGAACGTGCACCTCTTCTCCCAGCTCACTGCAGGCAACTCACTGAGGTCAAACCCTTTGTCTCACATTTGACTGCCCCTTAGCCCAAGCCAAAAAGGAATTCTGGTCTGAAAGACCAGAAGAACCAAGCCCGATGGTGCACACCTATAACCCCAGCTACCTGGCAGGCGGAGGCAGAAGGATCACAAGTTTGAGGCCAGCCTAGGCAACTTGGTGAGTATCTGTTTCAAAATAAAAGTAAAAATAATAAAAAAATATATAAAAAGGGTTGGGGATGTATGGTAGAGTACTTGCCTTGCAGATGCAAGCCTGAGTTTGATCCCCAGCACCACAAAAAATATAAAAGATCAGAGGAAACAACGAGATGATGTGTAACCCTCATAGAAGTAGACACCCCCTTAGCTGACAGTTTGGATCCTATTGAGCTGTTGGACTTGGGCAGAGTGAAGTCTGAGTGCTTCCAAGATTCCATCCCTGGGTGCTGAGTGCTAGACTTGGCTCCCTGCGGTGTGTACAGCCCTGCAGGACGCAGCCTCGGGGGCAGTCCGAGCCCACAGCCCTGCCATCCCTGGCCAGGCCTACCTCACCCTCCCTATGCTCCCCCAGCGGACAGACACTGAGGTCTCTGTGTCACCTCCTGCCTGACTTCAAATTTCCTCAGCTGCATCTGTCTGTCCCTTGACTGACCTGATATTAAGAGCACCACTCCAGACTCTGGGTCTTCCTGGCTCTGCCATCCCCTTCCTCCACCTCACATTCCTCATTTTGATCTTTTCACTCGCTCCCTTCCGCCAACCCAGTGTTCTCAACCTTTACTTCATCACAATCCCCACCTGGATGACTTACCTATGTCCGTGACATCTGAATACGTGGATCTAAGGCACACCTGTGCTACATGCTACAGACCCTGGGGTGGCCATGAGCCCTTGCAGCATCTGAGATGACCAATTTTTCTTCCTTTTCTGATCCCCCCCCACCTCGTGTGTGTGTGTGTGTGTGTGTGTGTGTGAGTGAGTGAGTGAGTGTGTGTGTGTGTGTGAGTGTGTGTGAGTGAGTGTGTGTGGTGCTGGGGACTGAGCCCAGGGCCTTGTACCTGCTAGGCTATGCAAGAACTCCACCATACATCCCCAGCCCTTTTAAAATTTTATTTTGAGACAGGGTCTTGCCTTGAACTTGCAATCCTTCTGCCTCGGTCTCCAAGGAGCAGTTGGGGCAATCACCTTGTTGAGAGAGCATGACTTCACCTGACAGGCTGGGGAGAAATTGCTGCCCCCTGCCTCCTGCCCAGCTCCTTGAAGACCCATGCCCCAGAGCCTCTCCAAAGCGCCACATGGATCTGCTTTGCCAGTGCACAACAAAGCATGATAACATGTGCACGTGTGCATGTCTGAGTCTTGGGTGCATGGTTAGTCTTCTTGCTTAGTGTCTGACAACCACTCAGATACCGAAAGTTCTCCAGTGGAAACACAATAGGCCCCAGAAATCAGCAGCTCCAGATTCTCATCAGCCAGAAAGAAAACAACCTGCACAACAATGACAACAGCTGCAGCTCTGTTACGCGGATCAACAGCTACCAGACTTCATGGTCTGACACTGCTGATTGTGAAATGAGAAAGGGAACAGCTCAGAACCCGGTGGAAGGCTGACTGTGTCTCTGTTTCACTATGGCAACTGCATTCCCTCCACTCCACGGAGAACATGACTTTTCTTTTGGTATCTGCAAGGAATGGATCTCTTCATGTTAGATCAACTGCAGTGCCTGGCCACCAGTTCTGCAGAGGGTGGAAAGAGGCAAGAGGCTTGGACAGATGTCTTGCCAGTGCCTGCAGTTTTGCTTCAACAACTGACGTGTGAGTGTCTACCATGTGCCAGGCACCAAGCTAATGGCAAGTGTGCCAGAGAGGCAGCACTCAGCTGCCGTCACCAAGAGGAAGTCTGGCAGAGACAGATGTCACACACATACTCAAAGAAACGCAAAGTTCACTGTGGTTCGCACCATTAGGACGACACGAAGATCCTCTGACGTACATGGCCTGTGGTCAAGAGCTAGCTTTCCAGAGAAGGGATGTCTGCCCCGAGAGTGGGAAGGAGATGTTCCCAGCAGAAGGAAGAGCATGAGCAAGTCCTGAGGCAGGAAGCAGCTGAGTGGGCTCCAGGCTGCCAGTGGGGCTGACCCAGAAAGTGTGAGCAGCAGGTCCGCGGTACTCCTCTGGGGGAGGAGCAGGCCACCCACACAGGGCCTCACGGGACAAAGGGCAGACCTGGAGCTTTACCTCGAGGCACTGGGAAAGCCCTGAAGGATTCTGGCAGGGAAACAGCATGATGGTTTTACATTCTGGAAAGACCACTGCACCATTATGAGAAGCCAAAGTAGAGAGAGACTGGCAAGGAGTCTCTGGGAAGACAGCCGCTTGGACTTGGGGGTTAGTGGTGTAGAGACAGGGAACAGATGGGAGGCATCTCTGGGAGGAGCCATGAGCAGGGCTCTGTGTGGGCTGAATAGAGAAAGAGAGACCAATACCTGGCAGCTTAATTCATTCTAAATTCCTGCCCAGAATGGAAAGTAGGTACACGAACCCCTTGTTCATCAGGTTAGCTCTCTGAAAGGGGAAGGCAATAATCTGACAAACTGAGCACCTGATCATCTCCTGGGTCTGTGCTGACTGCGTCTCTCTACCCGATTCTACCCAAAGTCAAAAGACCCCATGGCATTAAAGGAGGTGGTTCGGTTGTTTATAGTGAACAATTAGCATCAAGTATAATGATAAACAGAATCTCTATCTGAAGTCTACTTAAAAATACAACATCCTCTGTTTAATTTTCACTTATTAAATAGAAATAGTTACATCCAACTACAACTGAAGAAAGTTTCCCAGCTCGTTTACTTCAACCACTCACACGGCTAACAGTTTTCTGAACTACTCTGCGTACGTGGGTTTATGTGTTTTTCTCTTGAGAATACACAAAGAGGCACTCGTATGCATGTGACACACAAGATTCATTTTGTCTTTGGTGCCATCCTTTCCTTCATTTGTTAAAAATGAAGATATACAGTGATCTAGGAAAACCATCTATGTGCTACTCTTTTGGGGGATGGGTACTGGGGATTGAATCCAGAGGTGCTTAACCACTGAGTAATACCCCCATCCCTTTTTGAGACAGGGTCTCACCAAGTTGCTGAGGCTGGTCTTGAAAATGGGCAGTTAAGACTCTTAAATAGGGACAGCTTAAATAAGAAGTGTCACGGGGTTAGTTCACTTTCAATAATCTCTGAGGCAATAAAAAAATAAATATTTCATTTTCCATATGGCAACCCTGAAAATGGGCTCCATGACCTAATTAATTTCAAGGCCATGCAGTTTTGGTCCTGGAGATGGGAAATCTCTCTGGGCTTTGGTCAGGAGCAGATGACACCTGAAGTCCCCCGCCCCAATCTCAGGGAAGCATCATTACTGGACAACAACCAAGTCCCAAGTTGACGCTTTCAGGTTTCAGACAAACACACCCTGCAGGCCCCAGGACGGTGCTGAAGACCCCAAGCAGGCAGCTGTGTCTTTGAAGTGACTTTTATGATGAATCCAGCCTGATGGCCCCATGGGAGCACAGCAAGAAGAACAGAAGACAAACCCAAGCCCACAGACAAATTCCAGCAGGACTACAGAACTGCAAAGCAGAGAAAAAACCCTGTGCCCTCAGCATGTGTTTACCTCGCAGTAAATCGATCACACGATCACTGAATACCTCCATGCTAAGACCCAGGATTGGCTTTGGAGCACAGAGAGGCTGATGCATACCCTGGAGGTCTCTTGAATGTCTAACTTTGTGGGGAAGAGAAGGGGCCGTAACCAGGACTTGGCTTCCTGGGACAACAGGCAGGTGCTGCCACAGGGAGGTGATAATGAACACCTGAGCTCTGGGTGGCCCTTCTTCACTGTCCAGGAAAGCAGCGATAGAGCCTATGAAAGAGACAATGTTCTTTGAAAGCCAAAGGGCTCCTGGTGTCTCCCCGACGTACCTGCCCAAAGTTCTCTTCATCGATGCAGAACATGAGGTCCAGTTCAGTAGGATCATTTTCTAAGATCCACTTCAAAGAGTTGTAGTATTCACTATCCTACAGCAATGACACAGAAAGTATACAATTAAAAACACAAACTCATCTGACTCCATTCAAGTCCTTTTAATATAACTCCATGCTCAAGAATTTACACTGTTCACTAATGTGATGGTGCCTGCCCCATTCCAACCCACCCTCCCCTTTAATTTAAAAGGGGAACAAAACTTCGAGGGTTAACAGGGGTTTGTAGTTGGCTCCTGTCCTCTGTGAAATGGGTAGAGGATGCCCACTGCAGAGGGTGGTCAGAGCAGCTGGACTGCCCAGATCTACAGAACTCAACATGCACAGAGCAATACACTCCCCAGCTTTTAAGAGTGAAGACAGAGGAAAATGGGCAGGACAGAGATGGTTCTAACTGAACACTGGTTTTACAGATTCCATCCCTTCCTGTGCTTTCATGGATCTCTGCAAGTTAATTAAAGCAAAAAGGGAGGTGACTCTGATTTCAGAAATGATTAGGAGCGCCACGGGCCACCAGCTCTACTCTGCTCAGGCCCAAGGTCTCTACTGCTGGGGACAACCAGGCTCTGAAAAGGCCAAGATAATATGCACACTGCATCTAAAACACTGTCACCACAGAGTTCAAAATTAGACTTTAAGAGCAATTTCTATGTCCCTTGCTTCTTTTTAATACAGCAATAACACAAGGTGAGATCATAAGCAAAGGCAAAGACTACAAGGAGAAGTGAGATGGCACCTAAGGCTGTGTCCCCAGCCCAGTCCTGACAGCATGCAGCAGGGGCCAAGGCCTTCTCTCCTTTCCTACTGTGAGAGAAGCAGCAGCTGCTCAGTCCTGGTCAGCATCAAGGACACGGCTCATGTACCAAGGAGTAGAGGGGACAGTCACTACACCCACCAGCAAGACTGAGGGAGGTCCATGATGTAAAAAATAAAAGGGCTGGTGTTGTGGCTCAGTGGTAGAGCACATGCCTAGCATGTGAGAGGCACTGGGTTCAAGTGACAGCATCACATATGAAAAAAATATATAAAATAAAGGTCCATCGACAAGTAAAATAAATAAATAATTGAAAGAAAAACAAAAGACTGAAGAAGGTAGAATTTCTAACTCGGGCAAAGTTTCAAATACCCCATGTGAATAAAAGATGCATCCTGATGGCCCTGTGCCTGTATTGGCACACGGACAAACACCTGGACACTCCAGAGGTAGAAAGTGGGTACAGGTAAATTGAGAGAAAAACAAACATGAGTATACTATGAAAACAAAGTTGGCGTTGGCTTTTGTAGAAAATCCTATCTATTCTAACATGGCCAGTTCCAGCAAGATTAGCGAGTTCAGTGCAAAGTGAAAACCCAGACCACCCTCGGGAGGCCCTCACCCTGACTCTCCCATTCTGCGTGGGCACTCATCTTCCACAGCTAGCACAACTGCATACTCTTCCTCTAGTCCTGGCCTTACACTGCCATGATTCTGAGGTCAAGGAACAGAGGACAGGGAGGAATCTCTAGGCACTCTGCACTCGCAGGATGGAAGACAGGCTACAGTGAGGTCTCCAGATACCTCTTAAATGTAATTTGTTTGCACAAGTCCTGTGCTGGGTAAATGGGGGTAACTGGACTTTGGTGTATCTATCCTAAGTACCATGACCCCAGGAAAACTGAATAGTGATTCACTTCTTACAAAAATTAGGGAGATTAATGAATTAATTTTACTCCCTGTTGTTCACACTGAACAACACCCACAGCAATCACTGAGTTTGAACACGGTCTCCAACACTCATCCATAGAGCTCCATGATGGTCTGTGTCTACTCACCACAGATTCCATGTCATTCAGAGTTATCTGCTTTCCCAGCATCATCTTGTAAAATGGTCGAATGAAGAAACCTAAAATATGGCAAAAACCGGGTTTATTTTCAAGTCCTTGAGGCCATTGTACAACAGAGCATGAAGTAAAAGATTAACCCGTTTTCCAGTTGAATGAAACCAGGACAGAATGATCAGGAACCTTCTAGAGTAACCAAGAACCAGTAGGGGAGGACCTGGAAAGGGGGGCCTAGGGGGAAGAAGGTGGCTGTCCCAACAGGCATGGTGTAAGAGAGGGCTGAAATGGCTTCCAGAGGCCACCAGTGAGCCCCAAGTCAAGCAGGAGTGCGCGTGCAAATGAGGCACCTGACAGAGGAACCAACTGGGGACACGTTGGCTATTGGTCAGGGTGGAAACACATGGTGTCCCAGGCCAGAGAAGGGGCTGGGCGGGTAGAGCTTGTGTGGGGCTGGAGGGAAGGGCTAATCTCCAGAGCAGTGAAAAGTCACTGAAAATCCAGGAAAACCCCAGGTCTTTCAGTATGATTGCTCGGGCAGCAACCGGAGGAAACATGAGAGGAGAGGGAGGCTGGGTCTGCACACCATTCCCTACAGTGTCAAGGACAGGGACTTCAGGGAGGTCATGGCAGAGAGGGTGACTCTTCCTCCACTTGGACATCCCCCAGCAGGAACCTCCACAAAGGAGGGAGCATCACACGCTGCCTTCTTGATTCACCCGCACCCCAGTGCCTGCAGCACGGGCCCATGTGCCTCTGGCTTGGCACGGACTTAGGGTTGCAGACTCCGGGATACTTTGGTCAGGTGAAAGGACAAAGCCCAGGGCAGGGGCAGTAGACACATGTGCAGAGGATGCTCTGCTGATAGGCATTTGCCTTTTTAAGAAACTGAAGACCTGATGATCATGCACAGCTGTGGGCTCTGTGGCTGTCACTGATGTAAGCTGTGACCCACTGGCAGGGACCACTCAGCAGTGGCTCAGTTCCCTGCCTGTATGGCCTCCCTCCATTATCCTGCCACAGAGCTTTGCTCCTGGCCAACCCAAGCTCTTCTGACACAACCCCAGTGTTTGATGCTCACATGTGACAAAGCCCCAAGGTAAAGTACTCCCAGCTGGTTCGTTTCTCCTCTGAGCATTCAGTGTGCCCCACGCCACCCTGCCCTGCACCCCTTTTGCCTACATGCTATCATTGTGATTTTTCTGCTTTTGATTTTTTTTTCCTCGTTAAAATAGGAGTTCACTGAAGTCAGGATCAAAATCAGTTAGCAATTAACAGTAAAAACATAAAATAGATCAATTATTTATTGGAATGCAATTAACATAATTCCCCTGGAAATAGCTCTCTCGACAGTAACTGAAATGTCAATCTCTAATCTTAATGTCTTTCATTTTCAAACATTTCACACTCACGTTCTTAAAAAAAATATTTCTGATGTCTCCTCACTGACGATTTCTACAGTGGCCTCTTAGGGGCACTTTTGAAATGACTTTTGAAATCTGTATGATAAGCCATAGCCCAGCAGGGGGTCTGACCTGTAACTTCTCTAAGGTCTTTTGAAATTCTCCTGTGGTTTACATCTGTAAATAGGATGAAGTGATTTTGTGTCATCTGTCTCAGCAGGGACTCTGGGGTTATAATATTACTTTGGAATTATTTAGTCTTTTCACGTTAAAAAAATAATTCTGGGGACAAATGGAACAATGGCAGGATATTGATGGATTAGATCATTTTAATTAACTTTTCAATTAGTTTTTCCATCTGTCACCAGATCTAGCTCTCACTAAAGAAAACTTATTCTGGCAAACATACAAAATGCATGAATACAGAATGTTCTGTGCTTCACAATTAAATTAAAAAATATTTTTTAAAGCTGTCCAGAGTCACTCTGTCTTCAGTACCCAAGATGACACCAGGAAAAAGATCACCGTTATGGGTGAAATATAAGAATTATTCACCGCATTAACGAGAAACAGTGAAGCTTTTACTTATAATCTGTGATGTGAAAGAACCTAAGAAGAAGCATGGACAGTAATGGTCCTGTTCTTACGGCTTCAAGATTTCTAAATCACTTACCATCTAAGAGTTTCCCATGAAATACTGCCAGACCAGCAACTCTTCCAATAAAAGTGAAGTAGGACAAATGATCTTCGTTACAGAGGCCCGAATTGGGATTGATCTGCAGTGTGTAATTGTCCCTTTGGGAGAAGAAAAGAGAGAAGTAAGGCCCAGTCATAATTTTAAACAAGAAACCCAGGAAGCTGAATTTTTCTTTGCCATCTGTCAGTCGGCTCCTGCGGTGCTCTGGCAAATGTCCTGCACCTGGTGGGAAAAGGTGTGATAGGAAGCTGGGACTCAGCATCCAGGCAGCCTCCTCTGGGCCCAGCTGCCAAGGCCTGCTCCCGTAGACACTCAAGCCAGGCACAGTGAGAGAGACCTTCAGAAGCTGCTGTTTGCCTACGTGGGGTCCATAACAATGTCAGCAAGCATCTGGGGAACATGAGATGGGCTGCATGATGAAGGGGCTGAGCAGGGGCTCCTACAGCACCTGCCCTTCAGATCCTCTCCATGACAGAGGCCAACTTATTCCAGAGGCTAAGATTTTTTCCCCTGTAGGACTCACTTGGTTAATATACCCATCACTCTGTCCTGAAAAGCCCTCAAGAGCACCAGGCAGGACCCAGGTAACTCAACAAGGCAAGCCTCAAGATGCCTGTATGCACCCAAGGGTCCTGCTTTGATCTCACGATGAGGAGGATCAGTGCTTTTCAAACTGGACTTCGTGGACAGGTTCCTCCAGGGTGCATCTTAGAGCATATGGGTGAGAGGTGAGGATCTTGCCTCCTATCCTGCCCTCCACTTCAGTGGTTTCCATCAATTACACAATGGGCTTTTTCAAGGACTCAGTAACCACCACCATCACCACTGGGCAATTCTTGGCTAGATCCACCAAGAAGGATGTACTGAGGTTGTCTTCTAAATGAGCTCCTAAGAGACAGGTGGCCTGGGAAGCATCAGCAGAAACACATGTCCTCCTAAAAGCCCAGGACCGATGCTCAATGCCTCTTGGAAAGGGCCATGACCATTCTCCTGGTCGCTGAGGTCAGCCTTCGACTTTCAAGGTTCCTCAGCCTGGGGAGAAATGGTTGGCCTTGCTAGTCGCCAACGTGTGTTGAGAAAGCAATTCAATCTGTCTCAGTTTTCCATGCCTGGCAGAGACGAAATCCTAATGCAAGGGGCAGCCTGGTTCTTCCCTTACAGGACCAGGGTAGGGTCCTTTCGTGTTCCAAGCATGAGTTCTCAAAGTCTTCATAATTTGCCTTTATAAGTGTGACTTCAGAGACTGTTCTCGTTCATGTAATGACGCTTTCTGAATTCTGACTCTGATGAATTCTCCTCTTGACATAAAGGAACATTACAAATGAAAATTGCCTCTTGTTCCTTACCATAATTACCCAACACATTTTCAATTTCAATTCCAGGAACCCAACAGACAAGAGAAGAATCCAACTTTAGGTGTTCATGGAGTACATTATTTCACCAGGTAGAGTGAGAGCCTGTTCCAGACTTGCGGGAGATGGCGGGATGAGGAGGGATGGAACTGGGCATTGATTCATTTCAAATGAGTGATTAATTGATTGTCCCATTGAGTTTAAATTAAGGATAAAACCATTTCTGTGGGACCCACATTCTGAATGGACTCCATACTTACGTTGCAGAGTACTCAAAGAGGCCGTAGTAGGGGTTGAACATCTCCTTGGACAGCAAGAAGAACCATTCTCTGGCCACGCCCCCATAGTCTAGACCTTTCTCGGATTCAAATTCAATCCACAGTCTAGCTTTTAGGACATCGGGTCTTTTTACAGACATGATTCTCCGGTAGGACTCTTCAAATATGTTATTTCTGTGTAGTTTCATTTCAAACCTGTTTGGAATATCAGCCTACACAAAAGAAAAAAGAAGCAGCTCAGGACAATATAGTAAATATGTACCTTGCTTTCTCAGGGGAAAAAAAAAAAAGGTAGAGTGATGGCAGGCTTCAAATAAATGTGCAGGGACAAGTGGTTCCAACTGAGATTTTCTCCTTTATGGATTCCCTCTCCCACAGACAAAATCCTCACTGTGTCAATATGGCAGCTGAGTCAGCCATGACGCTGCAGAAGAAAACCTGCTGAGCACAAGGAAATCATCCTTGCCCCCTGGACGAACAGTGCGGGCACTTCTCCAATACTAGCAAGTGAATGGCCAGCTCCATGTATGGTTTCAATCAAGGACAGGTCACCCAAACCTACAAATAATCCCCACCTGGCCAGGGGACCATTTGCATATCTGACAGGGACCACAGGTGGTAAATATGACCCACGAGGCCTCCGAGTTCATTTGTCATGGGGAGTGCGACCCCGATTCTGCCAAAGTTTGGGCTGAGAGAACCACCTCCTAGAAGAATGAGGTCCAGGGCTGGCCTTGCCCTAAGAATGGGGCTGAGCAGAGCACAGCCGTGCAAATTTGAGACTGAGCCAAAGCCACCAAGTCATTTCTGATACTGGAGGACACGTGTTCTCACGTGAGCCCTGAAGAACTGAGAGTCATTTGGAAAGTAGTTATCAGTGAGGCACTTGAACCACAGATGGAGTGATCCGGGACACAGCGAGGACAAGGCCATCTGTGCCTCATCCCAGCGGATGCCCAGAACTCCAGGCATCACCTGGGAGCATGCCCAGGGAGTGGAGGATAGACCTTTCAAACCGTGTGAGCTGGGCAATTAGTGGACTCTCCTTTCCCAGTGATGTCATGACTGAAAGACTGAAACTGGAGTAGTCCCATCAGAACTTGCACAAGAGGCACATGTGGAAGGACTTGGGGGTGATGGATCAGTGGTAAGTAACACTGTAATTTGCAGCACCGCCTGTAAAAACCTTACAGGGTTTCTGGGTGGTGAATTGCCACCGAGAATTGCAATAAAAAAAATTACACTAAGGCTGCCAAGTATTATAATTATTTGTTACATAATTTATAAATGTTAGTAGTTAAAACTATACTTCTGAATTTAAAGCGAAGGACTTGAACACTTTTAAAACCTGGATGTAGATTGTCTAAAATATGACAACCATATGCAACTGTATGGGCTTCCCCAGATTTTGTGACTGCAGTCATGAATTATTTTATATCCCACAAAAGTAATTTCTATCTTTTTAGGTATTACATAAGAAATTACCCATCAGGTGATTTGATATGTAATACTGAGTCAATTTCCACTTACCATTTCTGTTAAAAAGAAAATTCAGATTGAAGATCCAGGTGGATCAAAGTGCAGTAAAAAAGGGAAGGTAATATTTTTAGTATCCATGTAAAAGCAACAAATGGGGTGTTCTGAGTAACTCTGGCAGCTCGCAGACGACCCAAACACAGCATTTTGAGAAGAGAAGATTACTCACGGGTTTCTTTAATTTCTTCCTAAAGTAGTCATATTTCTGCTTAAATTCTCTGGAGTATGGAACAGCCTGGAAGATAAATTTATAAATATAGACAATGCAAACAATTTGCTTGAAATTTATGTACACCGAGCCAACATTCAGGGAGTTTCATGAATCATAAACCTTAAATACTTACTTCCCATATTTTTCATAGCACATTTACATAATGTCGACGCAGCACATGGGAAAGTCTTAGGACTAATCGGCACAGAATGGGGCTTTCACCCCCGAAAACATTTGTCTTCGCACTGAAGAAATCACTTAGGGTGTGCTGCACAAACTAAATATGCTTTCTATGTGATTTTCATCAGACTCTAAAATATAGACATACAAATATATGTGCATATATATATTTTGGGGGTATGGAGGATTGAACTCTGGGGCACTCAACCACTGAGCCACTTCCCTAGCTCTATTTTGTATTTTATTTAGAGACAGGGTCTCACTGAGCTGCTTGGCACCTCGCTTTTTCTGAGGCTGGCTTTGAACTTTCCATCCTCTTGCCTCAGCCTCTCAAGCCACTGGGATATAAATACATATTTCCCCTGTTAAGAGTTATTGTTCTTGATGTTTTAACACACAACTCAAAAAAGACCTATACTGGGCATTTTGAAAAAGTCGATTCATGCTTTTAAAACCTCTGGGGGAAATACCACGGGTAGAAAGAAAAGTGAATTAACACCCTTGGCGAGGAACGCAGTGGGCAGATGGCGCTCTGGGAAGACCTCCACAGAGGAGTCACCAGGGGTGCCCCCTACTCAGGGTTCCTGCATGAGGATTTCTGTCAACCTCAAATGCCTTCTCTATGAAGCACAGGGATGGCCCCACAGGGGTGGGCTAACATCCGAGTCAGCTGAAACTATTCAAAAGTTCTGGTGTCTCTTCAGGAAGAGTAATAACATTTTTATGTACCATTTACAGAGCCTGACTAGGCTATTGAAAAGGCTCCTAGTTTTTTTGTTTAAATGAAGCAGAACGGACTGTCTTCTGCATATACACAGAGACACTAGCACCCACCTCACAAGAGGAAACTCACTGCTTTTTAATGAACAGTATAACTCTAGGAAGCAAATACTTATGCTGGTATCATTTAAGGCTAAATTAATAAAATATACCAATTCTCAGGAAAATGTCTCCAGACTACACCCCTGAACCTTTTGTCATACTTATTCTTGACCATAAAGAGAGAAAACAAAGAGCAAATGCTTCTGTCCTTCACCCTCCGTTTCATAAGATTAAACAAATAATTCATGAAACAAAAACAAATATCATTCCCTATGGAAAATGTTCATGTCATTTGTTTTGAATTCAAGAGCAATGAAGCCATCATACATATATACCTTAAGAACATTCTAGAGAAGAGTCATACTGCCTAGGGCCTGTCCTAAGTTTTCAGGCCCATACACTTCATTTGAGTTTTCCACTATCAGGAGAGCCGACCATACATCCCATGTGTTCTGGCAATGTTTAATCTGAGGAAATCATGTGTTTTCTCCTCGTGTGTGGATGAGGGTGGTGGTGCTGGGATTAAATGCAGGGGTTCATGCATGTTAGGCGAGTGTCTATGCTGAGCCACGTCCTCAGCCTTCAGGTATGAATCCTGACTCTTGTCAATTACGTGGACAACCATCCATGTACAGATGAGGATACAACGTTCTTATGCTAACAAAGACATTGTTTTCTCTGCTCTACCAATACCATACTCCATCACCAATTAAAGTCTATGTATCACTTTTTGGTTCATTTGTTCAACAGACATTTCCTGAGCCCGACTCTATGCAAGGTGTGCAAGGCATTTTAAGTGTGAAGGGAATAATGGTACATAATGAAAAAGGTCCTTTTCCAGTTCCCAGTTAACTGGAGGCTAACAAGCTGTTGGGGCCGACAGGCAGTGAGAAATATCAGGATCAACAAATGCAGGTATCACGAGGGAGAACAACAACCATCCATCCAGTGCAGAGTTCAGTTCTGTGTGAGGTGGTCAGGAAGGGCAGCTCTGGGGGACCTCTGAGCAAAGGGAACAGGCCAGTGACAGCGAGTACCAAATCCTGAGGAGGGAAAGCCTTTGGTTGATGCCTTCAGCTAGGACTGAGACTGAGGGGAATTAAATTGAAGATGTGACTTCCTTCCATTCTCTAAGGACAGGCATAGACCACCTGAATTTTAGGAAGATGCTGCTATCAGCCAGTTCTGTGACATGTCCTCTCTGCTAAGGAACGTCTTCATGGTTGAGCAGCTTCGGGCTCTTTCATTTCTAAATGTCTGATTCCCAGCAATTATTATTTTTTTTGCCCCCTTCCCAAATGTTGAAAAAAAGCTTTAATATTCATCACTGTTTACAGAAAAGCTCAATGGCATTTAAAAGGTGACAAATTTCCCAAGGAACAGATTTCAAAAATGTTGGCCCCCACCGTGACATCCATTCTTATGCTTGCCTTGTAACCAGCAGGTGCTGACTAGGTGTGGGTGGAAATAGGAAACTGAGATATTTCTGGTCTTTGGTCTTTCTTCTTCTGGGGGACGGTACAAGAAAGTTGAACAAACATCATTCTCCTCCAGTGCTAACTGTCCTTCCTCTCAAAGGTATTTCTCAAGATGGAAAAATCTCCTGCAAAGATTCCAACTGCATACCAGGACAGAGATGGCCATACGCAGCAGCTTCTGAAGAGAATTACATGTATGTTTCTTGCATCAGACACACCAAATGATTTGTTCTCTCATGAAAACCTGGCATCTCATTTTCTTGCAAATAACTTGTAAAACACACCTATGTGAAAAATTAACATACCTGTGAATTTAGCCCTTGGGCTCTGCTTTGAAAATGTTCTCTTCTTGGTAGTGTGAAACCTAGCTGACTGTGTAGGTCCGTTCTAAATATTTTGTGTCATTCTATTCTGGGTGATCCTGGACCAAAAAGGCTTGTGCAGGTAGATACTGGTGATGCCGGAACACCGGGGCTCTAGGCTTTGTTCTGACATTGTGGGAATTGGCAACAACTCGATTAGCTTTCTGAGCTTCTGGTGAGCTGGTGATGACACCTGCCCCGAGGACGTTGCTGGGAGTTCCCAATCAGCTGACAGTCCTTGAGCTGGCCTTCCTTCTAGCAGCATGCATGGACAGCACTTAATGGCGCTCCTGACGCATCCGTCAGAGAGAGCACATACTAACTTCTGAGAACTGCTGTACACTGAGCCACCACAGAAAGGGTCTCTCCTCATCTGACAAATGTGTATGAATGCTGGATCAATTCAGAGCTAAGATTCTGAAAACTTGGGGAAAAAGAGGGTATAGGCATCCAGTCAGCAGTAGGGCTCAGAGGAACAAGGGGGCACTGGACCCAGACACAGGTGTGTTTAGTTGTTCATCTTTTTCCCACAGGGACACACAATTTTGTCAACAGTCTATATGTTCCAGGGTGCCAGAGCAGAGTTCTCTGTTTAGACCCTAACATCTTAGTGGGGAAAAGAAAAGTATCTATTGGCCAAGAGACACTGAAAGAGGCTAACTTATCTGGGACCACAAATGGGAGAAAAACCAAAAGAAACAGGCCTGTAATAAACCCATACTCCAAACCTGTTATGAGGTTCAGTTATCCTAATTGAGTGGCATGAACCCAGGCTAACAAGTTGACTTTATAAAGACAGGTCAGGATTCACAAAAACCACCTAGAAAGAAAATGAAGATGAAAACACACCTCCCCTCCCCCATACACAAAATAAACTACCATTAAGGAGAATATAGACAATGAGTAGGAGATTTAATGCCTCAGGACCAGATATAATAACCCAAAAAGACATACTAAATACGTGTTTTTAAAATGGTAAAGGAGATGAATGAATTAAAAAAGCAAAATTTAAAAGACCATTAAATAGAACTCGGAGCAAGTAAACAGTCACTGAAATAATAGATACAATGAGCAGATAAAGAATAGATTCTATAAAAACTTTAAAAAAGAATTCACTGGTAGAACCAAGTCGTAATTCACAATATGGCAGTGATAGTGCGCGCAAGAGAGAATGTGAAAGTTAAGAGACAAGAAAGACAATATTCGAGAAAACCAAAGGCCCAGTCAGGAGTTACAAAAACAGACTCAGAGCTTGGTGCGGTGGCACACACTCGGGAAGCTGAGGCAGGAGCCTCGCAAGTATAAGGTCAGCCTCAGCAACTTAGCAAGACCCCGATTCCCAGTACTGCCCCAAACAACAGATCTACAGAGGATGAAAACATACAGTATGTGAAGAAACGACAGCTGAGAATTTTCTGGAAGAGAGCAGATATGATTCCCTGTGTTGAAAAATCTTGAGCCCAAAGCAGGATAAACAGAGAGAAATCCACACATACATACATCATAGTGAAATTCAAGGACACCAAAGGCACAGAGAAAAAATTTAAAGTCACCAGAGAACAGAGCTATTTACCCACACAGAAATGACAGGTTGACAACAGACTTCTTGCCATCAGTATGGAAGCCAGAAGACAAGCGAGAATGTCTCCAAAGTACTGAAGGAAATTAAATGACGATTCTTTCACCAGCTGAACTTCACCTTGAAAGAGGTCCAACCAGACATTCAGAGTGGAAGACCAAGAGGTCCCCACTCCAGCTCACTGGTGGTGCTGCTGGGCAGAGACTCTCACCTTGAGAGCTCCATAAACAGAGACTGCTGTCCACCCCAAGCTGTTGAGTCAATGGATCTGGAGTGCGACCTGAAAACATGCATTTCAAAAACAGTTCCCAAAAGAGGCCTGTGCCCTGCAGACCACACACTCAGAACCACAAGTGCACTGTGCACTTCCGTGAAAACCTTGGGAAACAATGGAGACAAGAGCCAATGGTGGGCCAAGAAATTTGTTTATACTCTTATCACTTGGCAAGAAAGGAGGAGAAAAACTGCAAGAGATAGAAAAGATACACCATGCAAACACCAAGGAAGAGAGAAAGTGAGTGTAATTACACAAACCAACAAAACTCACACAGCAACAATCACTGTGGAGATTTTGATACAAATCTTGAGTGGATCAGACAATCAGGGAAAAGGTAGTAAGGATCTGGATAATTTAAACATCACAACCTGGACCTAATGCACACATCAAGAACTCTACATCCAGAAAGACACTACATATTTCTTAAAAACACAAAAAGAACACTCACACACAAGAAAACCAGACCTCCATTATGTTTCAAATACCTAACAATATTCCCTTAACAATGCAATACAACTGGAAATAAGAGGTGCATAGGCAAAACCCCCCTTTAATCCATGCTGAAAAGGAGATGCTAAATATTTACAAAATCAAGGAGAAAAATCATACGAAAACTGCCCAATATTTAGAACTGAATAGTAGAGCCAAATATCTACCCCAAATTGGCAAATGCCTAAATATACATATTCCTACTGAAAGCAGTATCACTAATAACAATAAAAAAAGCAAGCAAGTCTCCTTTATTAACAGAAACAGAAAAAATAGAGCAAACGCACCTGAATTTATAATGCTAAATACTTTTCACTGATAATTAATAAAAAGAAGTAGTGTTCTGAGTGAAGGTGGGTGACTGATAAGTGGTAAAAAAAATAGTGAAAACTTCAACATCATCATGTGAACCATCTTCTTTCAATTGCAGACAACATTGTTTCTTGAATTTGCCTTGTTTTTAATAATGGAGAAGGGAAACACCATTCTAGTAATCAATTTTAGTGTGAATATGAAAAAAGAAGCTATCAAAGCATGGCAGTGTTTTTTAGACTATAGAGAGAAAAAAGTATTTGACTGTATTGGGGGGCATTTTATAGAGGGAATAGTATTCAAAATAGCTGAACAAATTCAATGAAAGAATTAAAAAAAAAAAAAAAAAAAGGTCAGAGGAGTCAGATCCAGTGGCTCATACCTGTAATCCCAGTGACTCAGGAGGCTGAGGCAGGAGGATTGCCAGCTAGAGGTCACCCACAGCAACTAGTGAGGCTGTACTCAATTTAGAGAGACACTGTCTCAAAAAATAAAAAGGGCTGGGGTTGTGGCTTGATGTTAAAGCACCCCTGAGTTCAATCCCCAGTACCAAAACCAAAACCAAAACCAAACGGCCAGAGGATGTCAGTCCTCAGGGCACATTGGCCCTGCAGCATCTCTGAAGTTTTCAGATAGACATATCTTCATTTAAAATATAATTTGAACTGAATCAGATTAAAGCCACAAAATTCGTATTCAGGCACAGCTGTGAGAAAGTGAGTGGGCCAGCAGAGTTAAAGATCCTCAACTGCCAGTTCCCCCAAGGTAGCAACCACCTCATCCAAACGCCTACAGATGTTTAAAGTTGGAAGAGATGTAAATTTATTAGTGCATATTTACTAACTGTGGCTTAAAGAAATGACAACGCTCTACAAGAGAGAGGCCTGGCTTTGCATCAGAGAAGGAGAAAGGGAGAAAATTTTAGTTATACTTTTAAACCACCCTTTTACAAAGGAGAATGAACAACACTTCATTCTGTTACCATGAATCAAACCATATTCTTTTCCTTCACAATGAACATCCCACGAAAAGGCACACTGAGCTGGACCCCACCTGGAAACTTTGGTGAGGAAGAGGAATGTTAAACAACTCATTCTCTCCCATCCCTGGCGTCACGGTAATCGGTCACGCACAAGAGATGCATATGTAGATGAAATCAAAAGCTCATACTGAAGGGTCAGAGTTTCAGAATACTGACCGGGCCAGTGATGGCTGGGTTCTGCAGTCTTGGGTCTTCCCATTGAGTGATTTTGCTATCTGAAAATGTTAAAAAAAAAAAAAAAAATCAGCACATTAGTTCAAGTCTATTTTATGCAAAGGATGTTTTAGCAAGAAGGATTTCTGGATTCTTCAAAATTTGTCCAGTGCCTTACATGGTGTCCCCCCCAAGGGTAATGACTTAGTATTTTAGGGTTAGAAGGTAACTATGTGGCAATTCCTCACATACTGTTTAGTTAAAAATACTCAATTGAAAATGCACAACTAAAGTGAAACCATCTTTCTGCATTGTTTTTGGCAAGCAATCTGCTGAAATTTCCATTATAAACCCCTGTTCTTTCAAGGATTTATAACTTGATCTTGATTTTCATTTAATTAAAAAAAGGCATAAAAAGTTTTAGTTCCCCGGAAGGTTAACACACACACACGATTTTTTTTTCCTCATTTCAAATAGTGTTTTATTTGCTTATGGTATTGAAAAACTGCTTTCAATTAGGAATCCTGCATTGAACAAATATAATCCATTACATGCGTCACTCACACGCACACAAAAACCAAAGCAGCTAAGGCAGTCCAAAAAATGAGTATTAGATGCAGCCCAGGAAGACTCCAGAGGAAGGTTCCCTTTTGGCCACATTGACAGAGTGGTTTTCTTTCTTCCAAATGAGTCTACATTACCTTCAGCACTGCTTTTCTAGGGGACTGAACACAGCAGCTGGGATTTGTTACTGTGCCTAATTAAAGACTTTAGGAATTCCTGGTGTATGCTGCAGGGGCAGGGAAGGGGAGGACTGAGGAAGATGGGTCCTATAAGTTGGTCAAAGGTGGGTGGCAGTGGTGTGGAACCCTGTGTGCACCTACCCTGAGGCAGGACTACTCCTAATGCACTCAGTTGTAACAAGTGTACCAGGAATTTCTAAAAGTCTGATGTTATTTTAATAAAAGCAGAGGTAAAGTTTTTTTTTTTTTTTAAAAGAAAAGCTCCCAGAGCTCATGACTATTTTAGAATCCTTATTTTGCTTTCACGCTGGCATAAAATTTGCATGAAGAGTCTAAATGGTTTTAGAAGAAAAAGGCATTTTTGTGTCCCCTGCCTTGAAAACAGAAGATTTTGGAAAGTAAAAGTTGCTATTGTGATGGAAAACAAAAGAAAACCAAATAAAGCATACAGCAGAGTTGGTGCTTTAAAACATCAACTTGGATTTTAACTGTTTCAACCAGACTTTGTCATAAAATAAAAAATAAATTGGCTATTGCCAATATAGGAGGATTACCAGAACCGCTTGCCATACCTGAGCGGCAAGCTCCATCCTCAGCATTACACCCAGCCTCCCCCAGGGGCCTCTGCCCAAACAGAACAGATCAGCACTCTTCACCCCGAACTGCCACATAACCCTATCCTCCTGAAGAGCAGGTTTGCAGTCCTGCCTGTGGTTCAAACCAGGAACCTGGCCACATCCCCACCCCTACCTCCTGGTGGTAACTGAACTGTCTCTTTAAGAATTCCTGCTGGGGTGTTCCTCCTCCTCCTCCTCCTCCTCCCCAACCCCTTCTATTCTCTTGGCTCCCCTGAGCGTGGTCTTACTTTCCCAGTTCAAGTCTTCCTCTACTGCTCTGCCAAAAGAGCTTTCCAAAGAACATATCTGACCACTGTCACCTCTGGAAAAGCCCTCTGGAACTCCCCATCACCTGCAGAATGAACCTCGGTCCCCACTCCTGGCAGACATCTGTTGACTTGAGCTGGGTGTCACACTGGTCTCCTCTGTGCACAGCAGATGGGAGAAGCTGCACTTCTCTGAACACAGCACACCTGCCCATAGCCACACCCCCAGAACTGCTGCTCTTCCCCAAGCCTGCCAGGCTCAGTCCCATGCCAAGGGAGGAAGCAGTCTGAAAGGCAACTATTCCCTCTGGCCCTCTCCACCTGCACTCAAACAGCAACTGCTCTAGACCCTCATCAGTACACCTAAGACAAGCCCTGGACATGCACCCCTGGAGGGCAGGGGCTGGGTTATTCATCTCTGAGGCCCCCTCTCCACCACTGAACAGAGGTCCAGCATGAAATTTAGTCCTTTGTTGAATATTGTGAATCTGGAAAATGTCCAAGTTCTCAAGAAAAGTTTATAAAGCAGAAAAAAAATTTAAGTGACCTAATTATTTAAAGGACAAGTGCATTCATGTTCTACTCAATCCAGCTCTGCAGGAAGACAGGATGTCTCTGAACAACTTCTAAGACGACTGCTTTCACTGTAAAACAACATATGTAAGGACCTTATTTCTGTCCTGCAGGCATTATAACATTAACCAAATTTTGTTAGAAAACTGGAAAGAGAGGCTTCTTTATGAGGGTAAAGACATTCCTAAATGTTAACTAAACCCAGCTTGGGAGAATTCCCACCAACTGGATAAGGCCTCTGAAAAAAGTAGGGGTTCTCTATTCTCACAGGCTAGATTTTGGTAGAAAAGCAAATGACACTGAACTGTTTTAACGTCATGTTCCTCCCTTGAATCATGTTCCATTATGGAGCTTTGTCAGAAATGTGGCATGAAAAGTTAACAGGATTCTTTTAAACACATCTTTTTCTTAAATGGTTTTTGGTCACCTAAGTTTAGATCCAAGAGCTATATACTATATTACTATATATTACTATATATATAATTATAATATTACTATATTGTGCAGAGGCAAAATACATTTTAATATCCAAGTCCCTGAACACAAGTATGTTAGGATAGCTCAGATCCACCAGGCTCTGAGCAGGGTCTTAACCACATCACTCAATTCCCAGAAGTGAAGTGGAGCCTCTCTTGGAGTGACAAGGAGCACCCGAGAGGAGCACTGGAGCAAGTAGCAGATAGGTCATCAGTAAGGAGCAGCCAGGCAGGTGTGCGGCCAGCCACACGCATGCCCATGGATGGCAACTTCCTGAGACCTTCACCTCGAACCTTCCACAAACCTGACTTCAAGTCACCACTGATTAAGCACCTGAATATACAAGGCCCAAGTGTGCCACTGGGAAAATAGGCTGTGGTTTTGTTTCTAAGGTACATGAGCATGGCCCTTTGTGGTAGTGCTATTCCTGCTTCCAACTCCTGGGGGTGCATTAGGAACATTCTCTTAAGCTCTTTCCAGGTCACCTAAGCCAGGACATGCCTTAATGTGTGAAATGCTCTCTGTGGGTCACAGAGCAAGGCTGTTACCACTTTAGTCCTAGTTTTAATAAAATGTTCAATATTTCTTTGAAAATTGAAATTATAATGCATAAAAACTTAAAAGGTAACTGCTTTTTGTTTTTAATAGGAGGAGAGATGTGACCTCTTCCCTGCTTTAGTGAATTCTTAGAATTATAAATAAATGTTGTATTGAGGGGAAAATTGGGGTATGCACATACATTTTAAAACATTTCTTGTAGTAAATTTATGATCCCTGTGAAAATCTGCAAAGTATGCAATTCAGTATGTTTTTCCTGATCAAAGACTGAAGAACTAACCTATGTGTGTGCTGAAATATGATTTAAACCCAAAGGTAGCTTACCTCTCTAAATACAGGTAAGACAACTTTCTAAATCGAGGGGCCCTTTCTTAATTCAATTTCTAACCCCTCAAACCCTCGTCCCTGAAAACAAAGTCCTGCATGTAATGCACTCAGTCCCCTAGTAACATCTGCGAGAGGTACGAGGCTAGTCAGAGTGTGACAGGTCCTACATGTATGAGGATTCCTCATGACCACACTTCTCAGCAAGTAGCTCAACCATGCATCTTTGCTTTCTGATGAAAACCTGGCACAGCAGCTGGGGTTGTAGCTCAGTGGTAGAGCGCTTGCCTAGCACATGTGAAGCACTGGGTTTGATCCTTAGCACCACACACAGAAAATAAAGTGTTTGTCTATTTACAACTAAAGGAAAAACCAAACCTGGCACAGACTTCCTGTTTACGAGTTACATGAAAACAGAACCCTCACATAGTCCTAAATTGCATACATGACTTGAACTTGAGATCTATTTGAAGTCTTTTTTAAAATACCTTTTTTTCAGAAAGTATAAGGGCTATATCAATATGATCAAGAAAAACATGTCACCTTAAAATAAAATAAATAAGTACCCCACTGGCTAAAAGCAAACATTTATTAGTGTAACTTTTAGTTGAAATGAGAAACCACACACTTATCCATAAGTGCTGAAGCAAGTGTCTTCAGCAAATCTACAATTTCGAGAAAACAGCTGCACATGTATTAGTGTGGTGGGAGCGGGGGAAACATGCCGCGAATAGAAAATAAGGTCAGAAAAGGCATCTTGCCATGGGCCTCTGAAGGCAGGGTTTAGAGAACTTAGATGCAGCTAAAAGCACTGTTCATACACACATTTGTTTTGACTAAATCAGCTTCTAATCTTATTTTCTATTTCCAGAGTGTATTTATTAAAAGCGCAAATGTCAAGGGATCATCAACCAAAAAAGAAAATTTTTTAATTAAAAAAAAAGTTAATGGGGGCAAGATCAAATTGGGTGAAAGCTTGAGGAGCTACTTTAAAGCAAACTTGGGGTGAAGGCACAGTACCGTACGAGGGCACTGAGTCTCGGGGGTCATTCTCTCCACATAACACCTGGCTGTCTGGACAAAGCAAAACGATAAAGCTTTCACTATCACATTTGAATTACCCTCCCTCCTCCCCTTCCCCAGCAACACCTGTGCGCCCAGGGCAGCCCTGACTTACTATGATCAATGTAAAACGTCCGTCCATCCAGGTGAATTCTTTCTTCCCAACCAGGCTAACATCCAGGGAAGGGCAGGGGGCGGGGAGAGAACACAAACATCAATCAGCGGCTCCAAATTCAGAGGCAACATTGGAAAACTATAGAACCCCTTCTTACCCTTCTCTTCTTGGGTACATCTTAACACTGAGAATAAATTAAATATAAACATTTCAGGTAAACTCCTGACCTCTAGCAATATGCACATGTTCAACCATCTCAGAGTCCTTGGTTGGGGGGTGGGTGGAGGGGGAGGAAATCTTGAAAGCTCTAAGGGGAAGCATCAGCATGCCATGGGAGAGTTGGGCTGGAAGAGCTCATTTGGTTAAATAAATACTGAGTACTACGGGGAGGGAAGGGGAGGGCTAACATAAACACATTAGACACGGTGACTTCATTCATGTTATTAAGAGGCTGTATCCTCGGCTGTGAACTCTCCTTATTCAAACTCAGGAGCTAAACGATTTGGATACTGTTTAAGATGAGGCTGGTAAGTGCTCATCCTTCCATCTGTCCCGATTTCCCATCTGAAACTCTGGAATCCAACAGATTCTGACAATGTACCTTGCAAACATATTCTCCAGCCTCTTTGTCTCTGAACCCAGGAACCAAGTAGACATGAACAGGGAGGGATATTGATAGTACTGAGAACAGACTGAATGCTAACTTTTGTAGCTTCAGACTTTGCCCCATCAGGTAGCCCTGAAGGTTCTTAATGCTTGGAAAACAATAGTGAAGAAAAATCCCCTTTTAAAGAAAGCACTCTTAGCCTCTGAGCCTGCCCCCCTTCCAAGCTTTGTCAGGGCAGGCTGCTGGGGAGGATGCATGGGAAAGATTCACTCGGATTCCCATCTGGACCAAAGAACTCCACTCCCTCAAAGAGAACTTAAAAAAATTAGACCTGTGAACAGTCGCCAACAAGGGAGAAAACATTTGAAATATCTGTAGGTTAAATGACACATATAAACTTCCTGAGACCGCTTCTGCCTTTTCCTCTCACACCATTTTCATTTTATTCCCCATTAGCTAAAACAGAAATATGGGAGGAACTCACGGGCTGCTACGTTGTAAAATAAATGCCTGCTGCCTGAACCGTCACCTCTACTGAATGCTTCTTGCATCCCTTAGTTTACAGTCTATCTGCCACTAGTGGCTGGCACTTCAGAAACTTCTTTCCCAAGTACTGAACACAGACCTGGAACGCACTAATAGAAACCCACCAAACACCCAATCCTATTCAGAAATGCAGGCCGATGGGACCCAGCATGTCTGGAGAAGGAGATGCTCTCAGGACCCCTCCTCCTCTACACCGGGTGGATGAATGAGGAAGAGGCTCAGACTGTTCCAGGAGCCTCCAATGTACTTACAGGAAGAGGGCCGAGGTCGTTGGGGTTTAACGATGCCTTTGACCGCATGTGTACTGGGAACTTCAGGCGTGGATCTTCCTGCAGGAAAAATGTAAAGGGTGGGCAGTGTTAAGAGGGACTCCCTGGTGTGGTTACCAGCTCTCCTGGTCTTGAATTGGGCATTCCAAATCGACCAGGTTGCCTGTGCGTGGGCCACGGAAGGATCCCAGCTCTCTGCTCTGCACAGGAAGCCTGGCTGACCAGCTCCCAAATGAGATTCTACTCTTCCTCCTTGTGCTTGGTGAAAGGAGAGGAAGAACACTTCAATAAAAGGTTCACTATATCCCAAGACTTTGAGAAGCCGAGGGGGAAGGCTGGCAGCAGTGATTTACCTTGGAAATCAGCGTGGAGGGAGCCAGTGCTGACATGGTGCCACTTCAGAGAGGGAGTAGGACAAGGGCTGTGGATGTCCCTGTGGACCCTGACGTGGGAGGAACAGCAGTCCTGCGGGCCTGGCACCCTCCACTCCTTCTTGAGCTATAGAGATTCCGAATCTGGCCTGATGGGAAGTCCTGTGGCTATTCCAGAGACAGCCCGTTTCATCGGGTGAAGTCACAGGCCCCTCGCTTTGGAACTTTACCCCGATTCCCAACCGAGTTCTCCTGATTGGATTCTCATTCATGCTTTAGTATAAAAGCTTACAAGAGATTTTTCTTAAGGGATATGTTTCATGAGATACCACAGAAAAGAAATGTCGACTCTAAAACTTGAGCCATGATCTATAAAGAATAGCGAGATGCACCATGTTGTAGCACCCCTGGTTAGGAGGCTGGTGCAGGTACTACTGTTTCTTGAAGTGAGGAAACTGAGTGTTAGAACACTGACTTGCCCAAATATTATGCCTGGCATCTGGGAACTGCCTGATCAAAAGACGATGCATGCATAGACCACTTAAAATGTGATGTAACTCCGAGAATCCATGTCTTTTTTGGTGGGGAGGGTGGTACTGGGAATTGAACCCAGGGGTTCTTTATAACTGAGTTTCATCTCCAGCTATTCGTATTTTATTTCGAGATAGGGTCTTTCTAGGTTGCTGAAGCTAACCTCAAACTTGGGATCTTCCTACCTCAAGCCTCCTAAGTCACTGGGATTAACGAATGCGCTACCATGCTCAGTTAAGGATCCATGTCTTTAAACTCAGACGATTAGAAAATGAGTGCTAAAACCCAGAATAATGCAGTGTCAATCAGAATAACATTATCAGCTCAGGATTAAAAATCAAATTTCTGAGACATTTGACATTAGATTCATTCAATTTTATCAAAGCATTTGCTGTCAAATTACTAAAAAGGTTTTCTGCTTCAACAGTTTTCTGAGCCAACAATAAGTTATATTATCCCAGGACTGTAACCAAATGACAGATTTGGGAACTGGTAAGAATCAAGAGTTCACAAAAATTAAAATGAACCATTGCTTTCTGTCAACTATAGCAAACTTCTAATTGAGGAACCAATCTTTTAATGATTTATTTCATTTGTAATGAATGTTGACCCTGAATCATATATATATTTAAAGACTAAGAAATGACACAAAATCCAGTATTCTACAGCATACTGGAATGCATGCAGAATAAACATATATACTAAACAGATTTGGGATTTAGAAGGTCCAAGAAGCTGGTAATCTGGTAAAATTATGTGACTGGTTAATTGCAGACAGAGGAAAAACTTAAAGCATAGGACTCCACCAAAGCTGCCCAACCAGGTAAAGTCACAGCTTCCAAGGACTCTTGGCTGCTCATGTAGCCAATGACCACACCAGGTGTAGAGCCAGACTCTTACACACAGGAGGTAGGGCTTCTGCATGCTGTACCAAGGCCAGTCACACCTTCCAAACACATGAAGTCAAGTGTGCAAGACAACTGGCTGGTGGTTTAGAGAAAGGGAGAAAGAAGCCGAGATTAAAGCAAATTCCAGTTGGTGGGGGGACTGGAGTGGAGCAAGAAGTGTAATATAAGCTTAGTTTCACAGTTTGCTAAACTGGCCTCGCATGGAAACCCAGACTTCTTGGGACGTGAGGGCCAGAGGGGTCATATTATTTCCCCAATAATCAAAATAATGGTAGTCGCTGCCAATGACCAAATCCTGAGGCTGTCTGGAGATCAGAAAGCTGCTCTCCCACTGAGGCCTGGGGTCAGTAGGGACAGCTTCAGGGAGGATAGGAAGGTGGAAGGCTAATGAGGTCTTGAACGATAAGAATACAAATGAATCAAATATGCAGACACACGGGCTGTTCATCCCTCTCCTTGGTAGTCAGGGATCTCTGTCATGCGTGAATTGCTTCTTCAATTCAATCGAAAGTGTTTTTAAATGGAATGCAAAGGTTCAGCATCTTCTCTTAAATCAGGGTTTCCCTAAGTCTTAAAAATATCAGAGATGGGAGTCCTGGTTAGTTACAAAAAAACAGCTGTGTTTTTCCTTCTTTCCTTCCTGGAAGAGACCATGCCTAGGCTACAATCCATTTTATTTGTTTGAACTTGGGAAGAAAACAAAGCTGAAACTTAACTAAGGTGTAATCTTTCTTGTTACAAAAACAAGCTGGTGCTTTGTGCCGTGAGAGGCATGGACATCCTTTTGTACTCACTCTTTGAGCTGTTCCCTTAGCAGAGAACACCAGGTGAGGCCTCCTGGGCTGCCATCCGCCACTTAACGGCTTCTAGGACGCACTCCTTGCTACCTGACCCAGGTGGAGACAAGGCTATTCTTTCCTGTATCTTGTTTCCTTTTAAAGTAGTTATGCATATTCCAAATGGACTGCCAGCAGGCTACCTTCATCATTCGTGTCTAGGAATGGCTGTCATAAAACACCCGAGGTACACACAGGGAAGCCCTGGCCTGGATCTTCTGCTGCTTCTGGTTAGCACCAGAATCCAAAGTTCCCGGGCTAAAGGGGGGAGGAGTACTATTTTCATTATTATCAACTATCCTACCAGATTTTTTTCCTTTTCCTATCCTAATGTCAAATCTAAGGAGGGCTGCACTGTCCTCCTATTTATTCTTTCAGAAAGTAAACAAACCAAATTTTAAGTCAGAAAATCATCTTTACTGTTCCCTGCCCCTCTGTCCTTTGTTAAAATAGACATGACACTCCGAGTGCGTCTTCTATACTGAGACTCTCTGGCTGTTCTTTGTTTAGCGATAATGCAGCCGGGTCAGCACACCTGGGTTTAGGGAAGAAGGTGTCCCCTTAAGGATTTTGACCAGCAGCATCTGTGACAAAATGTTGTTCTAGCAAATTAAAATTTTAAATGAGTAAATTTGTCAATAACAGTTATCTGGGTAAAAAGAGGCAACTGGAAATTAAAACTGGGTTTCATTCAGCAATGGTGGTGGCAATAAATAAGGATAGTACTATTTAAAATAAAATATGCCCAGCTGCAATTACACTGCAGTTGTGGCGTGAAAGGCTGTGAAAAGGTTAGGGGATTTGATTACTAAGCTAGTTCAAATTACTAAAATCATAGCTTATGTTGGCAAGTCACAGTGGCTCCAAACACGGATCCATCTGCTTTTATAATATTTACCACTCCCCTCCCCGATTCTGGAGCTCCAATTTCTGGCCAAGGATTTGAAATTATAGAAGCACTATAGGAAACGGGAACACCAGCAGATAGCCAGGGTTCTGTGTCAATGACAAAAAAGACCCAAGTCCAATCTTCACTAGTCTGTTTTCCAAAGAGCTGCCTGTCTCTTATGCTCATCTGGCCCACCAACCTGTAATACTATCTTTAGACTAAAAGGTGAGTCAAACAAAACTCTGTGTCATTATATGCCTTAGACGCAGTTATCAGTTTACCAAATGAATGTCATCAGATCTCAATGATAAGTGCTCTTGGCAGGTGAGTAAATCCCCTTACTGCAAAATAGCAAGAGCTGTAAGAGCGGCTCTCACTGAAGACTGTTTGGAAATGTGTGGGGCATTTTTAGTTATCAGTATTTCGGGGGTGGGTGATGGCAGCTATTAGCTCTCAGTGTCAGGAGCCAAGGATGTTAGACATCTCACAGCAGAAGGCCCAGGCCTGCCTCGGTGCCAAGAATGCCCTCACAGGGACATACTGCACCGCTCTGCATGACTGTTGGGAGCGCCCTCAAGACCAGTCCTTAAGGACTGGATTAACATCACACCACACACCAAGTACAAATGACAGTCCAGGTCACCTTGGTCGACGCCTTTTCCTTAACGTTATACTCCTGCTCTCCCAACTGGACATATTGGTGTGGACCACTAGGGAAAGGAATCCAAAGCAGATCCAAGGCCGAAGAGCTGGAACCACAGACAATCTTCAAACTCAACCAGCTTTCACATAACGCCAGTCCTAAGCAAGCAGCACAAACGATGCAAGGACCAAGGGAGTCTGAGAAGGGACTCTACTCAGATGACCAGGGACAGGGGGCAGGAGGTAATACGCACCTCCTGCAGCATCAAAACCCAGAGAGGAAAGAAAACATTTCAGTTGACTTAGAGGTGTATAGATCATACAGTAGAAAAACACCAGCCAATTCTAAGAAGAACCACAGCCTGCCTTGAAAAAGCCACCACGGATTTGGCAAAAGAAATGAAGTGACAGAGGAATATGAAGATGTGCACATTCACATTTGCATACTGTCACTCAAGTTCTTTCTCACAAATGATCCAGGAGCACAATGAGATAACAACATGGTAAGAAAAATCGATTATGACAAAACGTTTACTGAAGAGAGTGATCAGATTTACAACCAAGTCATTCAATGTATGAGATGCAAAATACTGATGTGGCATAAACACTAAAAACTAAAGCGATAGGACAGGAAAGGTGGGGTAATGTCAATAAAGTTTCAAAAGAAATCTGACAAAGAAAAAGTATTTTTAAATAATTTGTAGGAGGTGTGATGAAGTACAAAACAAAAAACAAAAAACAAAACACACCCTAGCAACATGGAACACATTTATTCCAAATGTGGCCACATCTCCAACTATACTGGCCATGTCCCCAGTGTGCTGTGAGGACAGGCAGGCCAACCAGACAGCAATACCCTGCAGCTGGCATCTGCGCCCAGACCCTCTCTGCCCGCCAGCCCAGACCTGCAGCACAGATGTGGGCCAGGAGACCCTGGCCTCGGGAGACATCCTTTGGAGTCTGGGAAACTCCCAAGAGTGCCGAGCAGAGAATCAATGCCAGACCTCACGATGAACACGGAGCCCAAGAAAAGCAGAGCCTTACCCATGTCGTAGTCTTTGTGTTATGGTCAATGAAGAAGGGCCGGCCGTTGGGAGCTATCCTCATTTCCCAGCCCGGTGGCAGGAAGCTCTGTGTGACTTTGTGTTGTGGTTTGGGGGAGTTGTAAGGTGATGGCTGTGGGGACTGTGGATTGGAAAGGGTATCTTTCACAGCCCGGCGTATGGGCGAATCCTTGGCACCCTAAGGAATAATAATGAGCATTAGAACTCTTGACCGTGCGCCATTCCAGTGCGTCAGTGCGTCAAATGCGCCCGGGGCTTGCAGAATGCTCCTCCTTGGACACGGACAAGGGGGAAGCTCCTGGAAACCCTGTTTCTTCATTTACTTACTTTTAAATCCACCTAACTTTATACTTTGTTTTTCTTTACACTTTTTAAAAAATTGTTGGTTAAACACACAACAATATTAAATACTCATAACCATCATTCTTTAGGAACCACTTGGTAAGTATCAAAAATACTCTTTTCTATTAAGCCTTACGGATGGAGAATTTACAGAGAATGGAGAAAAATATGCCCCTGCTCTCAACGAGCTCACAGTCTAACCAAAGAACAGATTGGCAGATTTTAAAGCACAGAAGAAAAACCTCCACCAACGGAGACAATCGCCTGGAATGACAGAGTTAGTTGTTAGCCATGTTTGCGTCAGAGCCTGGAAGAGCTGTCACCCTTTCCCACCTAGCAGCAGCCCGACCCAGAGAAAGAAGAAACCAACCCACGGTCAAGTTTAGAACCTCAAATGTTTCCTCTCTGGCTTTTCTAACTCTGACATTTGTGACATCCAGGGATGGCACTAAACAACACAAACAGGAGAGCGCAAAGCAGATGTCCAGCAATGACTCAGAGGGCAGATATGCATCAGAGACTCGAACGCCCATCCCATGAGACCCCCTACAGTCAAAGGAAAAAATGATCAAAGCAACAGCTATGTTTCGAAACTCAATATAAGCACTGGTACTTGAGAGAGTTATTATGCAGTTCTAATGCGGTAACAGGCAATAAGGAGCAAAACACAAGAATGGAAGAAGTTCTGAGAAGAGGGGCCACATCCAGCACAAGTTACCACGCACGGCGTCAGCCAGATGAGGATGAGGACCGTGCCAGGCCTGGATGTTAACGGGGTGAGACGGAGAAGCATGTGGGGAGGCTACACAAGGACACCCCCGGGACACACGACTCATCAGGAGGAGGCTGCAAAACTGAAGTCCGTGTTAAGAGAGAAGAGAGATGAGGAGAAGCCACAGGACAGAGGTGACCCCAGTTAGACGAGGGAGCCTTCTCACCTCCAGTGGGGCAGATAAAGTTACAGTTGGCGAACTGAGGCTACGAGGCCGGCGGATCTGAGGCTCGATTAGGTGGTTGTTACTGTTTGTGGCTGATCCGGAGGCACCATCTTCTGCAAGCTATTTTGGAGGCAAAAACAAGTTAGCTTCATATGAGGATCTCCTTTTGTGTGACTAGAAGCATGAACCCCAACAACACCACACAGCAATAATAAGAGGGTTGGCCTAGTTCAAGCATGAGGAAATAATTAAACATAATAATGGGGGAAAGGAGGGGGAAACACATTCAAGGGGAGTAAAAATGAATCACTGGCCCCCATAAAAAACTAGCCTCAGAAGAAGGGGGCGCAGGGGAGGGCTGCAACAGGCTGATTTTGAAAACACCTTTCATGTTCCATTCAAAAAATATATCCAAGGGCAGAGTGATTTGAGGACCAAGGTCTTCCTTAGGCAAATGCTATACTAAAGTAATTAAAGTAATGCATGTCTTTTCTGAGACCATTTTTTTTTTTTTTTTTTTGTAAACAATGTCTTCAGAGCAACACATAAACATCGGGAGAGGACGTGGGCGATGTGTGTCCTGTCTGTTACGGCCTGGGCCTGCGTTTAGGTTGGATGGCGATCTTCATACCTGCATGATTGGTCGCGTCCAAGTTGTGGTTCGATTGTTATGATTGACATAGTATGTGCGTCCCTTAGCATCTTTTCTTTCTTCCCAGCCTGAAGGTAGGCCCGGCGTGGTATGTACATAGGCCACTGATGGCTGTTTGTGCAAGAAATCGTTATTATTTAACAACTAGCATTTGTATTCTGATCAGTTTTAATAAAGTAACACACAACCAGATAGTTCTACTTTCGGGACAAGGTAAGTTAATTTTATTTGCACAGAAAACATGCCAAAGAGTGTCTGAAAGACAATGATAGCTTTTTTAAGAGCTTCAAATCCACTGTGAGAGGAACCCTGCACAGCTGGGTGAAGGGGCTCCACATTCTCACAGGCTCAACTTTCTGACCCTGAGGTCTTACCTGTTGCTAGGGTGACTATTAGGAAAGAGAAAGACACTATAATCTGTTCTAGTTAATAAACTTCACTGTCAAACCATGTAGAGATGAAAGGCATTCAAGCTACTCAACACTATGGACACTCCTGCTCCACCCAAGTGGCACGGGGGTGCTCCTCGAGTGCAGTCCTGGGTTCTTCCAGCTACTGAGGCCCTGTACATGACAGCATCTGGGGCAGAATAAAAATCCAATACAAAGACCCTCATGGATGCTCAGATTCCCATGGTGACAGCTAAGGAACACAGGTACATCTGCATGACTCAGCTGGGGAGGTCCTCTGTCACCAGACAGAAGAATCCCAAGGAGCCTCATAAACCAAGGCCACTCCTACGCAGTACACAGATAAGGAATGTGTCCCTTTAACTGGCCAATGAACAAACTAGACTGCAGAAAGAGACTTTTGTTTCTAAGAAGCAGTCCAAGAAAGGCAGTCTGGATGCAGGAACACCAGGTGAGCAAGGATGGGTCAGGGACTCGTGAGGTCATTGGATATGTGGGGCGAGAGCTGTCCTGGGAAGGGCCCATCCTAGACTAGCACCGACAGACAAGTGCTCAGAAACAGGAGGGCAGCCAGGGCCCCCAGGCTCCTGGGAGAAGGAACCAGGTCCAACAACTAGGAGGGACCTGTTCTGCGAGGCTGCTGCTGCCCTGGGTGTTACCTTTCCTAGTTAGGGTAGCTTCTCTGAGCTTCCAGGTGTCTCACAAGGTGTTACTCTTTTTTAATGAGGTTGAGGATGTAGATCTGTTGACCCTACACCTTCCTGTCTTTATACCACCATTTCTGTTCACTACTAACAACCTGAGTAGCCAAAGGAGGTCATAGTCACAGGGCCCCTCAGTGGACCCCAGAAAAATACAAGTAAGTCCCCTGCAGGTACTCAGGGCTGCATCTGAAGGGGCTCTGGAGGCCACTTCATAAGCTTAACAGCACACTCCAGAGAAAAAGCAACTGCACAATTAACTGGGAAGCAACAGACTCAGTAGTTACTGCTGACCCAGCAAGGCAAGATTATTATCCTGCTAAAAATACAGAGACCATTTCCTTTTTTTTTGTTTTTTTTTTTTAAGGTAAATCCTAAAGGTGTCATAAAATAGTTCCAAGATGACCACAGCATCCTGGATCCAGGTGGGGAGGAGATTCGACAGGAGTAGTAGAAACCTCAACTTGCAGACTTAAGTCCTTTCACGACTAGACAGATTAACCCACAGCCTGGGCAGAGCTGCCTGTTCTTCCTTCTCCAGCTGGACACTAACACAAGGCACTAGTTCTAGGCTACCTTTATTTGAGGCAATGATAAAAACCTACTCTTAGCAGTCAATCAGTATTTTTGACAGAGTGCATGCTACCTTATTCTGATTTACAGTGATTTATATATTCAAAATGCCTCTGACTAAATGAAATACTAAGTGGAGTCTGTTCTTTTGTCCTTCCTTGCTGTATTAACTTTCTTTCAGTACTGGGGATTGAACCCAGGGGGCTTACCACTGAGCTCCACCCTAGTCATTTTCTAAAACTTTTGAGACTGGATCTCACTAAGTTGCTTAGGGCCTCACTAACTGAGGCTGGTCTCAAAACTGGGATCCTCCCTCCCTCAGCCTCCTGAGTCACCGGGATTACCTGCTGTGTTACTTTTTGTGGGGAGGCAATTCTGCTCTCAGAAAACTCAGTTCCAGAAATCTTCCGATTACTAGAACAATTGAGTGTCCCTGGAAACCATATTTATGAGTTGACTGATAAATTGCAAAAACTTGGCTGTGCTGTGGGTAATCTCAGAACTGAAGTCCAAGCTGTTCGAATTTCCAGGGACTAGGTCATTTTCACCGATAGCGCAATTAACAGTACTAACCAGTTTATGGAAAACTGCAGAGTCGTCGAGAGAACACTGAATTTGATTAAAATGTCCATTGTACCTTCTATTGAGAATTGAACTGGTGATCTGCAATTTAGTGGCATTTTTATGTGAGAGGGTGTTATTAAAATGTTTCTTTACTGTGTCCTCTCCAAATGAGCATGTGGAACAGTCTGTGCCGAGGAGTCCATCTGTGACTCAAAACACTGCCTGGATGCACATGGCTAGTACATCCTGGGAACAGCCCAGCCTTGGGGCCATCCAGACTTCTACTACTGCTGTGTGCATACAGCATGCTCCAGACCACCTCGGGAAACAAGGTGGGTGATCAAAAATACAAAAACAACAACCCCAACCCGTGGCTTAGGATATTTACCATCTCACAGCTTTTTACTTGTAGACTGGATTTATCACTGTGTTGTATGATGCCAAACATCCACCAACTCCTGCTTTACAACAGCTCTGTTTCTTTCATGAAAATGATGAACTCGATCATGTTTTAAACTGAACAAGTATCAATATGGTTTTGTAAATAACCACTTTGATACTGACCACCACAGATTCTCCAAGACTGGCTCGAATCCTGCCAGAGCAGTATGTTAGTGTAATTTTAGAATCTGCACAGCGAAGATCAAAGGACTGTGTTATTCCTCTCCTGGTATCTCAAAGGGAGGGCTCTGGCTTAGCCAGCCAGAAAGTGACACCAGTGTGCATTTACTCGCCACAAATCAAAGGGCTATGGTTGCTTAGGTGAGAATCAGGGCCTTGTTGTTATACTATAGGAATAAATGCACTCTAAGGAAAGCCAGATATACCAGGATGGTTATTCCACACAGTATATGAGCCTAAATACCCTTCAGTGTGGAAAATTTATACAAAGTGAGCTACACTCACATCACTGAATATTAAGTGATTGTTAACATATCCAGAAGGATGACCATAAGTAAAAAAGAACCAATTTGTTGAGCATTATGTATATGACAATTTACTTTTCTAAAAGAAAACAGCATGTGTGTGTACATGGGAAAGCCCACAGAAGGAGCAAGGTAGTCCACCCCGGGGAGCTCCAGCCTGGGCACACACTTCAATGTAGAACAATGTGCAGAGGGGCAGGAAAGAGGGTCCATGAGGCAGAAATCATGTTAGGAGACAACTGGGTAACAGGACATCCAGGGCAGACAGAACAAAGGATGGTGGGGAAGGGAAGTGGTGGGGTTGGATCGGGAAGGTTCCTTCCAAGTTTCTCGAGGTATGGAGAAAGCACAGCATGAATGACATGTGGAGGGATTATTTTGCTCAAGTCTTCTAAAAAAAAAAATCAATACCCAACCCAAACCCATATTTTAATTCATGGATGAGGAAAAGGAGAACACAGGCAAGAAGTCAGGAAAAGGGAAGTTTTTGGAGTCAGATGGAATCTCATTCAGATGGATCACCTTGTCCTGCCAGGGGACTCTGATCACGGAGCCTGGTACTACACTAATCCAGTTTATTCTGCCATTTATGATCATCAGCTGGCACAACATGCCAAGACAAAAACAGGTTGCAAGGCCAATAAAATGCAAAAATGGATGACACACTGACCATGCAGAGTGAGGTACTAAAATCATCTCATGGAATGATCTGTTTACCTCTAGCTCCACTACTCCCACAGACATTGCCAGCATACAGTGGAACTAAGCAAGTTCATATAGAATTCTTTGAAGCCTCCTAGAGCCTAAGCCTGGATCACCCAATGCATGACTTTCATCGAAGCCAATGCAGCTCAATATTGTCAATCATGCTGACTGTTACTGAATGTCAATTTGATTTTCTCTTGTACAACGTTGAGCACTTGAATCTAACAATACACCTAAATCACTTTTGTAAATTATCAACATCCTTCAGAAAATCAGCTATTTTATACGTAAAGTTATTCAACACTAATGAGCAGTTACAGCAAAAACAATACAGGTGAAACAATAAGGCAAATTCTTCAAGGAGCTACTGCATCTCAAAGCACAAACTCAATGCTAATCTGACTTTAAGGATCAAGTAGAGCAGAGACAATGAGAATACCCAAAGTTAAGTTACCCCCAAACATGAATAGCATAAGATAGTCAAAATAACGAATAAGAAGAATAGTAGGTAATTGGCTTCAAGTAGCACCAAATTTTCTAGATCGTTTAAACATCTTAACTCATTAAGTCCCAAGTTTTTCATTCTGTGAACATATTAATTATTTCCAAGTTACCATAAACAGTATATCTGTTGCTCAAGTTAAGTCTTTATAGGCGGGATAAAACGGGAATGCTCCCTGCCCTGGGAATTGTATGAACCTGTCCATTCTCCTGTGAGTCAAGTCTCTGGGGCATAGAAACACTAGCTCATGATGGAAGCACAGAAAGTCTGGCCCCCTGTTAAAAACAAACAAAAATGTGATATGGGAAATGCAGAGAATGTAGCCCAGTGCACAATCAGGACACACATGTACAAACTCATGCATTTCCTATGGCTTCTCTGATTATCTTCCAATGAAATTACTTTAACCCAGCATCCCAACAAGCAAAAGCTCATCAGGAGTACAAACACTAGAAGGCAAAACTATACTCGAAATAGTCAAATTAAACACACTTAACCAAAGCTTGATGGTATTCCCAATACAGTTAATGGGACCAAAAGTCATTCCACTTTCCCCCAAAAGGGAAAGTTCAAAATAAAAAAAAAAAACATGTGCATCTCCGTAGCACAATGGAGCTGATCTTATTTGTTAAAAAGTGACAGCATATTCAACATTAATCAAAATATGAAACCGCCCCGTCAGACCTCTGCAATTAATGTCTGATAAAGTGTGTCATTACCGTCGGCTCCTCACCACCCGAGACTGTGGACGACCGTGCTCTCCTAGTTGGGGTATTGGGCTGTTAAATGATAATTGACATCAGTGAAGTGCACTCAGGGGATGACCCATTGCAGAGTGAGCTGGGGATTATGGCTGCGACAGCGTTGGAAGGCAGGTGACAAGAGAGCAGAATCCCTGACACCAGCTTGGGCCAAATGAAGCTGAGCAGTTGCTGACCACCAGCAGCCAGAGGAACCCCCCCACCCCCCACCCCTTGCTGCCCAGGGAGGCTCAGGCTGGAGCCCTGGTCTGGTGAACAAGGCCAACCTCAACAAAGTGAGATGGCTAAGAAAGGAAAAATGGAAGCCAGTCTGCTTCGCCCTCACTGTCCAGGACTGAGCAGATTCCTAAATCTGCTGCCCTCAACACTCCGGTGGAGGCCGCTGGTGATCAGTGAGTTCACAGCACAAGCGGGAGGAACCACCAATCTCCAGGAAAGTGAGCTCTTTGGCAAATTAAAGTCACATTGATTTTTAAAAGGAGAGAAAGAGCCATTAATTCATCAAGGAAAATCATAGGATCGTCAGGCTGAGGAGAACCCCGTTCATCACAGCTGATTGTTCTCTTTTGGGGACCCATACCGAACCCCTCCCGCAAAGATGCTCTCATCAAGCTTGTTATAAACCAGTCAACTCTCTGTAACTCACAACTGAATCAATTATCTTGACTAATATACTTATTAGTTCATTTTTTAAACATAAAAACTAAAACCTAGGCCAAAATAGCCTTTGAAGCCAAGTAAAAATAGACACGATTGGGAAGACACCAATTTCAAAAACTTTAAATGTGCTTCCCTCCCACCCTCAAATTCATACATAATGAAGTATGTCAGAAAATAATCAGATGTGGGGCAATAAAAAAAAAGTCAAGGTCAAAATGCCAAATCAAAAGTGTCAAACTGCATAATATTTTCACCTCCAAAACAGGAAAGAAGTTTGCATAAAATCTCTCCTTTGTAATGTGTATGCCCTACACTTCCCAAGGCAGTGCTGACCCGTCTTCCAATTGGAATATTTAATTGTTACATACCCTGGATGTTGCTAACCCTCTGCCACTTCTGTTTGCTGATAGTTACTAAACTGTGGGGCAGTGAGCACAAACTATTGCCAATTCTCTGCCTTTAAAGAGAGAGCAGGTGTCTTTGTGGAGTTTAGAGTTGAGGCCACAGGGATGCAAAGGAGCATGTGACTACCCAGAAGAGTTCTTCCTGTTTTAAGGGGTTGGTGAGTTGGCAGGGTCCCGCTCGCTGGAGACGGCGATAGTCATTCCACAAAGTGGAGGGAATCATGAACATCCCAAGAACTTTCCATCAAGGAAGCACATCAGAATTGGTGTAAACTGGGGTGAAAACCAAAGCAGCAAAGTTTTAAGCATTTTGTTGACCTGGGTGGCAATACCAAGTCTGTGTGTTGGAGACCCACCCTCTCCTTGGGCAATTTTTGAGGCAAGTTTCAAGTGTCACATGTGACATGGTGAATGGATCTGTACAGGAAAAACTCTTTCTTAGGAGCCAAGATTTCAAATCAAAGCCCCAAAGCCAGCTGGTGACTGGAAATAAGCATGGGTTACCGGTGGTAGGTGGGCCTGCTCTGCAACTGCGTCGGTGACACTGCAGGACCGCAGCCTGGAGGAGGGCTCTCTCTGCTGGAGGGGAGAGAAAGACAGGGAGTGTCAAAAGGCATTCCCTAGAAAGGCGCTTCACTGGTTAAAAAAAAAATTTCTATCACTCAACCCTATGCATGAATGAAAAGAAACATCCCTTTGCAGTCAGAGTGATCCCTTAGGGAGTGAAGTCAGCCTGTTTCAAATCTCCATGTTTTCAGTGGACTGGGATTTTCAATGTCCTTAGAATTAGTAGCCAAAGCGAGAGAGGGAGACTAAGGAAGCCCAACTGACCCCTGCCACACTCCCAATCTGTAACCAGCAGTAAGAAGTCAGCTTGGGAGCCAGCTCTACGAGACTTCTCATGTCACAGGCCTAGAGGAAAAAGGACGAAGGAATGGAGATATAAGGCCATTGGACATTTACTGACTCTCACAGGTGACAAAGAATTGGTTGGACTCTATGTCCCCAGGAACTCAGAATTCATCTTGTCCTCCTCCTCCTGAAGGATGAGGTACTTATCATTTTAGCTTCTGAGTTCAAGTCGTACAGGACAGAAAGGAAGGAAAACAGTGGGGCTCGTCTAAAACCAACCTGGTGTGCCATGTAGAATGTTCCTCTCATTCTATGTGGTTAAACAAAGCCTGATAGATCTGAATGGAGATGGGAGCAGATCACAGATGGAAAACAAGGGTCTCTCTTGGGGCAGATTTAGCCACCATACAAGTCTGTGACATGCACTTATTTTTAACATTTTACAATGACAAGTAAAATAAGATAATGTCTAAGAAAAATTTTGTAGCTTTCCCACACTGACTCGTGTGGAGAAGTTGCTTTTTAAAAAATATTTATTATTAGAGCATGATAGTTATAGAAAGTAGTTGAGTTCATCCTGACAAAAAAAAAATCACACATGCATGCAATTCAATTTTAGTTCATGTTCCCCCCATTCTCCATGTCTCCTTCCTCTGCTGGTCTTATTTTTGCTCATCTATTTATTTTTGTTTAGTTCTTTCTACTTATAAAAGTGGAATTCCCTCTGATGTATTTATATGTGAACATTATTTTAAAAAAATTCACTCAGCATTTTCTCCCCTTCCCTGATCCTCCTCTCGCCCTCTCAATTTCCTTCTTCTACACTACTCATCTTCCCTACAGCTTTACGATATCCGATCCTCCCTCTTTTCTTTCCTTTATCTTACTTTAACTTCCACATATGAGAGAAAACATATGATCTGTGAATTTTTAAGTCTGGCTTACTTAGCATGTTCTCCATTTCCATCCATTCACCAGCACATGCCATGATTTCATTTATAGCTGAGTAAAATGCCATTGTGTATACATACTGCAATTTCTTAATCCATTCATCTGTTGACATATCTAGGTTGATTCCATAAAGGAGTCACTCTTGAATAAATGTTCATGCTACTGTCCTTGACTACAGAGTGACCCTGAGAGGCAAAACCAGAGAAGTGTTCCCTAGACATTCTAACACTTACCAAAATTCTGAAAACACAAAAATACAGCACTTGGATCAGAAAGATATGTGTGCATGCTTATTTTTGCTTATAGAACAATTATATGCAAGAGCTCGCTATGCAAATAACTAGAAATGCCAATTTATTATTAATGTTGAGTAAAACTGACTTTTTCACTTGTTTCACTAAAGGTATACAATTGCTGTGGTTTCAGCAATTCCTTTTTTCATAGGTATTAAGTACATGACTTCATGGCTTGTTTCCATAGCAACAGCTTTACCAATTCAAATATCCCACATATACAACCTCTTTTCCTGTTCACTTAGTACTAAATTTTCATCTCAGTGGTATTCCTCTTTCTGAAAAACACTCATAGAATTTTAATGTGAAACCATATTAACAAGTAATCCCCGCAACTCATGTTAACAGTGACCCACTATGTCTTTTGAAATGAAAACACCCTGCCAAAGGAGTGAAAAATCTTATGAATGCTTGCTAGGCTTTTGTATTTATGGAGTCCTCTCTTTATATTCAGTATGCTCATGATAGTGACTGTTCCTAGGATGTCATTTTCAGTGGAGAGACTGCCATATTCCTGTAGCGCATCTTCCAGTTGTTTCTTGAGAACCACTGGGTTTGCGTTTGATCTTAATTCGACACACATGCTAGGATTATCTACAGGCTTGCTCTGCAGTTTTGTCTTGTCAAATGCAAAGCTCTCCAGCCATATTCACTTCTTCTGAAATGGTCTCCTTTGCTTTTCCCTTGGGATCAGCCCTATCTGAAGCTTCTAGAAAGCATTTCTCTGATGGTTGAGAACCTCCGCTCAAAGGCTACCTTGATGCCAGTGTCACCTTACACACCCTTTCTTAAGGACTCACGCTGCAGGAAAATAACCTGGGGGTGGGTGGCAAACAACTTGTGTAGATTGATACAGCAGGAGTGGGAGCCGTTTATTGTAGGACAGGAGGGGTATATATACTTTCCACACAGCTTATCTTAATTAACATAAACTAGATACAGCAGTCAACCAATAAGGAATCTCCACACTCAATGGCTCGCTGGCGTTACTTCACAAACCACTCCCTCTGGCAAAATGCCAGGCGCCATCTTGACTTGTTTACAGACCCTAACAGTTTCAGCTGGTAATTACAGAATTCATGGAACCTTAACCTTTTTTTTTTTTTTTTTTTTTTAAACAAATCAAGAAAAAGAGCTGGTGATGCATAGCTGTTCTCCAAATCCAAAAAGATTCTCACCTGCCTGGGCTAATTTTAATATAATCTTGCTTCTGGGGAAGAAGAAACTTTGGGAAATGTCAGAGATAACTGGAAGTTGGAAGACCCTTGGTGTCATTTACATACAAGATTCTCCTGAAGCAACAATGAAGAATATTGCTCAAGACCTCTACTTACAATCAGAGAACTGAACTGTTCCCCATTGGAGTCTGGAGTGATCTGAAGCCTTCTGCTCAGTTCCTCTGACAGCTCCTGAGGGCTGGTTCGAGACACTGGGGAGGAGGGCGGTGGGGGCAGAGCCAGGCCAAGTGAGTCTCCAGCCATGTTCACTTCTTCTGAAATGGTCTCCCAAGGCTTTCAAGGAATGAGACACTGGGGTAAATGCTAAGAACTGGGGATTGTCCTGTCCTCAATGAAAATACACACTAACCAGGGGGATAGCTATAATTAACATGTGGTCAACATTTAACACGAGGCACATAAACTTCATGAACATTATGAGGAAGAAATGACTCCTGTCCCAATTAACAGATGAGCAAATTGAGGCATGGACAGTAACTCTCTTGAGGTATAAGAGCTAGTGAGTGGCATGGCCACCAAGATGTGACCAGGATGCCTGGTGCAGGGGCAGTGCTTGCACACCTCTAGGGCACCAGCCAGCACTCTGAGCTGCAGCTTCTTGACAGCCTTTGTTAAATGTACTTGGGCTATAACAATCTTCTCAGGAGTGCACCAATGATTTCCATGGGTTTCTTTTACTCTAACTGCCGAGGATTCATAATGAAAACAGCACAGATCCGACAAGCTGTAATTAAACACTGGAATAAAGCAACTTCTAGTGGATTTATTTTAAAATCATTAATTTGCTTTTCTAATTGTGATCACTGCAACAGTTTGTGAATGGTCTTCTTTCCAATTCAATGTCTAAAAGGAATACATTTCTAGCAAGGGAACAGAGCTGTTAAGACAGCATGGAAGTCAAGATTATTGTTTGACGCACTACAACCATTAAAAGAGAAGATTATAAACATTTCTATTGACCCAAATTTGTATTTTTTTTTTTGGTCATAAATCTCTTTCAAGATGTCAAAACAACTCAGTAAAAACTTGTGAGTCGTGAACAAGTAATAGGGCTTGTTCAACGGTTCAAACATGATTACCTGATGTCATTTAATAAGATATGGTTAGACTCTGGGGGAAAAACAAATTACCAAGTGAAAATATCTTCAGATTTTCATACTAGAAATGTTATTCCCTTTTGTGATGATACAGAGTCACATGTGCTTGTCAAACACGGCTTTTACAAGCACTTTGCTAAATTAATCAACACCAGATGGCAACCCATTCGCGGTGCGAATCATCTTTACATCCCAGACAAGAGTCACTGAGGAGGCATCACGACAGGTCCTCCTACCTCAGGGGTCTCTCCGCCTTCCGAGGCCTCGGGCTCCAAATCCTCGCTGATGTGCCTCCGAGAGCGGAAGCGTCGGTGTGCAGCCTCCTGGTTGATCTGCCTGATGTTATTGTCCGACTCCGAGGACACGTCCCTAAGAGTGGGGTGGGGGTGCAAGAAGGGGAGTGGTATTTAGAACAGCCCTCCGACAGTCTAACTTAAGGGCAGCACGCCAGGACACCAGTGACACCCACTGACCACGGCTGCTCGCCAGAGAACTCTTCCATCTTATCTTGGGGAGAAAGCAGGGCAAGATCCCTTCCAATCAAGTGCATGCTGTCTGTAGTGTAGCGGTCACAATTTTTAGGGCATCTTTCAGATACATACAGTCATCCCTTGGTATCCATGAGGGACTGGTTCCAGGATCCCCTCCCCTTCCCAAGGAAACCAAAGTCACAAATGCTCAAGCCTCTCATAGAAAATGGCACAGTACTTGCTTAAAACCCACCATGGGCTCCCACACATTGTTATATTGCTAGATTATTTATAATACCTAATACAATGTAAATGCCATGAGAATAGAGGTTATCCTCCTTGTTTAAGGAATGACAATAAGAAAAAAAAGTACAGGCATGGTGTTTTTTTCCACGTAATTTTCATCTGGGGAAACCATCAAGACAGCACTGATGATACCTCAAAATGTACTTTAGTATTTAAGAACAGGAATCAAAGTCCCCCAACCCATGAGGCACACGAGGCATCTGCAAGGAGGTGAGAGGCAAGCTCACACATGCAGCTCGTCGGAATAAAATCTTCAAGGAGTCTAGCAATGACAAAGCAGCTACTTCGGTCATCAGCAATTGACCCAAGATAACTGACAGCATAAACTCATGGCTGCAACTGGACAAAAGAACTGCTGACCCAGCAGCTGCTTTCTATCTTATTCTGACAAAATCTCAAGAGTCCTAACACCACATCTTGCATCCTTCCAACCTACTTCAAAAATCTGAATAAACACCAGGAACCAACTTCCCAAGTCCACTGGGATTTAAAGAATACTAAAACATCTTTTTTGGGGATAGTGGGAGGGGTCACATAAGGTTCCCAGTTCAAGATTTGAATACACTGATGTAATCTTGAAAACATTTTTGCCGCATATTACAGGTATCGGTCCTTTGGGGAGAAAAACTCCTCAGAGGCTTTCAGGGTAGAAATTTAAATTCTAAAATGCTTTTCAGAGGAAACTCTTGGCACACTTTCAATAAGATTTGATATTACATTAACAAAAATTATGTTGCAAGTTGATATTACAGATTAAATGAAATATAATATTAAGAGCCCAATTATAGATTCTTTCTAAAACAAAGGTTTTAAAGTTTCTAGTACAGTCTCAAACTAATTTATACTATATCCCAAAAGGTGCCTGCTGAGCCCCCGAGATAGTGACTAGTCTGCAATTAGCAGCTGTTGGCAAGTAAGTGGATGACTTTTCAACACGGACTTCCTCAACAGCTGAGCATTTCCAACAGACATCTTTACACTATTAGTTTTCCTGGTCAAGGGGCAAGTGTGCAGGTTAGTGTGCTTCTATTTAATCTACATTTAAATCATAATTCCTTATCATTAGTGTCTGGATTAATATTTTATTGTATTTGTATGCCCAATACACAAATGTTTGGTACTCTTAACTAAATACCTTCTTTGTCCATTGTACAGTTATATTACATATAACTAGAGTAAAACAGTACACTTCATAGAGATATTCAGAAAACATTATGATCATAGAGGGAATTATTAAAGTCAAAGTATGTAAAAGTATATTAATAAACTTCTGAAAGCATGAAAACGGAATTATGAAAAATGACACTTGGCTACATTAGCAAACAACGCTGTAGTGTGATTTTATGTAGTTGTCATTTTTAGATGACATCCAATTTTTAAACACACAGTGGCTGAAATACAATCAATAGACAACAGAAAAATTTGGAAGGAAAATGATCAGAATACATTCATAAAGTGTATGAACAATTTCAGTAGTAAGGCAAAGGGACAGTACACATCCTCTTTCACTTTTTGAGGATGTAAGCAATTTCTCTTTAGGACAAGCAGCATCACTTGAAAATATTTCATATCCAAGAGTTTTATCAAAATTTTAAATCTTCCTTGAAATGCCAGTTGCAGTCACACCAAGGGTGTAACCTGTTCATGCTGCTAAGTGTCTGTCCCTAAACAAGGTGCGTTGTGCATGCTGGGCTCTTACAGGGAGTTAGAGAGGTGGAGAAGAATAAAGATTTAATGTTACTATGTCTGTATCTTTCTTCCTTCAGAAATATATGAAAATCTACTGTGCCAGATTTTTTTTTTAAAAAGAGATGCATTTACAATCAATTATGTCAATTTTCCTTATCCAACGAGCTCAAATAATCAGTAATCAGTGTGAAGTAGAAATAATTAAACAGCAAAAGAAACAAGATAACTCTGAATTTGAAATTCCACCCAGGGGCTTTCATGGTCTTAAGTAGTAATGGGGAAATGTTCACACGTGGGAGGCCGCTGCATTTAATTAAGCGAGTGAGCGAGGGGCTGGCGAAACCGAGACTAGAAGTTGAGAGCGCAGGACCACTGACGATTATTTCTGAGAAATTAACCACTTAAGTCCCAAGTTTTCAGTTCTGCAAATATTTCAGTGACACAGATGTATTAAAATAGGTCCATATTTGTTGCTCTAAGTTTATGTAGGTTCCATAACTGGGACAAAAGGGAAAATGGAAAAATGACTTTCCTGGGGGAAAGAAAAGAAGAGGAGGCTACTTCAGTCTTCCTTGGGTCATTGCTTTTCATACACATTCTTCACTGACTTTGGGGGAACATGGCAAGAGAGAGCATGGGTCCACCTGCCTTGAAATCAAACTTAGGGCCAACCACAGATGAGTGTGTCAGATCACTTCATCCATGGTACAGTAGTGACTGCAGGGATGACCCGAAGCAGTGACTGCACCTCCACTCACTTCCAGAAGTGGCCCCTATTGGACAGTGGCCCATTGAGAACGTATTTTGCTGCCGCCCAGGAGGAGAGCAGCACAAGGCTTCTGAGGACCTGGACAGAAGAGGAAGGCCGGTCGGCTGAGACCGTGCAGTGGCCCAGGAAGGGCATGCCCCAGACTCTTGGTTCTTGCTTTAGTTTGGGGGGATGGGCTTCTACCCACAGGACCCAAAATTAGAGAAGGCAACGGTCACAGGCCACTGAAAGAACCAGGTCTGTGTCTGCGGGTGGCGAGAGAGCAGGGCGATGAAGAACCCCGTGGGAATGTCCCAAGGGCAGCAGGGAGTCGATGACAGAACTCAAACCTGTTCTCAGGGGGCTTGTAGCAGGTGGGCAACACTGATCACTGAGGTGGTCACCACTTGGCTTGGCACAAACAATCACTGTCTGACCTCTTGACTAGGATACTTCCTAACAGCAGCCATGTCCCTCTGATGGTGATGCAGCATTCTGTGAAAACTGGGTTATTTTTGAACCAAATCAATTCTCAAAGATAATTCTGGGGGGGGTCCAAGTTCTTTTGATCGGATCTAACAAAATTGAGGGAAAAGAACCCCAATCCATAAAAGTGCAGAAGAGATGAAAGGTCTCTGTCAAGGAGACTGACATCCCCCTGACTTTTGTCTTGCTTTCTAGAAGCCGAGCCATCTGGAAAGGAAGGCACCCTTGTGTTCCACCAAGTTCTGCCGATGTCCTCCCTGACTCAGCCCCTCCCTCTGGTACTGATGCCTCACTGACAGGGACAGCCATGTCCCAGTTTCTCCTGAAACCAGGCTGGAACCTGAACTCATGCCAAGAACTGCATTTCCCCTCGCTGCTTCTGGCTTAGTGACGAGCCAGCATTACGTGAGGTGCACCCTCTGGTTTGCTTTGGTTCTCTGGGACACACTGTCCTCAAAGGTGGTACCGTTTTTAACCAAGTTACTGAGGTACAACTGACACACAGAATCTGTACTTATTTAATGGACACGTGGTGAGGAGTTTGGAGATGGAATGCAGAGAAAACACTCCAAAGTGTCTTCTCAGGAATTCCCTCATTAGAACTTCACAATTCTGTGAGGTCAAGAAAGTAGCAAGTGTCCCCATTTATCTCAAAACTGCAGACTTCAATCGGCAAGGTACCGATGAACAAATCTCAAGACCTTTCCATCTATCTGTTAGCTACTTCTCCTTCTTCCTTTGTGATCTGGTCCCTTTATTGTTATTGGTCCCTCTTCCACAAAGGTCACGTGATACTCTGGCCATCTTAGCAATGCCACCTTTTTAGGTTCTGCTTTCTTGTGCTGTCTGGGGCAGGTGGAGGAAGGTGCTTCATTAGGGTAGAGTTACTACTTCCCATCACTAGACGCAGCCAAGCCCAAGAGGGGTCCATGGTCAATTTTACTACAAACACCTAAAATAGCCAATTGACTTATCATACTTTTAATAGCTAAGATTTTTAATGAAAGGGAATATGGGAATAAATAAAATTATGAGCAAATAAATAGTATCAACTAAATCATGTTCATTTGTATTTCTATGGGAAAAAAAAAAGATAGCCAAGAAGAGTTCAGCATTACCCCAATGTCTTGATAGTTATGCTGTTCTGGGAACAATGAGCTAATGGGCAGTCCAAAGTGACCAAGGACAAATGATACTCATGAGAACCCACTTGGAGGCTCAGGGAGGATCAGGTATTCATTGCTCCGGATTCTGTAAGCTTTACTCCCAAATTAAGTGAAACCTAAACTGGCCAAATTGGTCACCTTCTCCACTTTAGTCACATGCAGAGTATCTCTGCGCTCTCTCAGAAAGGTTTATAAGAACACTTCTCAGTATACCGCTAACACCACCTATCTAAAAAGTATCACTAGCAAATTTCTTTCAGAATATGGATTGAAGAGAAAATGTTCTCAGCTAGTATTCCTGCCTTCATTGCATATTGAGAATTATACAATAATTGATAACTACCCACTCGTCTTGATTGCTAGGAAGCTCGTAAGTTCTAGAATAATTTTTCTTTTCCTTAGTACTTTGGTTTTGCTCTTTCTTACGTACCACTAGATTTACATCTTGCTGTGCATTATCATTTAACAACAACCTGCTTCAAAACCTTTTATAGTAGTTGAGGTTTAACTAGGATTCATTTGCTTTTGTGGAAAAAAAAAAAACGTTGAGGGAATAAAACATCAACTGGCTCACTGCATCCCTGAAGCTGGTGAATGATTAGAATAAATAATAATTATTAATTCTGACTTTCCAAATCTCTAATGAATTTCTAATCATATAAAGGGGATAATATATACATTTCCCAAAATGGAAAAAAAAAAGCTTTTCAGAGGGTTTCCAAATCAAATAATTTAAAGAAATAAAAATCAACAAATTCAAAGGAAAACGGAAAACTGCAAAGCCTGTTTGCTTGTTTTCTATTCTGGGTCAGTCAGGAGAGTCTGCTAAAGGAGAGGGAAGCAATACGATCATTAAACATACAATAACTCCTGGAAAAACAGATGTCAGGATTCCATGTAAAGAATACGTGCGAAGCAAACCAGCTCATACTGAAACTGCAGCGCAAGACATCAGGTAACAGCGTCTTCCCTCCTGACCCACGTTCGCTGGCTCTCAAGTCCCCACCTCAGTGAGGAGCCGCTTGCTCAACTGACACATGGTTTATTTCCCAGCCTCGTCCCAGAGTCACCCTATTCACACCTAATCTGCAGGGGTGACCGGGTGCCCCCACCCTGTGTGGTACTCACATTAGGCTGGGGCGGTGCCACTGCGTGGTCCGGTTGTTGTGATTGACATAGTAAGTGCGTCCCAGGTTGTCCACCTTCTCTTCCCACCCTGGGGGCAAAGGGGGAGGGGGAAGCTCCTCCTGGTGCTGGGAAGCCGAGTCGTTGGAGTCAACAACTTCCCACCCATGCTGTGGAACAAAATTCAATGAAGATGATGAGGTTATTTCTTCAGATGGTGGGGAAGAGCCAGTGTTCTGTGACCTCCTGCCTTGCTCTGCCATGCCCTGGTTCTTGCAATGGCTACGTGTGTCACATTTGGATGAATTTCAAAAAAATAAAAAATTAAAAAAAAAAGAAATGTAAGTCTCCAAATCTTTTGAGCAGTGGTCCGACTCATGCTGCCTGCCAAGAGGATGCCACTGCAGGGAGCCACACAGGTTGGGATACGCAGTCTGGGAAGTCACTTAAGTCACATTAGACCCCTGTCATGTTTCCCGTTTGTTATTCTGACCTGAAGAACAGGGCTGTAGGAAGCCAGTGACCGTGGGCCATGGTACAGCTGACATTCACTGGACACCTCCTGAGGGTAAAGGTGAGCCATAAACCCAAACGTTCCAACAGAAAGCATGCCCCGGGGGATGGGAAAGCCCAGGGCTCTGATGGCCCCTGGCGGATGGCCCCGAGGCCAGCATGGAGAGGGGGGGAAGCCCCTGCCCTGGTCAGCTCTAATCCCAGGAGCCAGAAGAAGTCTAGAAGCGGCTGCTGCAGCCTCCTCAGGCTCTGCACACAAACAGGCTTCGTGGTACCAGGGTGAGAGTGACATTTTCACCACGCATACTTTAGGCATTAAGTATTGCTTTCCTATCATCCCCGAGTAAAGTCACTGGAAAATTAAGTAATTCACTGGTTACTGCAGTTGGAAGGCAAGAAGAGTGTAAAAAAAATTCCTTGGATTTGAAATAAAAATCTGTTGCTGCGCTGACGAAACATCAGCCTCCACCGTGGCCTGCCACCCACTGCAGTCCTCTCCACGTGTGGGAGCTGCGAAGCCAGCAGCCAGCGCCACCTGCGAACACGGCTTGGTACTGGTGGGGGGGTTGTCAGCTTGCCCACAACACATTACTCACGTATCGTGTATACGTGACAGCTGCAAACAGATGTGGAGACAGCCTCCGAGAGGCCTGTTCAACGGGCACTTGCAGAACAATGAGAGTGTGTCCAAGCAAACAGCACTGTCTGAGGCGTGTGAAGAGAAGGTACAAGGGGACCCCTGGCACAGGTATGTGACCAGAAAGCCGAGAGGCCACGATGCCAGGAGGGCAAAAAAGTAAATTGCTCTGGACAACTAATTTCAAAATGGTATTTCCAGAGGAGAGCTCTTCTAATGCAGGCTATCTATCACCTGTGGGTCAAATGAATAAGAAATGGAGAGAGACTTTCCGAATCACCTTAGCCCCCCTCTGAGGCAGCTTCAGGTACAACAAAGAATTTAGGGAGAGCTGAGAGCCCAAAGCAACAGCCGCCCTGGCGAGTGAGGGGAGTCTTGGGGCAGAGGGCTGTCCACAGAGTATTCCACACCGTCTAAGGGCCCACTGTCCAGTTAGTGTCATAGGAGAAAAAAAGCTCAACTTTACTAAAATACACTGGTAGACCACCAAAAATGTATCTGGGGACATTAAGTGTTCTCATATTTAACTTTATAAACTTCTCTCCTCTTTCAATGACAAAGCCTCGCAGTGGAATGTCAGGGCACTGAGCCAGGAAGGCAGGCCAGGGCCTGCGGCTCCGTGCATACCTCCATGTCGTCCGTCTGCTCACTGTTCTCGTCATCTTGACCTCCGTTCTTCGGCATGTAGGCCATTTTCAGCCGCAAAAAACCCTTCACTCGAGATTTATGACTGCGTAAAGGGAGAAAATTGGTCATAAAGGATATGGCTTGCTTACATCCTTCCTGCTTACAGGGACTGCTGAAATTGTCCCCCCAAGAAACCAGTGCCTGAAGCCAGCAGGACAGCACCCCGCCACGTCCACCCCAAGTCTCACCTTCTTGGGCGGAGAAGAAAATCCTTAAATGTATAGGGTCGCTCCATGGTTGGATCTTCTGTCTATGAGAAGAAAAAGTAAGTTAGGCTTCCATGCTCCTGACAGTTTTGTGTTTTGGAGACAGAAATCTGGGTTCTAGAGAATACGTTTTCATACTTTAGAACATGGCCAAGGTGAAAGGAAGCTGGTTCCTCCACTGGTACTAGATGATTGATTAAGCATTTGATAGGACACGAGGTTTTGTCTACTTAAGATCCACTAGATGTCACTATCCACATCGGGTTTTAGGAGCCAACCCCTGCCACAGACAAATGACAAAATTATAGCCATTGCTGCCAAGTGTAATTTCTAACTGCAGGGTGCGGCCACAATCTCAGGGAGTCGATCAGCTTCAGAGAACCAAGGGTCACTGGTGTCTTATTTTCCCTTGTGACTCAAGAAATCTAAATGTAGAGGCCTCAAGACCTAATTTTTGAAGGCAACTTTATTTCTTGCATTAAAACATCATGTCATTAGTCTAAGAGAATTGACAGATTTATCTCCAGCACAGAGACCAAGGAGTGCTACCAACTGATCCTCTCCTGGGACTTACTTTTCAAAGCTAGGAGCTTTAAAACGAGATGAAATCTGTTCATATGAAAAGAAATCAGTATTCACTTTATTGTACGAAGTTGTCTGTCCTAACGAAGCAGGACATTGGGAAACATAAGTGTTACTATTATTTTAAAGGATTTAAAAATACATTTCTAGTTGTAGATGGACACAACACCTTTGTTTATTTTATGTGGTGCTGAGGATTGAACCCAGTGCCTCACACGTGCTAGGCAAGCGCTCTGCCACTGAGATACAGCCCTAGCCCTGCTACTTATTTTTTAAAAAAATACTACACTTGTAAAACCTCAAATATCTAGACCCTTCAATTATATGCAATTTAAAATACTTACTTTTATAGCAAGAGACAAACCAGAGTACAATGATTTAGTATACAAAGGATGTGTATGTGCAAACTATTATATTTGAAATGGTATCAGCTGACGTCATTCCTTGCTTTAACCTCTCAATAGCTTCCTATTTGTCTCGTAATAAAATTAAAATTCCTTCCTATGACCTACAAGGTATATGACTGGGTTTTTAATTACCTTTATCCTCATTATGAACCAGTCTTCCTGACCACTCCTCATACTCCAACCACCCTGGCCTCATCTGTCATCTGTGCCAATCACATCTAATCCTGCTGTAGTAGGACCCAGCCCCTGGCAGGTCTTTCTGCTGGACAGCTGACTCCAGATGGCCTGGCTGTCTCCATCTGCCACCTCACCCCCAGAGCCCTCATCTTAAAACTGTCACCATGGAGCCTACCTCGTCTTCCTCTATTGTTCCGCTCTCCTTTATCTTCCCCTATCGCTATCTGAAATTATCCTGTACTCTTGTTTATTGACGAGTTTATCATCCATCTCTTCTAGGATGTAAGCCCATGAGATCAGAGACTTGAATGTGCTCACCCTGGATTGCTGGTGCCAAGAGCATTGCTTGGCGCTCAGCAGGCAGAGATATAAGTCCATTTGCTCTATCAAAACTACTGAGGCCCTGAAATTCTAGTGTATCATTGAACAAAGTCAATTATATTCTCTAGTCTGTTCTTAGTTAAGATAGTAAATCGAAATCAGACATTTTGGGAACATTTTCTACCAAAAAAAAAAAAAAGTTAAACATACATTACCCATAATGGAACATTCAGTAATCAAGAATTCTACTGCTGGCATTCCTTCATTTTTTCATTTATTCAAGCAACAAACACTTCTAGAGCAGTGACGGGTGGCTATGACACAGTCCTGGCCTGGGGGTTCAGCTGCATGGGCGGGGCCGTCACAGTGCACGGGGCTCTGTGGCTCCACACATCCACTGACATGGGGCCGCTACAATCTCTAAGACTTAGGGTGGAGGGAAAAGACTGGCTCTGACTTGGAGATGGAAATGGTTTTGGGGTGAGTGGGCAGGTTGTGGCAGGTGGAGAAGTGGGAGGAAGAACAGCACAACCTTGGGGGACCCACAGCATGAGCACAGCTTACAGGATCTTAGCACAAGGACCCGGGAATAGGGGAGAGAGCAAGGGAGTGAGCGGGGAAGAGCAGCACTCAGCAGACTCGGAAGTGAACCTGTGCACACACCATGTAGTTCAAACACCAGCACCTCACAGATCGAGCGGTCTGTGCCCTGGCTTTGTGTGGCCCAGAGGGTCCTTACCTCTCTGTACTCCAATGTCCTCATCTACAAAATGAATCAGTGACTGGATCTTAAGAGAGTTGTTGGGAAGGTTAAGTCGGTTAGTTGTAGTGGCTTACCACAGTCCTAAGGTGCCTACCACACCTAACAAGCTTGGCTATTGTTGCCATGAGTCAATTCTACATTTTCATGTCACAGGAGTATTGCCAACTCAATGCTGGGCAACAAGAGGCAGGGCACTAAAGATGAAAATTCACCTTCATGGAAATTCTCCAGCCTGAACAGGATGGTAACCATGTAGATAACTACATGCATTTATCCAGGTCACAACCTGCTCATGCTCCCTGGAGAGAAGCCAGGCGGGGATCCCAGGAGGGTACCAAGGATGCTCCTAGTGAGAAGCCATCACAAATAGATGCAAATTCAGAAGAATATACCCTGCTGTCATCCTAAAGAGGACAGCTGCTTTAGCAAAAAGTACAGTCACTATGACACATGGTGAGAGAAATTATTTTTGCAGGCAAATGGACAGGGGGAGGGTCTCCTAGGTCTTCAAACTCAAAATCTGCCTGCAACCACCAGAAGCTCCCAAGCTTCAGGCTACTCCTGTCCCCCACACCCTTGACTGTGCCTAGGCACACTGATCCTGGGGTGGGGTCCAGCACTATGAACAACCTGCCAATTGTTGGACAGGTAATCTCTCTCCCTGGTCTTAAGTTTCCTCATCTGGAAAATATACTTGGGAATACATAAATACCCTTCAACTCCCTCCACATTCCATGACACTGGATTCTGCACACAAGAGAAGGATCAGTTGCCACGAGCTGTAAATAGAAAAGGGGTGAAAGAATGTTGACCACCTTGGCTACCCTCAAGTACTAAACAGCAGCTAGGGCAGCACCCTGAAAATGCTTTTTACTTTGGGAAGAGCTAAAGGTCAGAAGTTAGCCATAGTTGCACCAAGCAGCACTTGACTCAGGTGGGAGACGGGAACATTCTAACCAGAGCACTCTGCCCCCGGGCACTGCCCACAGAGGTGGGGTTTTTGGCTGGGCAGAGGTGGGAGGGCTGGGGTCTCTAAAGGCAAGGGAGCTACAACTGAGCAAGAAGAAGGAAAAGCTCAGAAGCACGGTGAGAAAACCCCATCAGAATTTCATTCTGTTGTTAATACAAGCCCCAGAGTTATTTTTATCCCTAAATAATTGGTAGATACGACTAATCAAATACTCTATGAACTTTTAAGTAATTATGCACTGAATTTAGCAAACAAATGTGAAAGCGCAGTTTAAAACAATCAACAAATATGTACAGTTACAGCTATCTAGGTTTGCTCGGGTGCCCAGGGTAGGAAACAAGAGATACTGCGTTTAAGCTGCAGGCGACAGGACCTGCAGGCACAGCCTTCCATTTCTGCTGCTGCCAGCATCTCCTAGGTAACACGCATGTCATCCCAGGCCCTGCTTAGGAGCACTGGACCAGCTCTGGGGCTCTGTCACAGAGCTGGAAACAGTCTCATCTGTGCATGCACCCTCGTTCTACGGAAAGCACCCTCATTCTAGGAAGACATACTATCTTGGTTAAGGTTAATAGGCAACTCACCCATCTCCCACATAGCAGTCAATAAAGCCTGCAGAGCCCTCTTCTAAACCTGACCTTTGGAGACTTCTTAGAGTAAGTCTTCAGGTTTCCTTAATTCTCTGACCTACATAAAGGGTCAGCCTACCAATCCTATTTGCCCTCCCCTGGCTCCCCCTTCTTTTACTCCTCGCCTCGATATGAAATAAAACGGAAAAGAGGTATTAAAGATGAGCAGTTAATCTGAAATAAAGCGAGGGAAACAGAGGTGAATCCTATTTCCTATCTACTTTTCCCACAAATAAAACAGGAGGATTGAGCCTCACAACCACACATGAAAGTGAACCACAATTCCAAAATTTTCTTTCTGCATCTGAAAGTACCTGGTAAGAACCAAGCATGGGGGAATCCATGATCGGAGGGGGAAAAGGCAGCTGAGAACTGAGGCACTGTGTTTCTACCATGTGGAACCCAGGCTTCCACTACCTCCCTGCCCACCTCTTGGTTCCCAGCTCCCTCCTCCCCGTCTTCTGGCAGAGTGCCAACTTGGACTTGCACCGATGGCTCACAGGCCCAACAGGACCCTTAATTAACCCAGGTACCCAGCTCCTGGCAGTGGGCTGTGAAGGAGTACGAGAGTCAGCTCCACAATGCTGAAGAGCCTGTTCGCCTGTAGGCCTCCACCCAGGAGCTGCTGTTAGGTGAGCCCAGCAAGGGAGGCTAAGCAAACCCTCTAGTCTGCCTGGGAGGCATTTCTAGGACAGGAAATTCATGACTGCAAATGGGGACACTGGAAGAGCCAAGCCTCAGAATCTGAAAGTGAGCTTTTACATTGTAAACACCAATATCCTCTGGCAACCACAGCGACAGGCCTCTAGAGTTAACAAGGAAGAGTTCGTCAGCAACCATCAGTTATGTGGCCTCCAAGATGTCCTTTTCCAAATCACACTCAAAACATAAAACAGAATATTCAAATTATCAAAAACAATTTCCTAACAATCATGAGAGTCTACCCCAAATCCACTTTCCCGTCTCAACCCTTGCTCATCCCTTTCCTGGTTTAGATGAGGGATGTCACTGAGGGCTGGCAACATCTGCAAGCAGAAAGAAGCAAGCAAGGCAGAGACAAGCAGCTTGGGAGGCTGGGGCAGGAGGATCACAACTTCAAAGCCAGCCTCAGCAGAAAGGCGCTAAGCAACTCAGTGAAACCCTCTAAATAAAATACAAAATAGGGCTGGGGTATGGCTCAGTGGTTGAGTGCCCCCGAGTTCAATCCCTGGCACCCCCTTCCCCCTCAAAAAAGAGAAGGGCTTATAATTTCTTGGGCAACAAGACAAGGCCTCATTCCAGGCTTGAAATGCCTTAAAATAAATAAGTGAATAACACGTCAGCATGAAGGAACGGGCAGTAATACAGATTTGGAAAACATCCAAAATGCAAAGCCCTTCCTTATCTAAGTTATATATATTTAGTATGGTACACATGTAGAATTGGAGAGAGACAGCCTCAGGTGAGGGAAAAGAAATGAAAACTCCCACCTGTGGTGCCCCGGTAGTGAGAACTCTTATCTGAGGAAAGAAGAATCTAGAATCAGGCACTTTTTGACCCAAGTCAGGGATCTCGGGTTTGATTTTCCCATGTGCCATTCCATGTGGCAGCCCACTTGCTACGTATGGCTCCTGAAGCTTAAATCTTGATTAAAATGAAGTAGAATTATAAATTCAGCTCCCAGGCACAGCCACATTTCAAATGCTGAACTCGCAGGTGTGGCTCCTGTAATGGAGGCACCTGGCCACACCACAGAGGAACTTGTTTCACTGAACCATCTTTAAAAACGATGTCCTATCTATACATGGATATTTGTTGAAGGAATGAATTCTCCAGCAGAGAGTGGGGGGGCATATCAAATCAATCAACAGTCCTACACCCAGGTTCCTTACTCCCTGAAAAAGGCTTGGGTGAGTTGGCAGGGGCCACTGGACCACCATGTCCTTGTTTCCAATAGCTTCCTTCTGGACTGATAAGACAGCTGGAGCACTTTTTTAGATTGATATTTTCTTTTATCCAAACCTTGGTCCTTCTGACAAATATTGAATCTATGGGTCACAGATGATCTTTTTTGACAATGCTTATGGAGCCACCAAGAAGAGAGCAGACGTTATTCATTCCTCAGACTCCAATGCTAGTTTCTATGTTACACACTCACACTCGAGCATTATCAGATTCAATTAATGACACTCTGCAATTTTTCCCTAAGTATGCTTCACGTATGATCAAATACGTACAGGAAAGCACCTCAAATCCTGGGACCAGAAGCCATACCACAAGGAAGATAAAGAACGTAACCCGAGTCCTCTCTTGTGGTCTTTGTGGTTCATTCCCCTGAATGGAGTTGGCTCAAAAAGCTAGTCACCCTGGAGTATGGGGAGGATGGAGGTCGGCTGCAGGCTGCTCTTCGGGCACATGCGTAACTGGGAGGATCCGTCATTCCATCCACATAGCTCATGTTGGAGTACACATCCACTCCAGGGGCTCACGGTCCCACCCTCTTTAATCTGGTATCAATTCTCCCCTGAGCCTCACACGGCTTTCTTCTTTGAAAGCTCACACTAAGAAAGCTATAAGCCTCCAACGGGGTCAACACTAGCTAAGACACACAGCACGTGGGCAATGCAGAGACTCAGGGAAATGAACATCAGGGGAGACCCACCATTCGAAATCCCAAGGTGAAGTCTATTCCCTTTGCCGATTTGGTCTCTTGAAGAGAAACATTCTTCTGTTCTCTGGAAGCTATGGCCCAACCTTTCAAAACCAATCACCAGCAAATCACTCAAACAGGGCTTAATGGCACATGGTTAAATATTTAACTTATGCCTCTTATAAGCATCTTAGCCAGGGTGTGGTTTGTTACTTTAGGGAAAGGGCACTTGGGGGCACCCAAAGAACCAACCAAACACCACTGTTTAAAATCATGACAAGATTATAGCTTCATCTGAAGAGTGCGAGTAGAAACCTAGTGATGCAGGAATGCAGAGTTCCTCACAACACACGAGAGATTCATATCCTCTCAATGTGAACCAATGAAAATAATATATATACATACTTTTGATGACTTAGGAATTAGTCTCATGGAGAAACCTCCCCGCTCCCCTCTCTCACACACCCCCCTTCCTGAGGCACCTTGGAGCTTCAGGTTTTTAAGTAAAAACAAAAAATATTGCAATGCTATCACTTCTGCTCCTGTCCTCGGGGAGGGAATGCATTTGAACCCTTTCTCCCATAATAGGTTCCGTGAGTGAGCAAGGGTCAACTGCTTGCTAGCACATTCCTTCCCAACATCTCCTCACAGCTTCCTCAGGAAGATCCGGCCTTGGCATTTAACGTACAGGAATGGCCCCAGTCTGCACACAGCGGGCGGCTTGCGCTAGGTGGTTTAAGTCATTATAGTTTATGGACGATTTATGCTACGCACTCAAAGCCCTGAGAAAACACAGCACCCTTGTAAGGCAGAAATATTCGACTCTCTTCTCACAGCTCCTACTTATGTTATTTTGTGCTGCCCAGGGAAAGAAGGCCAGGAGGAGATGGAACAATCTGGAAAGCTGAAGTGGAATATGGAGTATCTACCTCCACCAGGTCTGATCCCACACTGTATCTACTGCCTCCGGGGTTGCAGGCGACAGCCCCAAAAGCAGTTAGAGCAACAACCTCAACTGTTTTGCCCACCTGAGCACAGAGGAAAGCCAGTGGCCGCACATGTGGTAGCGCGGTGCACTTTCTAACGCTAAGGCAGGGTTTCCAGGGGTCAGGCCGCTCAGAATCTCTTCTGTCTCCATGCCGACTAAGAAAGCTGTAAGCCCAACTGGGTAAACACAGCTAAGACACAGAGCAGGTAGACTTCCAGACTCAGGGAAATGAATAGCAGCAGAGACCAAAGGGTGGATCTGGGAGCAAAGATAGCAAGTAACAAGAAGAGGGGATTGACATAAGGAGATGTCCCTTCTGTGACGCACAAAGGTACAGGAGTTAAAGAGCAGAAAAGAGCTGGAGCTGGGGAGGCTGACACGAGTGCTCATGTGACTCAGACACACGGGATCTTACAACTAAGAGAGCCTCTGTCCATCCCGTCACAGGGCCCACCTTCTAACCAGGAAGAGGGCGCGGCTGTGGCCTCTCAGTGGTGGCGAGGGATGCCACTCTACAACACACCAGCTGGAAGCAATTAGGAGCCTCTACCCTCAGCATGCAACACAGACACGTGGCTGTCCTTACCGGAAGGTGATTAAGGGGCACGTCCACCTGGCCCAGGAAGTCGTCTCGTGTCTGTAAAGAAGAGAGCAAGCGGTTAATGCTGCCAGTTATTCAATGACTGTCAGTAAAACATTCTTTAAAAAAAAAAAAAGTTTCATTGTAAAAAGAGACAGAGGTTCAGAGCCTGACCCTGAATGCGGTGGGGACTGAAGGCAGAGGGCCAAGGTGAGGCATAGAGAGCAGTCACCAGGAGACCCGAGAGCAGAAAACACTGTGCATCTTGTCTTTGGCTGTCTCAGACATTGGTTGGCATTTACTACCAAACAGGATGTTAAGGAATCATCTGTCAGGGTTGTGAGCATGTGGGCACTCAGGGACATGAACATGGAAGGCCACTGAGCGGTTGGGAGTAGAGCTGGGCCCATTTTAAAAGGAAGGTAGTACAGAGATGCTGGGAACATTTTAACAACTATTTATTTATCCTGCACCATAAACCCAGGGCTTCCTGAGAGCTGAGTGTCTAGAGAAAGAGTACATAGCTTAGTTATGAATAAATCTTATGAACCACAGATCCTAAAAGATGAACGCCATTTCAATCCAGTAAGTACACTGCTTGAAAATTTGGGGATCAAGTCCTATAATTTTTGACCATGCCAAACCCCTCCCTCTCTCATCGCTCATTCCCAACTTACAATGGGACCCAGGTAGAATTCATTAGGAGATACACGTTGGACCTCTTTCAGGCTCTGGGAGTGACCAGGGAACTCAGGTTCATGAGTCTCTGGCCTGGACTACAGAGTGTCTCACAGCTGTGTCCACACCAGGTCTCACATTACAAGGTTTACAGAGTGGCCTCTGGTGTTCAGATGACCAGAGGCGCAAATCAGAACAGGACTCCTGCCACTCATATAGAAATATGTAGCATACTGAAACATACACTCAAAATGCATAAGAGCTGGAGAGTTCCTCACATGTCATCAAACCCATTCCACAGCTAGTTGAGGAAAAGCCAAAGGAGAGCCCAGCTTGCCTCACTCTGAATCCTGGGTCCTTACTTTCACTCTGCTGATTTACTCAGAAATATTCTAATTTGCAGAAACTACTTTCCAACTCTACTTGAAAACAACATTCTCTTCTTTCACTTAGTGGAGCAGTAGGTAAATATGAACAACATCTTTTGAAATGATTTGCTGTAGGCTTAAGAATTTCCTTTTAGATAGTTAAAAAAAATTTTTTGATTAACTGGGAAGCCCATCTCTGTCTGCTCTAAACGACGCATGAAGGATAATGAGAAATCAAAGTCGGAGCTGATGGGGTGCTCGTGAAGAACGAGATGAGCTCCCGAGCTCTCGAGACTTTCAGAACTTTTCTCAGTTCTCTCTGCCACAACCCACCATAGGGAGGCCTCCTCTAACAGGACTACAAGGGAGGCGCCGATCAGTTCCTTACATTTAACCGAGAGCAGCAGTCAGCAGAAGGCCTGGAAAACAACAGCTTTGCTCCCCAGGGACTCACGCCAGTGTTAGTCCTCCGTTGGGCTGCTTTCATTATAGTTTTAAAACTGGTATAAATGTCAGTACCATCATACAAGAGATGGAAATTCGTTGCCTATTGGCCTTAAGTTGTGTGTCTTCCTAATATGAGCCAACGGGTACTGTCACCACCCCACCAATCCTCCTCTTCCTCCTCCAGTCACTGCTGATGTAGGAAGTCACAGAATGTGACTGATCATCAGAAGACAATATCATTAAAGCTACTCATGAGTCATGAACCTAAGTGCATTTTTTTCCCCCCGAAGTGCGTTTCAGCAAAAATTCACAAAACATCTAGGTGCCATGTGGCTTTACTGGGGAGATGTCTGGGTTCTAAACTGATAACGTGAGTTAAGCTCTGCCAGACACCTAAAGAGGGGAGGCCGACACTGACGGTGCAGCAAACCCTGCCAGAGGGCTCACCCTACTCAACGCTCGGTGCCAAAGCTGTGGCGCATCCTGGAGCAGCCCAGGAGGCAGGCACCATTATCTCACCCGTTTTATAGACAGGAAAGCTCAATGGTGAGTGACCTGCCAAGTTCCCGACAGGCTGGCTCCCAGGCTGCTCTTAACCCCCACTCTGCCGCATCTCAGCGAGTGGCAAGAGAGCAAGGCGAGTGCTGGCCCTGGGCTTCTCCCTGAATGCTGGCTTTCAAGGGTGAGGAAGGGGAACTCGGATGACAGCAGTCTCCTGCAACTTTAGGAGGTTCCATTACAGAGATTTCTGGGTATATGGTCTCCTACTCCACCAGCTCCTTTTCTCCAATGAAACAGTTTGCTGAATTCCCCGAGGTTCTGTGAGGCTGGGAAACCTACTCCTGCCTTATCAAGTTTCCTTGTCATGTTGGGAAAAACAATTTCTAACACAAAGATAAAGGAACCCCCCCCCCAAAGGGAGGAGAAGGCTGTTATTTACATCAAGGAAGATGGAAATAAAATTAGTTTATTTAAGAAATAAATTATTATTTATTAAATTATTATTTTTTAAATAAAACAGGAATCAAGCCCCAAATAATGCCGGCTCAAAATGAATGGGGTTAAAGCCACATTCCACCAGTCAATGGAAGATGCGTTTGGCCAAGAGGCGTAGGTTTCAAAACATCCTTTTGCTGCCCAAACTGGAGAAAGTTTAGGAAATAAAGTGTTTAGGCTAAAGGCACGACGTGAAGTTTTACAAACAGCTTCAACACTGCAGAAGAGCTGTCGTGGGATGAGGGAGGATGAGGAGCTCTCCTGGGGACTTGTCATGAGAAGATGTGCAGGAGTGTGGCAGCGGGGGGGATACCTCTGACACCTCTGTGTGATGGTCAGCCGTCAGGGATGGCATGACAGGCAGAGGGTTCTGACTAGGGCCCTGAAGAGGCAACATCTAAGGCCCTCACAACTGTCTTAGGATGTCACTTACCAGAGTGTGACATTTTATACCAATGTTATAAAAAACAGATAAATTTTTAGTAGTTAGTATCATAAAATTGTTTCCAAACACCATGTTAACTATAAGAAGCTACAAATTAACTTGTGAAGTGAATACTGGCATTTCTTGTGGTGATTTTAAAGTGGTAAGACACTGAATTTCAGCCTCCACTACCTGCCATTCTGTCCTCCAGGGTGAAAACACTGCAGGATAGTAACACAATTATACAGGTTCCCTTCTGCTGAGCCATCGGATTACTTTTCCAATTTAATGACCATGTCCAGTGGCGCTCCCGACATGTGTCACGTAAGGTGAAACAAAAATCCATGTTCCATTAATGAAAAAGTGAAACACACACACAAATCAAACAGTGTCTCTTGGAGTTTGCTCACTACACACTGATGGACTATGTTCAGGCCCACTCCTCCCCACTTCAAAACCAATGATTCTCTTAAGTCAGAAGGAAGGACAGCAGGGTGTGCCACGTCATGCAGAGGTGTGCTGCCGCTGTATGTGAAGGCCAGAGGCCCTGGGACCAGGACTAGCACCACAGTTCCCTGGTAGCTCCTGGGCTCTTCCCCAGACTCCCCAGCGAGCACTGGTCAGAGCCACCAGCTGTGAAGTGGACACCAGGCTTATCTGTCCTCACACCTCACATGTGACCCAACTTCTCCACACACCCATCAGAAGGACCACAGAGTCTCTGATCTTTGGGTCAGAGCTGGGCTTGAAGGATGGAAGGCCAACGTCATCACACACCAGGACTCCATTACCCGGTTCCTTCCAGCACAGGCCATGGCAACAGCAGCAGCAAGCCAGGCATGGTGTGAACTTCCCACTGAAGCCAAGAAGTAGGGAAGGAGGCTGTGGAGGGAGAAAAGTACCAGCCGCTAGGATGGTGGCCCACAATCACACTGGGGCTGCAGGGCTCCTTAGGCAAAGGGTATCAAAAAGTATGGGCAATTCTTGGGGGAAATGACCCATGAAGTACTACAGCTATGGATCAAGGCAGTGTTGGGTTTTTTTTTTTTTTCCCCACTCCTGTACCAGGGATTGAACCCAGTGGCATTTTACCACTGAGTCACATCCCTATCCCATTTTTTATTTTGGGACAGGGTCTTGCTATGCTGCTAGGGTTGCCCTTGAACTTGCAATCCTCCTACCTCAGCCTCCTAAGTTGCAGGGATTACAGGCATGAGCCACCATACCTAGTGGGGAACTGTTTTTGAAGCTGTAAGCTGCAACCCCACAGGTGGTTTACAAAAAAGTATTTTTTTCTTTTTACTGTTATTGGCCCTGGGTTCCATTCCCTTGTGCATGCTAGGCTAACACTCAGCCACAGAGCTATATCCCCAGCCCCTATTTTTAAAAATAAAGTATAAAAGAACAGAAAAATATCAATGCCTTAACATGAAATACAAGTACTATTTTGAAAACCTTATTTCAGTTACACACATACAAAAATGTGTGTGCTAAGAACCGATCCAGAATGAATCTTTTTTTGTGTGTCCTATCATCAAAACAATCTGAGGGCCACTCAGCTACAAAAAATAAAAGCCATCTAGAACAATTTATTGCCTAAAGTTTTACCCTGGAAATCACATAGTGACTTGCTAGATCAGAATTTCTTAAGACAAATGGAAGAAAACTACACAGAATTTACAACATAATCTACAGAATCAGCATTTAGAGTAAAGACAGTATAGTTCCTTTTTTTTTTTTTTTTTAATGTCACACATCAAGGTAGACATCACAATTGCCTCTGACATAAAGCCAGAATCATGGCACCTGCCTTCCTGCCCAGCTCCAGTGCTCAAGACCACCTGTGCCTGCAGCCTCCTCCTGCAGCACAGGGCTCTGCAGGCCGGCCCTGGTTCTACCAGGCGGGGCACAGGTACGTTTTTGGAGTGACTTAGGAAGCATGTGCATTCTGAATTATCTAAGCCATGACGGCTTAAGTAACTTTCACCGAAGACTTAAACCAAAGGCTAAAAATACATCGTCTCTTTAGCGGTTGTGGCATGGGAAGTACCTAAGTGGCACAGACGATTCCTCCTAGACCCTCATCCCTCAGTAAAGTGAGAGACCAGCATCCTCATCACAGACAAAAGGAAAGAGAACCCTCGTCTGTCTCTCCCTCTGCTCAACAGGCAGACACAATGGCCTCCATCAAGGAGGCTGCAGGGAGGAAGCCTCCACCATACAAGTCCCAGATTCACCACTGGGGCCTCAGGTTTCAAGATAAACTGCTGTGAAATATGTCATCAGTTACTGTCATCAAATGATAATCCTGTCACATTCCACTAAAACTAAAGAAAAGTGCCACAATGAAATGTTCTCTGCATGCTCATGCACTTACCAAAACTGACTTCAGACCCCAGAACACAAGGCCAAGCAAGTCTCAGTTTTTTTTTTTCTTTTTGTTGTTGTTGTTTGTTTTTAAATCCACATGGGTAGACCTTTCATTATGGCTTTCACACTACCATCTCCCCTGCCATTTAGTCTTGAAAGGAAGGACTGAAATCTGCCATTCACTAAAACACTGCGGCGTGTCCTGGAGACACTGATTCTTATTTATATCAACAAACAAGACTCCCATGTCAACAAAACCTCAGGACACTCACAGGACTTTTACAAGTCCCAGGAACACCATGCCAGGCGTGCAGGCAGAACTTCTCCGGGCTGCCTGCGTCTGCTGCCAAGAAGACCATCTACCTTAAGAGAAGCTTTTTTAGGGGAAATTCCGAAGATAAAAACAGAAGGTCCAGGGAGAGAGAGCAAGGTCCAACTGTCCTGGCAGAGAAGGGAGCAGTCCTGCAATTGCGGTCTGGCTCTGGTCTGGGGCCCAACCAGGCATGTAAACTGTGTTGAGAGAAGATTTTCTTAGGTGGGCTCAAATGCGTCCCTGTTGTTCCAGGTGTCCAGCTATGAGGGATACAATGTGCCTGATGGGTCCCCTTCTCTGGGTGGGTGGAAGTGGCTCTAGAATAAGCTCTAGAACACTCAGTCCCCACCCCTGAACTCCAAATATAAGCATGTTTCCATTTGTAGGGTCAACAGATGGCAGGAATGACACTTTTTTGCAAACAGAAGCATTTGATAATCAGAATTTAATACCCAGTAAACTCGAGGGGTGTGAATGCTGGGTAAGGATTCTGGGAACTAGACTCAAAACCTCAAGAGACCTGCAGAGCTCAGAATCTCCTTAGCTCCTGCAGGGAGGGGCCAGCCACAGTCAGACTGCACTTAGCACATCTTACTCTGGACAATCTATTTCCATGGCTCAGTGGCCACAGGAGGCAAGGGTCTTGCACTTCTGGGTAGAGCAGCCCCACACAAACCATGGATACCGACACTGGCATGAGCAGAATGCTGCAGGAATCTCCAGGGGGAAGTGCCTCATTCAGCCCGAGGTCATGGTTGGGATGACTTTAGAGAGAATGTAAAGGGCATGCTGAAGGGCAGATGGGGTGGGTGGGTGGGGTGAGGAAGGAACTGCAGAAGCATCAGGCTCAACCCATGAGTGCAGAGGAGGCCTGTGGCATGGAAGTCAGGCCACAGGGGGAAACAGAGCAGTGGGAGGTGGGGAGAAGTGGAAGTTGGATCCTAGGGGTCCCATGTGGCTCACTTACATGAAAAGACAAAAGATTTTAAACTAGGTAATAGTTTGGATATGAGGTATTGCCATGTGTGTGACAATGAGAGAATGTTCAGACGTGAAATGATTATGAGAGCTGAAACCTAATCAGTGGATTAATCCACTAGAATGGATTAAATGGAGGTTGGGGCTAGAGGAAGTAGATCATTGGGGGTATGCCTCCGGGGTTTTTATATTTTGTCCCTGGTGAGCGGGGCTCTCTGCTTCCTGGCCATCATGTCCTGAGCTGCTTTCCTCCGCCACACCTCAGACCCAGAGCTACGGAGTTGGCTGACCGTGGACTGAACCTCTGAAACCATGAGCCAAAATAAACTTTTCCTCTTCTAAGTTGTTCTTGCTGAGTCTTTGGGTCACAGTGACGCAAAGCTGACTAATGCAACTGGTAAGGACTGCATTTTAGGAGGGTCGCCTGCTTGGGGGCACCCACGTTGAGGGGTCACCATGAAGGTCTGGCTCCTCAGGAAGAGGAAGGCATGGCACCCACCCAGAAGAGTCCCCTCCTGGGCTCTCCTGTCAACAGGGCAAGGGTGTCAGCGAGGTCCTGGGCCCAGTGCCATCAGTAATCCTCAGCCACCAATGTCCCTGACTTGCTGTTGATGTAAAGCAAACATGAAGACCACAGAAGAATAAGTGCAAATAAGGGGACAGTGGGATCAGACTGCTGCCCTCTCCAGGCAGTAGGGTATCGGGAGCCCACGCAGTCTGTCACCTACACTGTCACCTACACGTTCATCACCTTTGCTTGGGAGGCGTCCTCCTCTCCAGCCCAGACATGCTTGGTTACAGACAACTGATGGCAAGCTACAGTTGTGTTATCTTTTCAAGGAAGGACGAGGCCACTGCTTGTCACCCTTCAAGGTTCTGGGGCAGGACCTGGTGTCACAATTATCTGCACAAAATCTCCAGGGCAAAGGCCACCGAAAGCTTCTTATAAAGCTATTGTATTTGTAAAAAAAATAACGCAAATGTGAAAAAAAAAAACCCAAAAAAACCCTGAAGCACAATGTCATTCTCTTACCGCCTCCTGGTGAAAATTAAATTTGATGAATAAACTAAAAAAGATTTTAATGAACATAATTTGCTAAAAAATAAGCATTCTCACACATTCTATTTGTTCCAAAGCAAACTGATCCGAGAGTGAATTTGGAAGTTTATTTAAATGAAAACGTGTCACTGGGTTCATGTAGTGACCCGATACTGTTTAATTCTGTGCTTCTGTCTTTCGGTACAATTTGTCTTAATTTCTCAAGATTGCAGGAAAACTTTCTCAGGATAAGTGCCTCATTTCTTCTCTGGAGAAGTTTTTAGAATTAGATTTTCTACAAGTCATTTTAATAATAAATGTATGAAGAAAATATTCTTCTATCGTCTCTGAACTGGACCAAAGTATAGATGTCAATAACCTGAAATAGCAACAGACACCCTTAGTCAATGTAGTGTTGGGGAACAAACTGGATGAAGGGGAAAAGTGAACCGAAGTTTCCCACGGACTCGAGGTCATTTTTATTCTTTGACTTCATTCCCAAGCTTGATGCTAAAAGCTCTTCCTCAGGGCGTGGGAGGCGAGCAGTCCACCTCGCTGCCTGGCTGGCCAACCACGTGCAAGTGCGGAATCCCACAAGGCAGCACACAGACCACAGGGTGATGTCAACAAACTTCATTCTTGGACGTTTAATGACCGAAGACTCTGAACTAGTGTCATCCAGTTTATGCAAGGCCACTGACCTTTCCTAAAGGCTCCATTAAAACAGCCTCATACTATGAGCTGGTGGATCCTTCCAAGTCTCCTCTCTGAACTGGCCATGTTTTGGCTGAAATCATATCGCTGGCCAGTGACTCCATCAAAGTTTGCTGGGGAAAAGCTCCAGCTAAACTCTGGGGAGAACCTCGGGACTGTGAAGAATGACAAGCTCACATGCAGTTTCCCACTCTGTGCCAGGCGCTGTCAGAAGGTTAAGGAACCTGCCCGAGAGCAGGCAGGTGGCAGCCTGCTGCGCCTGCCATGGGCTCCAGCACCCACACTCACCATCATCGAGAGGGGACAGCTGTAACTTCAAGTACCAATGCCTTCATGCAAACCGCGAACAGCTCCCAATCCTCAGGAAATTCTAGCTTGCTCTGCTGCAGTGCCTGGTGCACACCCCTGGGGGTCACACTCACCAATGCTGCCAGCTCCGAAGGAACGTGATCTGAGCAGTGTTTGCACGTGCATATTCTTGCATGGGCCCTTTTCCCCTTGCTTATATTTTAATAGAAAAAATGAAATGAGTAAGGTATAGCTTGAAAAATAAATGGAACTGAATAGTTTTTATTCTTTTATGCTACCCAACCCCCTTCCCTCACCTCAAGGTCTTAAAAAAATTTTTTTTTGTAGTTGTAGATGGACAGAATGCCTTTATTTTTGTTTTTATTTTTATGTGGTGCTGAGGATCGAAACCAGTGCCTCACTCATGTTAGGCAAGTGCTCTGCCGCTGAGCCCCAGCCCCAGCCCATTACCTCAATACCTTTTAAAGCCTTGTTCTTCCTACTGGTGCACGCACATGCTGGGGAGGTACAAGACTTCCTGGGCACCGGGGCACAGACAATTCCAAACAAATCATCCTCTAAATCCGTCCACACATTCTTTTCCTTGTACCTGACCTGACTAATAACAGTTCTGGGCTCTGGGGCCTGTCCTTTTCCTGCCTCCCCTTTCTGAAATACAACCTCCCCTTCTCAGGCCTTTCAAAGAAGGGTTGTTTTTGTTTTTATCCTGACTGAATCTTACCACAGTCTGTTTTACTGGATATAAAAACCTCTGGAGTCAAAATGCCTGGTTAAAAAATGCCTGGCTCTTGTGAGTACAAACAGAACTGAGGACAAGGGGGAGATCCCACCCAACTCCACCAAGGTGACAGGCTTCTGGGATGACAGTATCTTGCATATTTTACCACCCTCCCATCCAGCCGATCTTTTTATTTGGCTTAAAAGATGATGTCAAATATTTTTCTGGCAGAAAATAAGCCTGATATGGATGATGGTTTTAACAATGACCGAGTTTATTAATTCAATTGATGGTAGGTATTTTCCATTAAAATGAATTGTATCCGCAACCACAAGACTAAATTATCTATTGTACTGGAAGCTTTATAAATTAAAGCACACGAGTAACATTCATCATACTTGAAATTACCTCTTTTGCAACTACTGGACTAATAACCTGTTGAACAAATGATAAATGACAGATGTCAACTTAAAAAATGTTTGAGAAGGTTTAATACATTATTTAGGTCTACAGAAAGATTTTGAAGATGTCTAAAAGCATAAAATCCATTGCCAAGTTATTAGCCCATTAACTAGATAATTAAAAAGTTTCATTCAAAATTTACTAAGTATTTAAAACTTCTTCCTCCTAAGGCAGGAAGAGAAGGGGAAGAAAAAAAATTCTCTTTTTCTGCGTATAATGTTGGTGAGAAATCCTGGAGAGGAGATCCTCAAAGCTTTGGGAAAAACAGAGTGTGTATCTTAATTTCACATGTAGCCTTAGAGTAAACTAAGAACTTCAAAGGAATTTTGGAGTTTAACAGGTGCCAGTTTAGGTACAGAGTATGGGACACCTTCTATACCTTGAAATCAAGGACTCAATGGGCAGGAGAGAGGTCCAGGTCGTCTTCTAGTCTCTCTAGGACAGAATAACACTTGCAGGTCCATGAGCACGTGAGGACTCAGGGTGACAAGGACCAGAGGCTCTCAGCCTGGCAGGGCCTGGAATCACCCGCAAAGTTCTCAAACCAGTGTACATTCCTCACCTCGGACAATTACATTTCTGGTCAAAGAGTTCAGACACTGATGTGCTTCAAAAGCTCATCGGCTGGGACTGATAAGCATGAGGTCCACCCCTCAGTTTTCCCTGTCTATAAAAGAGAAACTGTAATTATCTGTGAAACTGGTGGAGTTTATACAATTAGCAAACTGATATTCAATAGGAATCTCTAACAGTATAAAATAGTTCCTCCCCTCCCCCTCACGCCTCCGCTCTTCTCCCAAATGAGAAATAGCTGGACCCATTTACACATGCGGGTAAAAATAACTGCTGGGTCCGGAATGTGGATGGCATGGGGGAGGGGTGCATTTTTGGCTGCCCCTGTGTGGAACCCTAACCCTCTGGCCCGATAGGGCCAGGATATTAATAGGAATAGGACTCACAGGTGCACAGACAAAGCATAGGGATTTCACTGGTTGTGGCCAAGAGAGAGCTTCCCGCCACTCTAGTACTGGAACTACAAAAAGCAAATGTCATTTCAAAATGGAATCAGAAGATGTGACCCTTTGGAAAGACCTCAAAAGTCACTCGATGCAACACACATCTGAGATCTGCATCTCTATCCTTATCTCTCAAGTGGCTGCTCACCCTGTCAGTCCTAAAGCATCAATTATGGGGGCACACTACCTCCTGGGCAGCAGGAGGAGGTGGGTTTTGGATGCATACACATCTCATCTAAAATGCTACAAGTACCTAGAGGTAGCTGAATAATCAAAGGCAAGTTTCTTCACCACCACTCAAGGTCATTCTCTCTCCCCACAGAGTGGGATAAAGCAACTTCACCTTGCATAGGAATGGATTAAATGGAACAAGCAGATTGAAGAAATGTTGTTTCTCACCAGGGTTTCTGGAAGCAAGCATCATTAACATTTTGGAGAGGATGATTCTTCGCTGTGAGGGTGCTGCACTGTACTTTGTCAGATGTTTGGAAGCATCTTTGGCCTTTGACTACTAGATGCCATAGAAGCTCTTGCCCCCTAGTTATGACAGTCAAAAACATCTCCAGGTAGTGTCAAATGCCCTGCAGGGGGTGGTGACAAAAATCTGTGCCAGCTGAGAACCACTGCCCAGTCCCACTTTCCTCCCTCCCTTCTGCTCAGGAAGGTGCTTGCTCATCTTTGGGCAATTCTATGTAAATGTCCTAGTGATCTGTTGTTTGCTCTTTGGTAACTCACATTCTCTTGAAGCACCAGAGAAGAAGGAAGAAGAATGTATGTTTCCATGACTAGCAAGGGTCAGGCTAGGACTCAAACCCAGTCTTTCTGACTCTAGCACTTAAGAGTCATTCGTTTGTGGTATGTTATTTCTTGGGAACAAATCTCTCTGCCATGGGACAGGCTGGCTTAATTACTTATTTGAAGAAAGTCATGTGCTTACCCTTCAGCCCCTAGAGTACTTTATGAAAAATCTGCAAAGCTCCACATGCCAGACTATTTCCTAATTAATGGGCAAAACAGAGTGTGACATACTTCACCAGGTGGCTGCCAGGGATCCCTAAGAGGCTGAGACCCATGGCTGAGCTCTGTGCCTGCCTGAGTTGTGCTTAAAAATCAACAGCAAAAGCAGTTTCTAAAACATGGAATCATTTATGTGTAGGGCTATAATTAAGAGCACACAGTGGGGCTGCTGTCTAAGCCAGGAAGGCTCAGGAACATGGGAGTGGTAATGCAAGTTTACTTTAGATGAAAGTCACAGAGGAGAAAACGTTCCCAGCACTCTCTTCAAAGTCATTTAAGAAGTCTTCAACAATCAAACCACCCAAGACAACTAGAACTAGGATACTAGGCACCCAATTCACTCTTCATGTCTCAAAACATAAGACAAACCTGAAAAGGAAAGTTCACTCACTCACTTGTGACACTGTCCACAAATCATCAGGGACTACAAGTCAAGGAAATGCCCATGCTTGCAAGAGTAGACTTGCAGGCAGCCACGGGGAAAACCCTCCTGCATGAGGCCTGCAAGCAGGGCTGATGTGAAGCACTTGCTGAAACTCTGCAGCCTGATGCCTTTCTTGCCTCTCCTAGGTAGCCAGCCCTGAAACCTGTATCCACTGTGTGGTCTGCCCTGCACCAATGACTAAAAGACCAGAGAGGAGAGGGAAGTGCCACCTCCAAGAAGAACAGAGTCTAGATGCATGGGTTCTACACCACAGGCATGGGGAAGAGCCCTGGAAGGCCTGGGACATGCTCGAGTTCAGGAACTAACTAATGGATGACTCGGGGCACCAAGCCTTCCCTGGACCAAGTTTCTCATCTGGAAAGTGGGCTAAAGACCACCTGCCCTTCCCAGGCTTGTGCTTCAGATGCCTGTGTATCTACAAGACTCATCCAAGCTACTACTGAGTGTTATAACAGTCTACAGTAGGGACTGTTTTAAATGCACTGTTGGGAAATAGGAGGAGCCATGAGTTCCTGCCAAGACCGGGCAACTGGAAACACGCCGCTATTTTCAGTAACACCATGGGTCAGTGAGTCTGGTCTCCAATCAAAGAGCTCCTCTGGTGTTGCGGAGAGATCAGCATATACAGTTTGAGAAAACCTGTTCTAACCTGCGGGGGTAAAAATATGTGAAAGGGATTTCAAAAAATGGAATGGGCTGTTACAAAGTTAATTATTCCTTAAAAATAAATGAAGCAATGACATGTAATACAAGGACCAAGATGCAAGATTACAGGTCTAAATCTAAGATGGGGACACTCTTGGAATGTTAGAAATGCCTCTTATTTATTTTCTTTAAAAGATGACCTGGCTGAAGGCAATCACCAATTTATGAACAAACCACATTCTAAAGTCCATTTATGGGCTGGGCATGGTGGTGTATGTCTGTAATCCTAATGGCTGGGGAGGCTGAGGCAGGAGGATTGCAAGTTCAAAGCCAGCACTGACACCTTCGTAAGGCCCTAAGCCAAGTTAGTGAGAAATAAATAGGGCTGGGATGTGTCTCAGTGGCCAAGTCCCTGGGTTCAGTCCCTGGTACCAAAAAAAAAAAAAAAAAAGGTCTATTTACATAAATGCTGGTTGTTTGGAACATGAAACCTACAAATCTGAAGAAAATTATAAATCAATGGTAATCCTTAGACTAGACTACAAAGGCTGTTAAATCTACAAGTACCTAGGACATCAAGCAGGACTAACCCTGGAACGTCAATTACACTCTCAATCCATGCTGAGATTATTACCAAATACTCCCCCATCAGCTGGGGCAACCAAGGGCCTTGTGAGCCCTTGTCACCCCTCCAAGTCCACACTAGTGGGTACTTCTGTGGGACACCTGCAGAAAACCACAGGACATGGGGCAATGACTGACAGCCAAGGCAAGTCACCAATGAACTGGGCTTGAAGCCAGGACAAAGTTTCTGGGTCATGTTAATATTAATGAAAATTCTGCATTCAACGCCACAATACTTAGATGGCTGATTTTAAAAGAAGATTTATAGTCTTTCCAGAAGAACTTTGAGAAAAAAGGCTTCAAGAACACTCATCTTGTTTTTATTATCCTGATTCACAGACACCATCTTGAAAAAAAGAATAGGCGGACCCAGTACAGAGAGCAGCTCGGTTGCTCTCTCCTCCACCTGGAGCAAGCTGCCCTGGCTCCCTGAGCAGCTCCAACGTGGGAATGGTGGGGTGTGATCCAGTGCATTATCCTGAACCGTGAAAACAGTGTGTACAAAACAGCACCAAGCCTTGAACACAGCAGGTGTGGAGAAGTAAGTTACATTGTTTTGCTACACGGGCCCCCCTGGAAAGGCCTACCAGAGTGACTGCAGGCTGCTCTTGGGAGGGCTCGGTGTATTCACGGCCAGAAACCCTGCAGACAATTCCCACAGGGTTCCTAACCTTCAAATTGACCAACACAGATTGATTTCAGTCAAGTTCAACTTCTAATGAGCACAGTTAGGGGTTGAACACGAGAGGGAAGGGAGTCAGTGAACATCAGTGGCCCAGGATTCAAATACTCTGAATTAAACAGATATATTTGAATACTTAAGTTTTAAATTGCTATTCTTTTATCTATCTTGCCACTTAAGCTTTTTTTTTTTTTTTTTTTTTTTCATAGTTTAGCAGGAAGAATACTGCAGGAGCTAGAGAACCTAGATCCCCGTGCATGGAACTTGGAGAAAATCTCAGCATCCCAGTATTTCCATTGTGAGAGAGGGAGGGGGAAGATTAGAATTAATTCTAAGGTCCTTAATATGTATACAGTTCTCCAAGCTTCACAGACAGACTTTGCTATGTCATCACTTTCCCTTGCCCTTAGTGTCAATTTTGGAAAAAATATTAAGTTACATATTTCTGCAAGTCAAGCAACTTTCGCCTACTTTGGATATGGACTGGTGGTAAAACGTAGCAAGGCCCTCTGGGCTGCGCACCATCATCCAGAACCCTGGGCACCTCTCAGAGCCCAGCAGATATGAGCTCAGTCCAACCAGAACAGAGTTGGCCCTTCTGACTGCCATGTCCAAAGGCACACCAAGCACAGACTCTGCAGACAGAAGAGACCGAGGGCTGAGAAGGCAGCACAGGGGGCGGCAATGTGGTCTGACTTCAGCGGACTGCAGCCCTGCCTCTTGCGAGACTTGGTGCAGTGGCTCAACTTCTTTGAGTTTCCTTATCTGCCAAATGGGACAATGACGACAACATTGAGAGTGGCTGGTATAGAAGAACCTAGAGGTCACACACCCATATACAGTTCTTCAGGGTGCAAAATGCTACAGAAACTTCCATTTAGCAATGGGTAGTAACCCTACTGTTTGCATAACGCTTAATTCTAAGCGTTAATTCCACTTAAAGTGGAATGTGCCTCACTTACTCCTCATGATGGCGAGTAATTACTCCCATCTAAGGGAGATAATACAGAAAACAAAAGCACAGAAAGGCTAAGTGACTTGTCCAAGGTCGCACAGCTGTGAGCAGTGGAGCCAAGATCTGAGCTCTTATTGCCACCCATGTCACACACTTGGCTATTGCTACTCAAAGTAAAATCCCAACTATTTTTTTCCTGGATAAAAAAAGATCTTGCCCAGGTGCTAGCACATCTTTGACCATTCCTTGGGGACAGTCTTTGGGACACCTGGCAGATCATAAGCCATTTAAGTACACTTTGAGACCAAATTACAAATTTAGCTATACTTTAGATGGCATTTTGAGAAATACTGAATATGACCAACCATGAGATTCAAATCTTATGAAAATCTGAAAGCCTCTTCTCTGCTCTCCACTACCCTGTCCTGATTCTTCTCCCAAAGGGGCCAGGGTGGAGGAGAAGGTGCTTATCTATTTATCTATGAAACAGATTATCGCTATTTCAGGACTTTACCTACAAAAGCTGTCTAGGTATGGCTACATGGATGCTGCCCTCCTTCAGAAAATAATTTAAGGCATTTCAAAACCGCAGTGATGACAACTAGCCGCAGAGTCAAGTTTTCAAACAGAAACCAAAATACACCCAATCCCTACAAAGGTAATGAAAAAAGATTTTGATTCAGCACACACCGTGTTTTTCTTTGTAAGCATCTTAAAAAAAAAAAAATCTTGGTGTCTAGCAGCCAAGAAATACATTAAAGCTATTCATTTCCATCAAGCCCTGTCTTCATGCCTCTCCCCTTGCAAAGGAGACTGAAAACATGACGTGGACAAAGGGCTGACGTGGCACCTTTGCAAACTGCTTTTCATGCAGGATGCACACGTGAGGGAACAATTACAGCTGTGTAGGTGCAATCCTCTTTTTCACCCTTAAAATTAAGGTATGAATTTTAATAAAATAAAATTATTAACTGCAAAATTTTATTATTAAAACAAAACCACACTGTGTTCAAACACAGGCCTTTCTCAACCTCATTACCCAGATGGGTATGTGTATACACATTTGTGTTATAGTTTAGAAACAAAGATGTACACACACTCAAGTGGTTTGTAAAGACAACATTTAGAATGCAACTGTCACCAGTGTAATGGCCAAGTAATCCTCAGTCATGCTATGAATCGCTGTCATGTTCTGAATCCTTATTAGCTACAGTCAGCATGTAACCCATTTACTTTGATTTTTACTGGAAGAAATATGCTATTCTGCAATTTGAGAAGTCAAAGAGACAAAAATCCAGGGAGACGTTGAAATATATAATGTGATTTAGAAGCTAGGTTTATATTGAAGGTGAAATGGTATCTCAAGAAATGTTTAATTCGCCATCTTGACCTCGTTGGACGAGACTCTACATGACAATGATTACAGAGGATGGTTTGCTAAAGAGCCAGTAAACTCACCCACCCCACTTCTTTAATTTTAAAAAAGGGGAGAAAGGAGAAAACTTCCACAAACTTGAATTCTGCCGTCCATACCTTGCATGCATTATTTCAATTAGTTGTCCCAAGAAGCCTGCAATAGACAGAATCCATTATTAACTCCATTTTAAAGATCAGAAAACTGTGGTTGAGCAAAGTAACTTGCTCTAGTCTTTTACTGAGTGTTGCCAAACACGTAGTGCAAAGAGCCAGGATTCCGCCCTAGGTGTGGCTTGTGTTTCTATATTGTCCCTGCAGGTTAACAATCACCAGGATCCCAGAGATAAGGTGAACATGAGGCATCCCTGGAAAACTGCATTACCACCTAGAGAAATTCAGGTTCCTTTAAAATACGTAAAGAGAAAAATTATTTTTCTCTTTAAAATAATATACCTTAGTTTATGCTAAGAAATGTGACAGAGCAAGCCAGCACAAACCCAAATGGCCACACAAGAGACAGCGCGGGGCCTCAGCAGACAGCGCGGTCTCCTCCAACGCTTCCACTCACGCTCCAGCACTGGCCAAGGGGGCTTTAACCACGCTGGCTAGCAGAGGCAGCATCCTCCAACTGTTTCCCTTCAAGATTTTGAACTGCTCTTTCACTGGAGAAAGAGGAACTAAAAACAGAAAAAGGCATCGTCCAAGTACCTCCCAAAGAATGATAAGCAGAGAAAGACACACCAGAGAGGCTCCTGGAAAAACCACTGACCAGGAAACAGAGTGGGCTGGATGTGACCATCTCCTAAACTGCCGCCTGTCAAATGTTCTGTCACACGGAGCTGCGTGGCAAGAAAACAGGCTCCAGGATTGGGACCCTCGCTGCAGGTCCACCTGCTGGCTCTCAGGATCTGATGGAACCCGTGCCTCATGACTCATCTCACATGTTCTGTTTTCCAGAAAAACCACAAGTGACCCGGGGCAGGCAGTTTGTGTCTCTATCTTCCCACAGGGCTTAGCACCAGCACATGGTATGTTTTCGATAGGTATGCAAGGTATCCTCAGATAAAATGGCCCCTGTGGGTCAGATCAGGACTCTCTGGCTTTCTCCCCTACTCAGCACATCAAGTAATTGCCAATTGACAGGGCAGACTCAATAATGGCCTGCAAGGATATCAGCTCCTCATGCCCAGAACCTGCAAGTGTTAGTTGACATGGAAAAATGTCTTTGTGAGAGCCATTAAACTAAAGATGCTGAGACGGGGAGATTTTCCTGGGTTATCTGGGGGGCCCCTAAATGCAATCACAAGTGATGAGAGGCAGAGGGAGATTTAACAGAAGAGGCGGTGATGTGACCACTGCACAGGGACAGGAGTGACGTGGCCATAGGGTAAAGAAATGCCAGTAGCCCAGGGCCCGAAGAAGCGAGGCACAGATTCTTCCCAGGCCTCTGAAGCAGGAAGGTCCTGCTGATGTTCAGCTTTCAGCCTAGTGACAGTGACAATGAAAAGGCTGCCAGCACTGGGAGAAATGAATAACTGATATTTAAGCCAAGTTAGTAGCAATTTGTTACAGAACCCCAAGAAACTTGCATATAGGGGAAGACCAATCCAAAAGCCCAGTTTGGGATGAAAAGAATTGAACAAGGTGACAGGTATCACCCTGGGATCAATCAGGAAGCTTCTGGAGGACTGAACTGCGTGGGGCAATACAGGCTAATCCAAATGCCTGCCTGCAACACAGTGCCTTAAGGTTCCACAGAGATCTGTTCTGGCACCAAAGATAAAAATGCCACTCACGGGTGACACGCAAATCCTGCAGGAGAGATCAGAGTATCTGAAGGTCTGACCCCAGATTTCTTCCAACTGACAATGACCACAGTGGCACACACACACACACACGAGATCCCCCTTCTTCTGCCCAGAGCCCCTTTGATTGTGCTTACACCTCACAGTAGGTGCTGCAAAAACAAAGTTGGCAAATAAAGCAGAGTACATCCCCACGTATCAAGACGGACTCCTCTGTCAGGTTGAGGACCCCATTACGAAAGCCTGAAATTTAAATGCTCTAAGACCTCAAAATAAAATGGCACTGACATGACCCCACAAGTGCAAAATTCCACACCTGAGCTCAAGTGACAGGCTGCAGTCAAAACACAGGTGCACTGAAAATATGCATCAAATTACCTTCAGGCTATACATGCATAAGGTATATATGAAACATAAATAAACTTCATGTTCAGACCTGGGTCCCATTCCCAAGATGCCTCATTATGTATATGTAAACATTCCACACCCCCGCCCCCCCAAAAAAAACCCCAAATTTGAAACATTTATATTCCCAAGTATTTTGGATAATGAACTAACTGTATTTTCCTCTCATAAAACTTGAAGGATTCAAAGAGACTACAACTATCTGTTGGAAATTTCCTTTAAAAAACCCTCTCCTGCTTTTACTTACTTGCCGCAAGTATCCTGGTGCAGCTGTAGGTGATGATAGACCTACTTATGCAGAAGTATGGCACACTTGCGCCACAAACTGTACATAAGCTATAAAAGCAACACTACCACACCCCCAACATGATACTGAGCTCATTAGGTTGTACTTTCTGAATCTATGCAATCAACCATGTGTTGTAAGCACTCCAGTATTTAAATTTCATTTGAATTACTATTTGCTAAAGCTCACCGCAGCTGTATTCACAATTGCCAAAACTTGGAAGCAACCAAGATGTCCTTCAGCAGGTAAATGGCTAAATAAAAAGAAATGCTATATCCAGGCAACACAGTAGTATTCTGTGCAAGAAAGAAATGAGAGAGCAAGCCATGGACAGACGAGGGAACTTAAACTCATATTGCCAAGTGAAAGAAGCTCATTTGAAAAGGTGGCAGATAGCATGATTCAGCCATACAGCTTTCTGGAAGAGGCAAACTATGGAGATAGTATCAAGACCGTTGGCTGCCAGGGCAGGTGGGGTGGAAGGAATGAACCGGTGGAGCTCAGAGGCCTTCGAGGCAGTAAAATTACTCCCCACGTTGATATAGTGATGGATGTGTGTCATTATACATTTGTCCAAACCTACAGGATGCACAACATCATGAGTGACCTCTGATGTGAATTACAGACGTTGGGTGGTAATGATCGGTGTCAATGCAGGTTTGTCAAGTGTAACAAATGTACCATGTCCGTGGCGGTACTGATGAAGGGGGAGGCTAGGCATGTGTGTGAAGACGTGTATATGTGAAATTTCTATACCTTCTGCTCCATTCTGTTGTGAACCCAATAAGGCTCCCCACAAATTGAGGCTATTAAAAGAACAAACTCCATTTCTACTGGCCCTCCGAATACTTGAAGGTTTTATTGTGGCTGCTATATGATAGTCACTGTTTTATTACTGCCCAAATAATGGACACCACTTGTTAAAATATACAATGTAAACATCATTTCAACTGTTTTTTTTTTTTTAAATCTATAATCTGAAAACATGAACGGAAAAAAATAGTCAACCCAGTCTGGAGGTTTAACTGAATACAAAACGATGAGAACATCCCAGAAAAACAAGTATGGAAACTACATGTTTACTCTTGCTAGTTTTTTTGAAAGCACATGGGTATCTGTTCACTTCAAAACTGCCATGTTTTTATTTAGCCACTTCCTAAGCAATCCATGCTAACAGCTGCTTGGTTAAAAAATAAGACACTGAACATTGAATTTGGACTAGTCAAAGTGTTTCCTTCCCACCCCAGACGCAACTTTACTAAAAAACAAACAAAAAACCACAAACGACATCAGTCAACACCAAACCAAATTCAAGCACCTTGGTAAGCCCCACAGTGGGTTATGAAGACCTTGGCATTGATCTTGCTATCTAAATCAAGTCAGAAACAGTACCAGAAGGTGATGGGAAGGGAGTCTTCCAGTTTATTTTGGAGAAAGCAGCAAGCAGAAGAATGTGTGGTACATGTTTACATGAAAATGATCACCCTCAGATTTTCCATGTGCAAATATGTAAAGCTGGTACAAAGGTTAGAGCAAAGGGTGTTCACTGCACTGACGAGACAGGACAAACTTCCTGGTATAAAAATTCTTCACTCTGGTCAACAGGACACTGTATACTTTTGTACCAGAAAATATGAGCCCCAAATTAGAGGTTTTGCAAAGACCAGGTTATGTTAAATTAAGACTTTAACAAAAGTAAAAGGCACTTTATTATTGGAGTACTCCGCACACGGGCAGTGTATTCTTAGGAAGCTGGAGCTTCATTGTGCAGAACCTGGTAATTAAAGTTACTGTGCCTTGGGGCTGGGGTTGTGGCTCAGTGGTAGAGCACTGCCTAGCATGCATGAGGCACTGGGTTCAATCCTCAGCACCACATAAAAATAAATAAAATAAAGGTCCATTGACAACTAAAATATATTTTTTAAAAAGTCATTGTGCCTTCCTTCTTACAACACTGATGTGGAAGCACATGACAATTATCCCATATGTAACCGGTGACATATTCCAAAGGGGAACTTACTGCTATTTTCAAAGATAAGCTGTTGTGTAAATTAAAGAAAAAAATGAGACTCTTGAATTATACTGATACTGAATTTACCAAGAATAAAAGCCATTTCCCATTTGTAGCTTCATAAAATATTTTAAGTAACATGATCCAACAGTTAATGAAGAATCCAAGGCTATAATTATCCTTCCAATTGAAAAAAAAAAGTCAACGCATGGCACATATCAGATAATCACTAATCAATCTTGCCCTAATTATAATTTTTCATGTATTGTTTGACAAGTTGTTGTGAACCTCAATCTCAATCTCAATCTCAAACTCCTGGTCTAGATATGATAAAACCCAGGAAAATGATCTCAAAGGAAAATATTACTTTAGGTACATCCTACCCCAAAAGCAAGTTCAAAACTCAGTAAGCTAATCTCATAAAAGGCAGCAAAAATTACATGGTTGTCCATACATGTGTCTTTAAGATACTTTAAGACACTTTTTGGATCAAAAGATTTCACCTTCCATATTATGTTCAATTTAACACCAGTCATTTATTAAGGACACTTATGTAATCTAAGCATCCAAAGAATATCAACATTGGGGGTTCACAATCTATACACTTTTTTGTATAAAAAGATGATACGTAATAAACTCACTAACAATTAACAGCAATCTCCTGACATGTAAAGCATTATACAAGACTATCAGGGGAAGAGAAAATGCATAAAACCCCTGGCCCCATAGGAGTTTAGAGAAAAGGATGTAAGAGGAGCCATTTTTAGAAATATCTATAAAACAGAACGTAAATATGAGCCATAAGCAAGGTGATAAAATACTATGTGAGAGCAGAGGGGGAGACATGCCTGGGTGGGGGCAGGCAGGCGGGAGGCCGCCTGGCAGAGCCAGCAGAGCCGCTGCCAGGGCCAAGAATTGGGAGAGCCAAGGGGGAAACTTTGGCCCTGGGTGGGACTACCTGATGGGTGGAGAGGAGTGGGGGGCCTCAGAGGCAGTGTGGGGAGGCACCTGTGGCTCAGGAAAGTCACTTGGGGTTGGCTCGTCTAGATGCCCTGGCAGCCACTCGACTGAGAGGGCACATGGGGTTCAATTTTCTGTGCACTCATAGTCAAAGCCCACACTGGTCCTTCCCGGGAGTCCTGCTAGGCACCGTGGCTGTGAGTTCATGGGTGTGTCCTTTGCAGACAGAAAGGGAGAACCTCTCACAGATACGGACAGAGCTATATTCTTCAACGCTCCTTTGCCCATGTGCGGGCTTCAAGCAATTAACAGCCCCCTTGCTTATGCAATCTAGTTTATTATACTGGTTACACCCCAGGTAAGTGACCATAAATTTCTGAATAAGCCAAAGTGTTTGGGCGAGCTGAGAGGGAAAAAGGGGAAAATAAATATATTTTTTTATCTTGGCAACTATAAGCTGCTGGCAAATGTTCACTATATCCCTGGGGAAAATCTCTTTAAGAAAAACAAAACCCAGTTTCATGTATCAACAGTTAGAGGGAACTTTTTGTCCTTAGTTTCATCTAAGGGTACCCCACTTTTAAAACTTGATGCAACAAATTAGCTGGTTAACAAACACAAAACGAAGATTAGCATGAAAACCTTATAGCACATGCACCGTGTGCCCGTGAGATGGTACAGTGGGAAAATCAGCCAGACTCGGTTCTCAGGACTCAGAAAACAGCCAACTGACATGAAATTAGACAAATTAAATTAGTTCATTTAAAACTGCATCGAATGCTGGATTCGCCACACCGGATTAGTCATATTTTAACATAAAAATGTTGTACACCAATTCACAGTTCTCTCTCTTCCAGGGTCAGAGAAGACTGGGCTTCTCAGCTTCCTCATGGTCAGGCAAGGGCCTGTTCCTCGCTGTGGCAGATGCACTCTGAGGTGACAAGTACTATCCCCAAGGTGAGGCTGAGAAAAGCTCTGGGACAGCCTTCTGCCATCCTGGATCCCTGTTGTGACCAGAAGAACCTGAAACCTGCAGGTCCACGTTGGCATTTAATTGTCAGTGAGAAATGACCCTGTGGTATCAAGCCACTCAGATTTCAAGTACCCTAACATGCCTTCAGTGACCATCCCAGAGGGTTTCTCAGTGGACAACCCAAGGAAACCACCACCCTTGTGGGCAGAAGACAAGTCTCTGTGGGACAGAAAGGTCTATGACCACCTTAACAAATGATCCTTCATCAAAATCTGTCTACTATCTCAGTCCGCATTCCTGCAGGAATAACCCCCTGCTTTGATGTCACACTGGAGAATATATTTTCTCAAAGTTGTAGAAAACACTGCAGGGATTCTTTTCTCACACGTCATTTCTAATAATGTTACTTTGCATTAGCATAAGTGATCACCTCTCTCCTGGCTTGGTCACCCTTGTGCCTATGCACCGGCGTGACCGTGAAGCTTTCACCCTGAGAACTAGTTCACATTTGCCCAGAGGGACAGTTCATCAGCAGTAACAGCACATGGTGCAGAGGGCAGGGAGTATAATTATTTAATCTTGCATCTTTGAAGGCTAGTCAAGTGGTGGCTTTGGATCTGTTTTAGACTGTCTAGTCAAACAATGAATGTGGACCTATTTTTCCAACAAATACTTGATGCTAATAAGATTAGCAAAAGAAATCTGGTTGCTGTATTTCCCTATTGAACTTCCTGATTACTAAACCATGTGATAAATGTTTGGTGCATTAGTCACTTCTTTCATTTGTTCACTTACTCATTTGATCATTCAACAAATAATTTACTGAATTTCTGTTTTGTGCCAAGCCATGTATAGACTCTGAGCATGGAAAGTCGAAAACTAACTCATTTTTAGTAATGATACTTGCTTTTAATAAGATGTGTCTGGTCACTGGACAGTTGGTAATTATAGACATTTTAACAGTAAAAGTATACAAATATTACTATGTTACTTCTTTTGTTGCAATACAAAAATGTAGGGTGCTCTACCACTGAGCTACATCCCCATCCCTTTGAATTTTTTTTTATTACATTATCTAAGCTAACAAAAAAAACTTGTGGTCCTCCTGCCTCAGCCTCTGGAGCAGCCTGGACAACAACCTGTAGCTGTGTGTGCTACAGGCCATGTGTCCATCTTACTAGGTCACTTCTAATTATTACCTGGGAACTTGATGGATAAGAAATGAAGCTCCTGAAAGTCACCTCAATTCGTCTTATTAAGAACATTATGGTCTACAATGCCGTCAGGGCAATGACATTAACCTAAGGCAGAGTTTGAAAACTCATCAAGAGCTTCATGGATGTTCAGACTCAGGCACATAGATGTCGAGGGATTGTACAACCAGTAATCCTAAAATATGGATACTCTACAGAACATACACTCTGTCCTTGGACACTACAGACCCCAGGAAACATTCAGAGGGGAGGCAGTGTCCAGCAGAGGCTTCCTTCCTCCCTGCACTATGGCCACCAGCAGCTGCTGCAGCTGAAAGGGCCTCAAGAGCATGCATGGTGGCCTCCTGGACACCTCCACAGGCTGGATCTGCAGGCTATGTACAGGACATGCCACTGCCTTTAACCTTGAGCGCTAGAAAAAGCAGAGACCAGTGGTAGAAATATTTAAAAGTCAATAAATGGAATGCTCTGGCTGGCTGGCTCTCACCTGCTTTCTTCCCTCAAGACAGACTTGGCATTCTTATAGGCTGTGTCCCTCAGGAGGCACCCCGCTGCTCCCAGAGCTGTAATTCCCTGTGACAAAAAGCCGCCTACCTTCCTCCTACCTGCCCCTCTACCTCTCTCTAGGTAAAGTCCTGGGAAATGCAATGGAGTGTTCAGTTATTATAGCAGAAACCTCGAGTCTCAGCTCATCTAGGCACAAATCACTTGTAAACACAAACAGTTTGTTATCAAAGTTACTTGTGAATCTGTTCAGTACTAAGTTAGTACTGCTGTCATCCTAACACATGATTTATTCATGTTTACAAATGAGCCAGTAAATAGGCAAGATTAATTTAGTAGCAATAAAAATGTTTTAACAGAATAAAATATTAAACAATGTTATAACTGTGCTTAAACTCAGGCCTTTCCTTTCATCTACTCACTTATATTTTTTACTTATAATTTCTAACTGGAGGGGGATAAAAACCATTAGGTGTTTGAACCACTTAGTGGGTTTTTTTGTTGTTGTTTTGAAACAAGCTCAGAGTAGCTACTTTACCACAGAGAACGGTGTATACAGTGAATGCTCCAGGCTGAAAATACATCTTCACTAGCATCTCAATACAACAAAAACCCTCAATGGTGCTATTTAGACACATTTGGTTTGCATTTATTACAGGGTTTGGAAAGTAAAGTCAGTATTAATCAAATTTTTTTCCCTTTCATTTTGTAAACAGCAAACCAAATATGCTCTTGGTAGTTAGCATAGCACATTATAGAACAGTTAAATCACTCATCTTTCTTTTCACACAGAACAAAATTGTCATAAAACTATAAAAATCATGTTAGCATCTATCTACTTCCTGTTCAAAGTCTTACATAAACTTTCAGTAATCTCCGAAGTTCATTTCTTTTATAATTTTATTTTACAAGAAATTTTATAGGTTTTTTTTAAACCAGGAAACTACTTGCAGTTATTCAAGCTTCTACTTGACGCATAAACAAAAACATCCTATAATTAAAAATAAGAGCAGAATCTAGCCCTTCATCAGATGTCTTCTTTCTCTTCATGATGGATATATTTGTGCTCTCTTGTTTATGATGCCTTAACATATATAATTTTGTCCAATGAACCTTGAAATATGAAGTAACATGAGCATTGTCTACAGCCTATTAAATTTTTCTCAAAATCTGTAGAGGAGCAGCAAAATTTCAGTGAGAACTACTGGGTGGGCAAATTAGTCAGGCATGAATTAGCAAAGTTCTACTATAATTTGATTTAAAGCTTATTTCCTTGTAGGATTTAAGATCACGCTCAGCTGTAAATGAATCTGAAATATGAACTGTGCGCATGATTATCATTATTGCATTTTCCTTATTTGTTTTCTTTAACGGTTCTAGGAGAATCTGCCCTGCCCTCTGTGATAGAGCAAGCGAGCTCTGCTCTTTGCTTACTCATTGTTCCTCTAAGCAAAACCCACAGGCATGCGCACACCCGCAACTTATGAAAGGACATTGACCTGAATTCAAACCCCAACACAATGATTCAATTGTCTACTGAGCCTGGTGCTTTCTTTGACAAAACATATGATGCATAAGGAAGCAGAGGGAAATACGCACCACAAAACCTCTTGAAGACCTTGGATTGCAAAAATAACTACATACAAAAGATTTTCAGATAGTCTGAGAACATGAAAAGAATTAAGGGGATGGATTCTATAATATAATGTCAGAGCTTGATTACTGTATCCAATTCCTAATTCCACATTGTTCATAAACGTAGAAGTATATTCAAAATCATGGGGTCAAAATGTCACCTCATGGCCTATTTGTCTACTCTAGGATGCTCTAAGTCCACTGGTGTGCATAGGCAGGAAGGTACATCTTCTAGTGCATTTTACACAAACTAACTACAGCTTTGTATTTTAAACACAATCACTGAGTGACACTTTGTCCTCTATTTGTCTGAAGTCAAGCATGCAGTTGTCTGAATTCTTTGGCAGTGGGCAAACAGATATAAATGAACTGGAATTTCATGCAGCATGGAGAGCTGCCTTTTTGATCATATAGACCTTTATTAAGCTCCTTAGCATTTGTACAGGATAAAGTTAAACAAGGGCAAAGTTAAACTTGAACAATGTCAAATTATACGAGTCTAGCAAAAAAGTTAAAGAACCGTTTTAAAATAGCTCTGAATTTCTCAAATATCATCAGCACACTAAATTCCTTTTGTGTAAATGTTAGCCTGTAGTTGTTAATTCTGGACAAAGAGGTTATATAATTATGGTCAAACAACAATAAAATGTTCCTATGTATCATTGGCCCTCTGGAAAAACCTCTACTGGCCACCATATATGGCCCTCGAATCCTGAAAACTTCCAAATGCAGGTTATGCACACGAGGAAGCTTGGAGAGGATAGTGTCGACTTCAGTTCTGCAGACCGGCACCAACCCAGTACTTGGTGGTGCTCTGTACACAACTGCTCATCCAAACCCCAGGGCTCCATGAGAGATGCTGTGTGCCATAGATCAGCTGCCAATCTGACATTTCGAGCTGCTGGGATTATCAATGTTTATGAAATCTTCAGTCGGTTGGGACTTACTCTGACACATACTAATGCAGTCTGTTTTCCAGTAGGAGCCATTTTATAACCAAGTATGGTTTACTATTTCCATAGGTTGCTGCCATTATTTAAAACATCCACTGTCAGAAAGTTATGACTAACTAAAAAACAGCTTGTCAGAATGGGAAAAAAAAAAGTTGTATTTCCTATGAAGTGTTTAAAAACGCACTTTATGTAACACTCATCTTTCAGAAAATGACAGTCAGATTTTGCAGATGTTAAGTTAATATCTTGAATTGGTACCTTTATCAGTACATTGATAGAAACTGAGTGTAGAAACTGAGGACTGGGGCGGCAATCACTGGAACCACAGAAATATGGCACTGTACTTCCACCGGCAAGTATGCAGTCAATATTTGTAGTGCTCCTTTATACTGAATTATAACAAAAATTCAGAATTGGCTATGTTCAGGTGTTAACAAATAACACTTTTACTTTGCCACTCTAGACCTACTATACCCACAGTGGTCGACTATCTATAAACTGACATTGTCTACGTGAATATGTATCTACATGCAGAACACTCCAATATTTCTGAAGTGCATATAAATAAGAACTTAAGGTATGGAAATTGTGTGTAGCTACTTTAAAATAGGTTCAATTCTTTTCATAGGTGAGCATACTGAACCTTAATACATAATATTCTATTGATTGTAAAAGCAAGATAACAGCTTATCAAACATGTTGTTTGAATAAGATTCATAGGGGGCTAGGGTTGTGACTCAGTGTTAGAGTGCTTGCCTAGCAACTGTGAGGTACAGGGTTCGATCCTCAGCGCCACACAAAATATAAAGTTGTTATTATGTCCATCTATAGTTTAAAATATTTTTAAAAAACAAGATTCATAGATCAGATGGGTGCAGTGGTGCACACCTATAATCCCAGTGAGTCAGGAAGTTGGAGCAGGAGGATCACAAGTTCAAAGCCAGTCTCAGCAACTTAGTGAGGCCCTGAGCAACTCAGTGAGACCCTGTCTCAAAATATAAAAAGGAAGGAAGGGCTGAGGCTGTGGCTCAGTGGCTAAGAGCCTCTGGGTTCAATCTCCAGTACCAAATTAAAAAAGATTCACAGAATAAAGGGTTGAAATTGAGAAAAACTGACCAGAAACTCAGTTCATCTAAGGTTTGCATTAATTTCAACATTCCATTTCCACAAAATAGCTTCATCAAAAGTACCTGCGTCTTGGAATCAGCATTCGGAAAAAGAACAGGTTTCAATATCTGTGTTCTAGGAGCAAGAATATCAGTTTTAACTTCTGCACTAATCTAGAATTTTTCCTGGATGGGAGTTAGAAACAGCCAGTTTGAGTGAGAGAGAGCTGACCATTCATTTCATAGAGCTGATAGAAAAAAATCGATGGTAGCAGATGCCTGTCTGAATTTAGTAAAGTGTCCCAGTGGAAGACAAATCTAAAAGTAAGTTTATAAACTTTGCAAAGTGTATTTTTGTGTATGTTCCAAAAAGTTCCAACAGACAGAATAGGGAACATCATCTAGTCAAGGAAGTACATCAACCCTGACCTTCCTAAAATAATAGGAACACTAGATGCTAATTTCTACAACACAGCAAAGTTTAGGCATTCACAGAAAAACTGAAATACAAAAGGTCATTTTTTTTTTCCTGGAACTGACAAAAAACAATAAGGGTTGAATTTTTCTGTTAAGTACCTTAGGGCATATTTAATACATTGACTCAGTCAACAAATACTTATTGTATTACCTTCAACAAAAAACTATGTAGCAAGTGACTTAATTCTGAATGAGTAAAAATGATACAACAAAAAGGCGAGAAACAACCAATATATTATTCAGAAAATTACTAGGTATCTTCACAGATACACTTTCCACTTACAGGCTTAACTTTTTTAAAAAAATGTGGGTAACACATAATTATAACAGAAAAAATGACCCAAGAGAGAAATTTGAAGTTTACCAAATGGCTCTCCTAAGTCTTTTTTTTTCCTCTCTTTTTTTTATTATTATTGGTCTTTCAAAATATTACATAGTTCTTAATACATCATATTACACGGTTTGATTCAAGTGGGTTATGAACTCCCACTTTTACCCCGTATACAGATTGCTGAATCACATCAGTTACCCTTCCATTGATTGACCTATTGCCTTTCTAGTGTCTGATGTATTCTGCTGTCTGTCCTATTCTCTACTATACCCCCTCCCCTCCCCTCCCCTCCCCTTTTCTCTCTCTACCCCTTCTACTGTAAATCCTTTCTTCCATTTGTATTATCTTGTCTTACCCCTCCTTTCCTCTTATATGTCATTTTGTATAACCCTGAGGATCGCCTTCCATTTCCATGTGATTCCCCTTCTCACTCCCTTTCCCTCCCACCTCTCATCCCTGTTTAATGTAAATCTTCTTCTCAAGCTCTTCATCCCTACCCTGTCCTTGTTGACTCCCCTTATATCAAAGGAGTCATTTGGTATTTGTTTTTTAAAGATTGACTAGCTTCACTTAGCATAATCTGCTCTAATGCCATCCATTTCCCTCCAAATTCTATGATTTTGTCATTTTTTAATGCAGAGTAATACTCCATAGTGTCTTAATACAATAATGTGATCACGGCATTATTAAGGAGATTTATAGGGGCAACAAATAAGATGGAAAAAACCAATCAGCACTATTAAGAATTGTTATGAAATTAAGATAAACTTGAACAGACATCATGTATCTTAGAGTTCAATTATCCAAGATAGCAAGAGAGTAGGAACTGACCTAAAAAAAAAAAAAAAAGAAAAAAATTCAGCTAAATAGAAATGAATTAAAAAAGCCTCTCCCAAAAACCATCCTTAGGAATTCTTCATAAGAACCACAAAATAATCAAAGGAAAGTTACTTATGGGCATTTGATGCATCCACAGACCATATGTATGAAGCTATTATATCTCAAAGACATTTCTATATATAAGCAAGAATTATAGGAGAACTTTGTTATTATCAGACCCTAAAGAAACTTCCAGAGACTTAAAAGGAAAGTAATAATAAATCAGTATAAACTCAAATATCCAAACCTCACTATCAGGGTAACTCTAAATCACTGATAATATGCTATACTCTTTATTATATTTTAATAGACCTTTTCTGTATTATGTAAGAGGGTTGAGACTGGATTTGAGAGCAATATTCACTGTCATCAAGGCAAAACATTCATAGGATACGTTCTCACATGTTTTTTCAGAACAGGAGTGTAATATTTGCAGCCTTAGCTTTGACAGTGGAAAAATAGAAAGTCTGGCGATTTATTTTCAAAATATAGTATTCAGCCTAAATTGGATCCAACCGTACATATTTTAACTGTAGTAGCCCTTCCCTTTTGCCTGCCTTAATTCTAAAAAAATTAGTCAATTGCCTAGAATTTCCAATTGTCCAGTCAGGGCCATGGGCAGCACTGTGTTAGGTATAGAAACAGGCACACTATCCACCCAAGTGTGCTTGCTAGTCAGGTTCTGGTAGCACCCACTTCTGGCAGGAGTGAAGGTTTGCCTTGCCCACCCACTTTTGAGCACAAGTTTGATTTCTGCAGCACCTCATTATTTTTAATAACAGAATTCCAAAAATAAAGATAAGCTTATTTTTACAAATAGTGTATATATTTCTTGAGTGCAAGGGCCACTTTTTCAACTTAATCACAAACATTTCAAAGAGCCAGGCACATCTTTTAACAAAGATGTTAAAAAACATATTTAATTAAACCTAGCTGCAAACTGCTGATGACCTCTTCTGTGCAGAAAACAATGTGTCACTCAAAGCAGAAATATACTGTGCCCAAAATGGTCCTTCAAATTGAACATGTTTTATATTCTATTCTCATTATATTGCCATCCAATGCAAAAAACTTTCTGAACAAAACCAGCACTTCAAGCAGATGAAGCCCTGGTACTAGCACCATTGCTGTGTCATGAGTACTATAGCAAAACACTTTACCTGTGAACATGCACAATGCTACCTGGGGCTGGCCACTTAGAAACAGAGATGGATCCACTACCTGCTTAGACGATAGAATCAGAGAAAAACCGGAAACTTGAATCAGCTATCTACCCAAGTGGTCATCTGGATACAGAGAAAAAAAAAACAAATTCCCTGTTCATCCTCTAGAGATAATAGAGGTGATGTCGGAGGTAATAATCTGAGCTCTCCTTAAGCCAAGAGGATGGATTCCCTGAGGTCAGTAGTGGACACACCTGGTGGCAACCTTGATGCTGTACAAACAGAAAACAGGTGAGGACTCTCTCCATATTAAATTCCAAATAATACCATATATCTTAAGGAAAGGCTGCAACAGTGTAAGAATGGCAAATTGTTTATTTCTCAAAGCAAACAGAGTTTGAAATTAAACTCTGTTTACCACGTTTCCTGACCCTAACTGACCATGTCAAAATTTCCCAATTATGTCAGTGGAAAAATGAGAAAGGGTCTATCAATAATCCTCTGGCTGAGTTTTTGTGTTGAAAGCCA